>NC_139000.1:75245015-75620655 GCF_964374135.1 Grampus griseus | reverse complement strand
CGTCCTCCCTCCTTCCTCTTGCTCTTTCTTTTCCTTCCTCCTCTTCTCTTCACCCGATACACACATACTCTCCCCTCTCCTCTCTGTCCCCCCTCTGCTAACCTTTCTTTCTTTGGGCTTCCCTGCATTTCAATCAAAACAGACCATTTTGGGGCTTCCCTGGTGGCACAGTGGTTGAGAGTCTGCCTGCCGATGCAGGGGACATGGGTTCGTGCCCCGGTCCGGGAGGATCCCACATGCCACGGAACGGCTGGGCCCGTGAGCCATGGCCACTGAGCCTGCGCATCCGGAGCTTGTGCTCTGCAACGGGAGAGGCCACAACAGTGAGAGGCCCGCGTACAGTAAAAAAAAAAAAAAAAAAAACAGACCATTTTGTCCAGTAACATATCCCTTCTCTATATGTGTTACTACCATCATTGAGGTTATCATTATCTTTTTTATTCGTTCAAGCAAAGCCTAGACACTGTTCTCCCTCTCCCTGCTTTTGACAAGAGAGACGTTGTAATTTTAAGGCAGCTCCTATAGATAGAGTTCCTTTTACTGGGAAATTACTTTTTTGAGGGTAACCTCACTTTCACACTCTTGGTAGTAGATAGAATTCCATGCACAGGCTACATTTTACACATTCAAAATGCAGCCTAATTATGAAACCAAAGCCAGTTATTGACAGGCTCCATTATTATCACCATCAGCAGGAGATTCTTGCTGAGGGTCTTTTTGTGCAGGGTCACTGGGCCCTGTGCAACAGTCTCAATTTCAGTCTGCTTTCACCTCCACATACATTAAAGACAGTCTCTACCCCTTTTTTCTTATTTCATAGCTTAGTGGCTCATGGCCTAGACTTCCTTTAATATCTTATAATAACCTATAATGGAAAATAATCTGAAAATATACATATATATAACTGAATCACTTTGCTATCCACCTGAAACTAATGCAATATTGTAAATTTCTACTCTCAAATGTTAGCTTTATCTTCAAGGAGCTTATGATGCCAGTGACAAGCAGAACAGATATGCAATATTATCAGAAAAGGAGAAAGGACGTACTCTGTCCGGCAGGAACTTGGGTAGATGGCAATAACTACAGAGATTCAGAGGAAGGAAGTCATGGTGGGCCTGAAGCCTCATGGAAGCTTCATGAAGGGGGTGAACCAGAGCTGAGCCTCAAAGAAAGAGTAGTAATTCTCTTACTAAAAGCCAAAGCAAATATTAATATGATGTTCCCATGCTGTTTATTGTATCATAGGGAGTTCTCGCGATCAAACTTCTCATCTCTCGAGACTCACACCTCCTAGGCATGCACCTTGTTTGGCCTCACGGCTGTTGCACAGTATTTTTCATCCCCTATCGTGTACATCTTGACCCCTCAAACATATTTCTACCACATCTGTTTCTCTCCCTAGAATGTAAGTACTCTTAGGCAGAGACCATTTCTTATTCATTTTTGTTTTCCCACAATGTTATTATCTCACAGAGCTGACATGTAGGTATGCCTTTTCTTATCAATTATATCAAGACTAAATCACATAATTTTTTGTCAGTTTTGAAGACGGGAAATCAAACCCTACTCTCCTGTTTGCCTTTACTTAGCTGAAATGCCATTATGGGATGGTTAAAAAGAACAGCGAGATACAGAATGTCTAGTAAAAATGACGTGGGCTGGCAAATATGATGTAAATTATCAGGATTGAAAACAAAAATTCTATCTCTAGCACTGGAAATATTGCAGATGGTGTTGAAATGTGACTAAAAAATGTGATTTCATAAAGGTGATGGTATTTATATGAACAATTCAAAGTAGATTGAAAACTAATTCCGATAGAAAAGTTTTAAGAGTTTAAATACTTTTTCATGATTCTACTTTACTGGAATTCAGCTAGGCTCTGAAGCTCAGTAAATTTCCCCCTATATATCCTACTTGGATTAAACCATAATCAGTATTACATGTATGCCATCTCTGTCTAGACCTCTAATCTAAAAAGTCTTAAAGAAAATTAAAAACTAACCCTTCACAATGTTAGATACACCTATGAACCCGTTTGTTCCCATCGTTTCATGACTTAAGTAAAGTGTACCTAAGGTCTTGGATTTTAACATTTTTCTTCCCTGCCACATAATTTAACTACTCCTGTAATGCAAGTAAGAAAATATAATAAATAGAATCACAAGAATTACAAAAAATCCATATGCAATAATTGAGGTACAAATAAGTACATACATTCTTATAGTTACTAGGAGTTAGATTTTAAAAATTGAAAATGATGCACGTTGTTATGGCTATGCAAAAGTAACTGCATTGCATGTAGCTTTTTATAGTTGGTGGCTGGCAAATGTGAAGCACTGGAAGAGGCATCGAAGAATTTCCTAGTCCCAAATCCCAACTTCTTTAATTCTCAAATCTGTACCTAATAGAAAGTCTCCTACTCTATTCCTGAGCATCTCCTGGACATAGCTGATGCAAATCTGATTATATCTGTAAGCCAAGGAGATACAGTTATTATAGTACAGTGTCTAACTAAGCTAACTTATAATCATTTTTATTTGAAAAATGTGTGTTTCCTGGCATGGGCATTTAGCAGAATGAAAACACCCTTTACCAGCTGAAAAGGCAGTGTTTTCTCCATCTGATCTTTCATCAGGTAAAATTCTTAATCAAGCCAGAACCTTCTGAAATACATGATTTGGAGACCTTCCAAAAGGTCCTGTCCTGAAAGGGATGGTAAATTACAGTTTGATCTCATTTGTCCTAAATTCTGTACGTCATTCACCTGTGAGTTATAAGTGTCTCACCCTTGTGAGATATGTCCCATAACTCATTCTCATCAATATGATGCATTTGCTACTAAAAGATTCATATCTTGGAAATAACTTGACTGTTTCAAACTATGGTCTCTAATTAATCATACAGTAATTGCATTAAGTACTGTTCTAGTTGCCAAGTCTAATCATATTTCACCCAGGTGAATCTGTGTCTGGCCTCTGTATCTGGCTTTCTTTCTGAGATTTAATCAAGGGCATGTTTTAAATGGAACTCTGTGACTGGACATTGAAGTTCCCCCAAATGTTTGGGTTTTAAAGATCAATAGCAAATTCAGCTTGCCTTTTCCACAAGGCATTTGTTTCCTGCTTGGAAACAGTTACAGGTTCAAGCATGCATTTTTCACATGCAGAAA
The DNA here is from genome assembly GCF_964374135.1 of Grampus griseus. NCBI lineage: Eukaryota > Metazoa > Chordata > Mammalia > Artiodactyla > Delphinidae > Grampus > Grampus griseus. Next base: position 75,617,480 of record NC_139000.1, on the reverse strand, counting down.
CCCAGTAACTGTGGTTTGAATAGACCAGGAAGGCATTTACAATTTAAGTCTAAAAACAAGTCTGTCACAAATCAAAATCAAGTAATGCAGATCTATAGAAGTGAATGTACATGCATATCTGCCAGATCTGCCTTCAGACAGTATGATCCAATTAGTAAGAGAGTGTCTTTTTGACGTTACTTCCCCTGTATTAGGGGCTGTCCACATCTTTTTTTCCATTCCCCACCAGAATATATAAATCTTAGGATGGGCACTGGTTCTTTTCTATTGTAGTAATATTCACTCATTAAAAAAAAACCAAAAAAACAACCTGGTACCTAATAGTCCCTTAATGTGTATAGTGTATTTATGAATGAGTGAATTAATGCATTGATAATAAAATAATAAGCATATGACATTTTAATCACAGTGAAAATGTTTTAATAGTCAATGGAGGCTTTTAATGGTTAAAAGAAAAAGATATGCACTCTCTTGCTTACTATAGGAATCAAACTGAAAATTCAAATTTGAATACTACATTTCAAACATTAGAGTAAAATTCCTTTCCAGTATTTTTAAGTTATATATTCTATCATTTTTTTAAATAAAATTATCTTCTTACTGGCAAGAAGTGACATTCATAGTGTCCTTTAGGTGTTTGTAAATTTCACCCTGTTGTGCCCATGCATCCACATTCAACTCACCATGTTTTTCAGTAACTCACCCCATGTCTGAAAGTAAATTTAAGCAGCTACTCTTCAGAGGTTTCCGGTCAGATCAGATATTTTTGTATTTGAATGAAATTCTTCAAAAGGCCTACTGCAGGGCTCCCCTGGTGGCGCAGTGGTTAAGAATCCGCCTGCCAATGCAGGGGACACGGGTTCGAGCCCTGGTCCGGGAAGATCCCACATGCCACGGAGCGACTGGGCCTGTGCACCACAACTACTGAGCCTGCGCTCTGAAACCCGCAGGCCACAGCTACTGAATCCCACGCACCTAGAGCCTGTGCTCCGCAGCAAGAGAAGCCACCGCAATGAGAAGCCCGTGCACCACAGCTAAGAGTAGCCCCCACTCACCGCAACTAGAGAAAGCCCTTGAGCAGCAATGAAGAGTCAGTGCAGCCAAAAGGAAATAAAATAAAAATAAATAAATAAATAAGGACTACTGCAAACAATTTTAATCTTATATTGTATCTGTTACCGTTATTAATGAAAACAGGGAAATAAGTGCTAGGGTTATTGTACATAAAACAGTCACTGGGTTTTAATATTCTAACCTGAGTCAATTCAAGGTCTATCCTGAGAAGAATCAGGCACTGGCTGAATGGCTTTTAGAGAAACATATTTTGTGGTTGTTTGATAGAAAACTGGGCACTGGCCTGGCACATTGCATTTACTTACTCACAACTTGTGAGGGAGAATGTCCCAGTTCTTTCATTCTTTGTGAAATGGGCAAGAGCGCCATGCATATTTACTGCCAGGTACGTAAGGACCTGCCCCCAAAGCATTACCAACCATTCAGTTCACTCTGATATCTAAACAACTTCCTAACGTTTACCTCTACTCTGAACCCTCTGCCCAGAAGAAGAGAAAAGGGGGGTTGTCTTTAATGGAACTAAACTGGAAAGGGAAATCACACATAGGTGATCATACATCCGGTGATCTAATAATTTCATCAAGTGTTAATAATAATTAATATTATAATTATTATTATATATATAATAATAATAATAATTTCCAAGTGTTTATTTGTAAGAATTGAATTTCACTAACTTCTAATATTTGGGGGCTTCTTTGCATGTTTGTATTCTCATATTACCCTAAATTTATATTTGTTATAGTCACTAAGGCAGTAAATTGTACTTTTGAACGTATTTAACTCCTTTGTTAGGCTGAGGGCTCCTTGTAGTGCTGGTGTACCTAATTTACATTGCAGTCCAGAGCCTGATGAAGTGTTGAACATTTAGTAGCTCCTCAATAAATGCTGAATTAATCAATGAGAGCTTCCTGCATCACCTTCAGATGTCTGTTCTTTGACTTTCATCCGCATCTTGAAATAGCTTTGAGACTCTGTTCATCACTCCATTTAATATTCCCTCAAAAAAATCACAAAGAAGATACAGATTAATATTTATTATGTCATGACACAGTGCTTTGCTTCTAAGGGCTTGTTATACCGCCTTCAGTGTCCTGAAAAAACTTACAGTCTAGATGCAGAGACAAGACAAAACCACATAAAATATTAAATTACAAAATGAAGGGGTAATGATTAAACGTAAAATGAATACCATAAATGTTATGAATATAGTGTGTTTTAAGATTATGCTAAGCTAGGTCCATTCAGGAGATTCATATCTGGGAAAATATGAGGTTCTTTGGGGGCTGTGGCCAGAGTTGGTTGGCTTGAAGGATTGAGGGGCCTCCTGGAAGGATACAGTCTAAACCAAGAGAATCAATAGAAAAATCTGACCCAATAAGTAAGTCTTAGTCGTCAGAAGGGAGGAGTGACGTGATGAGTTGCTTGAATGAATCTCTAAGCATAGCATTTCCTTTCACCACTGACTCATATGAGAATTTTGGGGAGAAACAAAGAACTGTGACATAGAACTGAAATTACTGTGTAAGATATTAATATTCATGAGATATCAATCTTATAAGATATTGGGAAAAGCTTTTATCCTTCAGTAGAGGGTAAGAAAAAAGGATGAAGGCCTTGTCTTCGATTCTGCCTTGGGAATATCGTCCAGTGTGGGAACTGGAGGGTGCAGTTAATTGCTGGATAATATGATACCCAGACAAGGAGTATCTGGAAGCATCACAGGTGTCATGCAGGGGCATCAGTACCCAGTGGAGGTAGACATGGTTAACTGAACTCTCAGTGTTATCAACAAAGAGGGAAGGAGGAACAGAAAAGTATAATAGTGGCTAGACATAGTTTTGAGTCCATGTTGACTCCCTTTGGTGATACCTCAGAATACCTGCAGCAAGACTCAACATCGGGTATTAGCAAGTGACAGGTTACATGCATAAAAGATATTTACAGGAAGGTGAGTTAGCTGAACTGCGGTGCAATGTAGGAAATCTGCATGCGGCAGGAAGAACTGGATCTAGATCTCTAAAGAGAGAGGAAGGTAATGGGGAGAGGCAGTACTGAAAGATGAAGATGAGCAAAGACAAAGAAGAGATATCTGTGATCTCCGGTTCATGGGAGACCACGAACAGAGCACTGTGACTGACTGTAGCTCTGTGTACATTAGAGAGGATAGTGAGCAACTGAGTTAGAACTGGATATTGGGGCCAAAATTCAAGAAACCTGGAGCTGTATCATCTCAAAAATCTAAAAAGAGCAAGCTCCTAATGTGAAGATTTCAGAATTTTTCAGATAGGAATATTCCCATGACCGATAGCCATGCAGTAAGCACTTTGGATATTTTATTTTTAATTTTAAAAAGCTCTATGAAGAAGTATTATTGTGTTTATTTTCTTTAAATCAAAATTGAGCCTCAGAGAGCTTAAGTAACTTGCCCAGTGCGACACAGTAACAACTGAGCTGGGATTTGAGAACAGATGTGTGTGGTTCACAAACCACTACACGTCACCTTTTCTAATTTTGCTGTACTCAACAACCTAATCTCAGTGGGGTTAGGTTGGCCTTGCATTTTCCCCACTCTGTTCTATTTCCTTGGATAAAATAATGGTGATTGCATATTACATAAAGATAGAAAAAACATTGATGGTGATCTCTCACTTCTTGAAATCAGTTCTTTTTAATGATGTTCAGTTTACCTGTATATTATTTGAAGACCCCGGCCTGGAATTTTCCATTTTTTTTCTTATTTTGGTGCCTTTTGATGAATCTGCCTACATCGTGTATACTTGAGTGGTTCACCTTGGTGTGTTAATGCTATGGGAGATGGTGTGCCTGATACTTTAACAAAAGACACATTCTTGTGCCTTCAGTGACCTAGGACTTTAAGCGTTAAAGGAGATAAGAAGGGAGAAAGGAAATGGGTTTTATAAAGGAGAATGAGGCAGGCAAAGGAAGTGTTGATGATAGATGAGACTGGAATTGAAGACTCCACCACGAGGGTGAAGTGATTAGGCTTGACTTAGTTTACCTAGAAAATGGACTTCGGAAGAGATAAGACCAGCCTTCTGGACTGGGAATAGATGTGACTTGGGGCTTAGAGATGGAGACACGCACCTGACAGGAAATCAATGAAGGCTTTCACTACTACTGAAGAGGAGGAACCTTCTGTCTAGTCTGAATACCTGTGAGCACCTAACTTAATTCGTTTCAAGGACCCTGTGAAGACAGTGGAGAAGTGCCAAGGGCAAGAGCTACTAAGGAAAGGTAAGAGTAGTAACTGGGAAATCTTGTTCCTGAGCTTGGTTGGCAGACGGAAGCACCCTCCCGTGTTGGACGTTGTTAAAGGGGCGCCTGTGAAGAAGCAAGCTTCTTTGCTGCCCCTTCTGGCTGCTTTATGTAAAGCGTATTTAACGACGCTTCATCTTACCAAATCAGTTTGACTTAGCAAGAATCGCCCACAAAGAAATCACATTCTAATAAAAGTGTGTGTGAATTTACCTATATATGGAATCTAAAAAAAAAACAAAACGGTTCTGATGAGCCTAGGGGCAGGACAGGAATAAAGATGCAGATGTAGAGAATGGACTTGAGGACACGGGGAGGGGGAAGGGTTAGCTGGGACGAAGTGAGAGCGTGGCATGGACATATATACACTATCTAATGTAAAATAGATGGCTAGTGGGAAGCCGCCGCATAGCAAAGGGAGATCAGCTCGGTGCTTTGTGACCACCTAGAGGGGTGGGATAGGATATATGTATACATAACTGATTCACTTTGTTATAAAGCAGAAACAAACACACCACTGTAAAGCAATTATACTCCAATACATATGTGAAAAAAAAAGTGTGTGAATTTGTTTTGGAGGGTTGAAATAATTGGTAGATAAATCCAACTTTAAGAGAGAAATGAAAGAAAATCTTCAGGCTACACAGTTCAAATAGCATTATGCATGGTGTGGCTTTCTCCTAATTGTAAATGGGGGAAATTTTCCAAATTACTTATGAACTCAGTGAAAAAAAATTAGAATGTGCTATCCTGTACTCCTTGATGTCAGTTTAAACCAAACATTAGTCATGCATTCTCAGATTTCCAGAAGAAAAAAAAAATCCTCATAAATGGGACCTTAGTTACTCTTTTAAATGTCCTTTAAGAAATGGGCTTTGAAACAACACAATAGAGGTTTGATGAGATACAGTGATGGACTAGAGGAATGATTCAAAATAAATGTCTCCAGGAAACATTATTTTAATATTTATGGTTGGAACTAATTTTTTATACTTGTGTCACTGAGGTAATATTGTAACATGAATTCTACAAATATGTTCATGTATTCCATCATTCGCAGTAAATATTAATTGTAATTCCATTTTAGCTCTCAAATATATCCAATTCTCCCCATCTTCTCTGCTCCTGGATTGATGTAATGGACTCTTTAACTGTTCTCCATACCTCAGATCTGACCCCTGCTCAGTCTGTTTGCCATCATATGGGGCTTAGTATCTGGAGGAAAGTGGAGTTCCTCCTTTGTCCATTGCTCTCCATGTAGGGGGATGATAGCTACGCCTGTACATTTGCTAAGGAAATTAGTTCTAGCCCTGGTGTCTGGGTTTATAAGTCTAAATATTATCATGTCAGAAGAGCACAGTTTTCTGTCAGGCTTACTCCTTAAATAGGGATGCCAGGAACCACTCACTTAGGTGCAGCTTCCGCTAAGGGATTAAGTCCTAGTGTTGGTGTTTGTATTTCCTCCCCTCCCTGGACCTAACGGGGCCCTAGGTTACCCAAAGTCATAATAACAGCCCCAACCTCCTCTTATAGAGAAGGAGTTAATTAGATGAAATAGTAGAGAGCAAAGCAAAATGGGCACAATATGGCAGAATTCAAGCTGAGGTCCTCCTTTTTATGGGTAGCTTGGAAATTTTCGTGTAGTGCTTCACTGAATTCCCTGGGTTCTGAGGTATTGGGGAGCTTGTGGAATAATGCTCACTATTAAGAATTTAGTTACCAATATTCTAAGTGATCTTTTTTCCTGCATGAAAGATTCCAGAGAGTTTTTGTGGCTTCTCTTTTTCAAATGTGGTAAATTTTAGCCCAGTTCCGTTTGTCTACACCAAAGGACCACTCTTCTTTTTCCACTGGCGGGATTAGGTGGTAATTAAGGCCATAAAAACCAGTGCAGACAGGATCATGAAGAACCTCACTTACTAGGGCTTCACTCAAGAACAAGATAACTAGTGGGTATGAAATAAATGGTCTTTTCCAAGGAAGGAGGTCAAAGAGCAAGAGGACACATGATCAGCTCACATGACAGGCAAAACCCAATTATATTGGGAGTTCAGAACAAGTTGGTTTCCCTTCTAAAATAAAAGTCAGCCCACAAATATATATTGAGCCACTACCATGTGAGAGGCATTATCCGAAGTTCTAGTGATGGTAGAGAACTGGAAAGATCAATCCTAACGATAAGGGCCATAATTCTAATGGGAGAAGGCATATAATAAAATGTCAAAAAAACTAATTTAAGCGACTCAAAGAGAGGTTAAAGGCTTTATTCAACTGATGTGCTCAGGCAGCACCTGAAGACCAGGTAACTCTCCTAATTGAAGCAGAGTTGGGATTTTACGGGATGAGAAGAGGACAGGGTACCTGTTCTTATGGTCTGACTCAGGTATCACTTTTCATCTTCAGTTGCTGTAACTCTTATTGTTGGAGTGGCTGGATGTTGTTTTGGTCCTTGGGCCTCTTGTTCATGGCCATTGTTGTAATATCACCCAAAAAACTGTCAGAACGTTTCTTTTGAAACCTGTTTTTATAAACTTTGCCATTTGTTGGTTAGTCAAGGTTCAGCATCAGGGGACATAGGAATAAAAAGGAGAAAGAGAATAAAAAGGAAGAGAGGCAGTTGTCAAAGGCTGTCCTTGTTCTTGTACAGAAAGTATACAAATAAATAAATGTCTTCAGTGTCTGTAAATTGAATCAAGAAAGTAAATTCAGGGAAGTGTGGAAGACAGTTGTTAAGGAGACATCTCCTAGGAGAAGACATTCAAGTTGAATGTTGAGAAGAAAGCCATTAAGAATATGGGAGATTTGGCAACTACAGATGCTGGAAAGCAGGAATAAGCTAAGCATGTTTGAAGAGAAGAAAGAACAGGGCGATATGGGAGACACAGGTAAGCTAGAGAGTTCATAGGACATGCTTTGGCATTTGGTGACATGGGGGAGGTGGGAAGGAGAAATAAGGATGCAGGGAATTTCCTACTTGATTGTCATTGTTTTGAGCTGACACTAGCCCTTGCTGCCCTTGGCAGGTGTTTAGAGCAGGCTCTGATGGGATGTTTGCAGTGGTGGTTCTCAAACATCAGCGTGCTGAGAAAGCATTTGGGCATTAGGTTAAAATGCAGATTCTAATTCAAAAGGCCAGAGATATAGGACCTGTTATTCTCTTGCCTAACGAACTCCCAGGTTACACGGATGATGCTTGAGCACCCTTAGTAGGAAGTCTTCAGGGGCTTCCTTGGAGACCCTTCTCTCTTCTCCAAATCCCCCTGGTACTTAAGGCATCAGAATGAGTGCACCCCTATTTTACTTTCTTCCTTCTTTGCCATTCAGAGGACCAAGGAAAGGCTTTTCCTTGGTCTATCTATTAGCCCACCTGACGCCCCTGCTATCTTCTTAGAGGGCTGGTTCTTGGTAGATTTCCAATTCAAATATAAAAATGGTAGAAGCTATTTAAATCACTTTCCCTCCAGGTGTCATTAATATTTTGAGGTTATTCTATAATACACTGTTTACATGTTCTATGTTGTCTCTGAGGAAGAGTAATAATTGTTAAAAGAAAAATACCCATTTCTTCCTTCTTATTTATACTTAACAGAGCTATGTTTTTCTTCACTTGGGAGCCCTTTAGACTGCAGACTACAGACATTGAAAGTATTTGTTCCTCTTTAAATATGGGAAATTTTAGGGCTTCCGTGGTGGTGCAGTGGTTGAGAATATGCCTGCCAGTGCAGGGGACATGGGTTCGATCCCTGGTCCGGGAAGATCCCCCATGCCACGAGCAACTAAGCCCATGTGCCACAACTACTGAGCCTGCACTCTAGAGCCCACGAGCCACAACTACTGAGCCCATGTGCCACAACTACTGAAGCCCACGTGCCTAGAGCCCATGCTCCGCAACAAGAGAAGCCACCACAGTGAGAAGCCCGCACACCGCAGCGAAGAATAGCCCCCGCTCGCCGCAACCAGAGAAAAGCCCACACACAGCAACGAAGACCCAACGCAGCCAGAAACAATAAATAAATAAAATAAAATAAGTAAATTTATAAAAAAACTATGGGAAATTCTAAATTTTGCTAAATAATTTAAAACTAATTTCTTGGGAAAAAAAGGGCATTTGTAAATGCATGTATGTAGAGGTAGTAATTGGACTAAAACATTACCTAAGCAAACTAGGAACAACAGAGAAAATGTTTTCCCTCCGTGCTCAATTATCTTAGAAGTCCTAAGTATTTTTTGTTCTCTCCTACAAATACAAAGCATGGGGGAATGACTGTAGGTCAAGGGGACTATGTTGTTGAATTGCAAAAACATCACATGAATTTATAGGTCGCTTACTACTTTATGATAGGGAACAATGTCTATGTTTCTAACAATCCTACCTTAATATTTTCCTTCATTTTAAGGGAAGTATATTGTTTCAGAGCAACAGGTTTATGATATTAGCGGGCATAGGGTCTGCTCAGCTATCTATTACACCTGTGAACTTTGGCAAATTGGTTCGGCCCTTCTGAGCCTCAGACTCCCCAGATGCAAAGTCTGGATTATAGTAGTACTTCATGTTTGTGTCAATTAAATAGGTATGCATGTAAATTGTAAGCGGAGTATCTGGTACACAGTAAGCTTTCAATAGATGTTGAGCATTAATATTAGTAGTATGACTACTAATTATTATTTTCTCGACAAGAACAAACCCAATTCAGGAAGAACTGTTTGGCAGAGGCTTCAAAACATATTCATGATCTGAAGCTCGTGTACCAGCTGCTAATTTGCTTCTTTATTTCGTTTGATTTTCCTTAGCCGCACAGAAGGGAGGTGGGTGGCAGAAGCTTAATTTATTTGTCCCTTTGTTTTTTTTTGAAAATGTGGGTTTTGGCTCTCACGCTATTTTGAGGCATGGACTGGTGATGGCATTGGGGAGATGCACACTTGAGGGAAGTGGGAGGATTATGTAGCTCTCTTGGTGGTTCTAGCGTCTTTCTTTCCCCAAGTGATCAGCATAGGTGCTAGATTGCCAGTGTGCTGCTGGCCAAAGGCCTTTCCTCCCACAGACTTGGAAACACATGAAAAGAGCCATGACTCATGGGCTACAACTTTTTCAGCTGATTGATAGAAGCACTGATAGACTCAGCTCCCATGTTCCCATCACCCCACGGGCTGGCTGAAGGGGAAAGTGCTCTCTGGTTGTCAAATAAAGTGCTTCCCAGCGATCATTGAGGACAACTGAGAGAGAGACTGTGGAAAAGTTAGAATGCTGTTCCTTTCCTTGGCTGAAGTCAGTGGAAAGGATGATCTGGGGTGACACCAGGGTTTCTTAAGACCCTTAGAGGTATGGCATACGAAGTACTTTCAGATCTTTCTTTACAGATTCTCCCAGTCCCCTCTTTCCTGCATTTCACCCCTTGTACTTGGCATGTTTCTCTAGGAGCACTTAACTCATTGTGTCATCTTTTGCTGTGGTACTTGTCGTGGGCCAGCCTCTCTTCTGTGTGCTGTGTGAGGGCAAGTCCTCTGCCTTTTTGATCATTGGATCTCCAGCCCTGAGCTCAGTGCCTGGTAGACTCTGAGGGCTTACGTAGCAATTGTTGACTACATGGACAGATGGATTAGTGAATGGGTCATGAATGAGGAAATAAATACTTCAGTACCATGGATGGTGGTGCATATGGGAATATGCTTTAATTATCAGATGGCTATTTGGCGGGAGGAATTATTTATTAAAAAGACAGTTCTGAAGTTCAGAAAACTTGCTTTGTTGGCAAACTTCAGGTCATAATGTTAAGTTTGTGAGCAGCTACTTTGTCCATAAAACCCCCAAGTAATTTTGGGGAGAATTTAGAATGAAAAAAGAAATCATCCTCAAAAGTATAAATGGACATTTGTGACAGACGTGGCATTCTAAATGAACACTAAAACAGATATGGTTTATGTAAAGGTAAGATATATTAAATCTGTAAGAGATTTACAGACACAGGGAGCTTAAAGTTCCGTTGAGAAAAAATGATAGAAGTTTATCCATGAACTCACTAAATAGTATTTATTAAAGACCTACTTGGTACTGAACACGATGGACTGAGGGATGAATTGATCCATGTCTCAGTCCTCTGGGGCTTCACAGTTAAATCAAGAAAAGAACATGTAAATAAGTCTTTGTAGTAAGAGGAAAACAGAGATAGGATCATGGCACTATCGAGAGATGGTCATGGCTAACCCCACTCAAAAAAATCTAGAGACAACATGATATCTGAACTGGAACTTGAAGGATATGTGGGAGTTGACATGACAGGAGGGAAAAAGATGTTGTACCTGTGCAGAGATAAAGGGGTGGGGAAGAGCAGGTGCCTTCCGAGGAGTGCAGGCACTTCTGTGTGGCCAGTACATTGTGCGGTGGATGAGGGAAGTGACTGGTTGAGATCAGAAAGACAGTGGGAAAGTCAGCAGGACTTGAACACCAAACTCTGGATTCAAAATGTATTCTTCCAAGTCAATTATGCATAACTAAAGAATATAGTAATCTGGGCGTCCCTGGTGGCGCAGTGGTTGAGAGTCCGCCTGCAGATGTAGGGGACACGGGTTCGTGCCCCAGTCCGGGAGGATCCCACATGCCGCGGAGCGGCTGGGCCCGTGGGCCATGGCCGCTGCGCCTGCGTGTCTGGAGCCTGTGCTCCGCAACGGGAGAGGCCACAACAGTGAGAGGCCCGCGTACCACAAAAGAAAAAAAAAAAAAAGAATATAGTAATCTGTGCTAATTGCTTCTCCAAATACTGAGGTCGAATGCCTGAAGAGTGCACTGTAGTTCTACTTTAGCAGCTGGGAAAAAAACATGTGTTCAGTGGTTATGTACTCCTGACCTCGTGTACTTTTCATAAAGGCAATTGATTAAAAACAAAATAATGTGATTTAACTTTATACCCTTGTGTCAGTTTGATATATCTTATTTTACAAACCAGAAAAACATTCTGGAAAAAAATCACCATGGTTTTATTTTAGGCAACAAAGAGAATCTTTTTACACTCAAAATGGACTCGTTGATAAGGTCAGGGATACAATCTAGGATCCCTGGCTTCCGACACATTGACTTTCATATAAGACCACCAAGCTCAATAAATGCAATAGCCTCCAAAGCTGGAAGGTGGCATTTTATCTTCTTTGCTACGTCATGCAAACTCTATTTGTGGGTTGTATATCACCAAGTTCTCTCGCGTGACTCTGAATATCTGTCTTATAAGATTCCTTACCTCAGATAACTTCACAGATTGATCTTTTTCAGTTTAGTTTAAAATTTTATTTATTTTTAGCCAAAAAAATCATTAACTAGACATCATCCACTTAAAAATCAGCTTACCCAAATTTGTCAGTTCATTAGAAGAATTACTGTAGAAAATCAAGAACACATCTTCAAAAGCTGCCTGGATGCGTTTTATATTTGTCTGACCTATATTTTTAGAGTGCCTATAGGCAAAACACTATGTGTTTGCGTGTGTGGAGGGGTATACACGAATAATACTCATATTGGCAAATACTCACATGACAGTTACTGTGTTGTAAGGCAGTAGTCCAAGTGCTTTTTATAATATTTACACATTTAGTTTTTTTCTATAAGGTGGGTACATTTTAAAATACCTGTTTTATAGATGAGAAAACTGAGGCTCACAGAGATTAAGTAACTTGCTCAGATCATGAACCAGGAAATGGAAGAGTCAAGTCCCTAGGAGGAAACTAGGACTCCTTAGAGCCCATGATGGGAAGAGAGTTCATGTAGCCATGTGGAAACTACTTCAGAAATACAGAACAGGAGGAGAGTTTATGTCTGGGGTGATTATGAAGTGTTCATAAAAGAAGAGACATTGAAACTGAGCCTAAGGATTGGTGGGCTTTTCTGAGGTGGAGGTTTAGATGACTGCAGACTCGGGATTGCCATTAGAAGAGCACACGGTGTGTTTGGAAGACAACACTTGAAGCGGTGTGTCAGGAGTGGAGTGGGGAGTCGGTGTAAAAGGGCAGAAGGGAAGTTATAGCAATTTCTAGAGAACCTTAAAGCCCAGATAAAAGAGTTTGAAATGTGTCCTGTATGTGAAGGTTTGTGGCTTTATTTTTTCTTTAGTTATTTTTCAAGCAAAGGAGTAAAATGAAGGATGATGAATTAGACAGCTATGTGTAGGATTGATTAGATGGAGAATGAGAAAGATTTGAAAGGAGAAAAAGGTTGGCATTCTAAAGGATTTAAATCCTTCAGCAAGAACAACAAAAACAGAATGAAACAGGAACAGAGACTTGTGAAACATCTTAACTCTGAAGTTGAAACTGAGAAAATCTGGAGCTTTGCTACAGCAGAAAAGGGACGGTTATGAAGGTAATCTCACCCTCCCTTCACAACAGGACTTTTTGCACCATCTGGAAATCTGGAAGAAGAATCCATTCTTTAGTTCCTTCCTGTACTCTGAAGCCATGAGTAACACAGTTCTTTAACTCTTCCTCTGTACTTTGGTGACAGGTTTTTCCAAGATAGATGTACAGTGGGGCACAGTTAGTACATCATTTTCAGATGTTCGTGGCTATCCCGGGGTGTGGAATAATGATGTATGTCCTACTTCGAGGTGGGCATTAATAACGGTCATAGGTTACTCAGGGCACAGGAACCAGGAATGACTGAGCAGGGGGAGGTTTTCAGCCTGTAACAGACATTCTTACCCAAGTCCCTGTAGTTTCTGAAGAGGCATAAAGCATGGTCTGAACCTCATTTGGGTTTCAGCTTTCTGGTCTGTCTCATGAGGACACAGACATCAGATATCAAGAAGAGAGAATAAACAACCCATGCGATGGACATCCAGACAGAATTCTGAGGTAGACAAGAGAAAAGGCAAATCCCTGTCAGTTTTGTTCATTGGACTTGAAATTGTAGGGTGTCTAATCAAATGTAAGTTTCCTAGGAAGCTAAGTTTTGAGAGATCTGGGAGATTCCAGGTTAGCTCTGAAAACAGCAGGATCTGTATGGCCTTGTCTTTCCATTAGGTGGGTCCCAGTTAGTTGTATCGGAGAAAAGGACAGGACAGCTCATCTGAAACTTGTAACCTTTTTGAAGTAGTCCTCTGAGTAAAGTTTAGTCTTTGTGAAACGTTACTGTTCAAGTGATGTGCTGCATTTATGACAGCCTCCTTACGATGCCCCAAAGTAAATGGCCCTCCGTGGGTATTCCATCAAATGGGGCCTTTTGGGTTATCTTGGGGCCTCATTTCACTCAAGAGAAAGCTTTAACAATCTAGAACTTAAGAAGCATCTTGAAATGTATGTTAAGGAAAAGACCAGACTGAGTTTGTGTTATTAAACTACATCCAGTCTTAAAAGTAATATTAAATCATTCACATATGAGAATATAAGCTGGTGATGGAAGAATGACCACATGCGTCTGCATCTTCACCCTCCATTCTGATCATCTTGTAGGCTGACCCCCTCTTTCCACTTTGAATGTGACTCTGGCTCAGTCAGTGTGTGAGCAACAGGATTGTCAGTGAGTCTCACAGGCTGAAGCCTTTAAGCTTAGCCAAAGTGTATTGTCAGCTACCGGTTAGTTCTGGTGCTCTGGGAGCGGTGCTAATAAGGGCAGGGCTTTGGTTTGGGTCCATCTATGCCGTTTTCTTTTCGTTTTACTTTTGCCTTTTTTGAACTTTTTATTTTAAAATAATCTTAAACATACAGAAAAGTTACAAGAATAGTGCAAAGAGTTTCTCTATTCTCTTTACCCAGAATCAACAATTGTTAACATTTTCCACATTTGCTTTACGATTCTCTATGTATCACATAGTTTCCAGAACTATTTGAGAGTAGGTTGCATACGCCATGCCCCTCTACCCTTTAATTACTTCAGTGTGTATTTCCTAAAAATACGAATATTCACTTACATAAATGCAGTATATTTATTAAGGGTGATACTTTTATCTACTTTTACCTAATCTATAGTCCATATCAAATTTGTCAATTGACTTAACCATACTGCTTAGAGTACCAGATCCAATCTAGGATCAGATATTGCATTTATTGTATTAGAACTTTGACTAACAGGGGAGACTACAGGGGAGATAATTTTCAGATAATGTTTGGAAAGGGGCCATGGAGTCAGATGAATTGAGTACCTTTGTATCCTCAGAAGAGCTGTGAGATGGTCTATCAGCCAGGATTCTCCAGAGAAACAATGCCAATAGGATATATTATCACTTAGGATGATAGATAGACAGATGATAGATAGATAGATAATGGTAACAATTCAAATATCGTTATGAGCACAATGAAAATGTCATGAGCTTTCTTAGAAACTTGCGATGTTACTATTTCTGATGGAATTTAAGCATGATTGACAAAAGAATAAGATAGAATTTATTTTTGCCTAGAAGATTTCAAAATCCCTTTATATAAATGTATACATATCGGTGTGTGTGTGTGTATATATATGCATGTGTATATATATGTGTACATATATATACACATATACAAATAAACAAGATAGATGGAAGGATGGGGGTGGGGGAAGGCAAGTTCCAAACCAGTAAGGCAGGCCAGCAGGCTGGACACTTTGCCAGGACTATGTTGGAGTCTTGAGCCTAAAATCTGTGGAATAGGCCGGTAGTCTTGTCACTCAGCAGGAGCTGATGCTGTAGTCTTGAAAGAGAACTTCTTCCCTAAGAAACTTCAGTTTTTGTTCTGATGTCCTTCCAGTTGCTTGGATGAGACCCCCACACATTTTTTAAGGTAATCTACTTAAAGACAACTGACTGTAGATGCTAGCCACACCTGCAAAGTACTTTCATAGCAACAACTAGATTAGTGTTTAATTAAATAACTGGTTTAGCCAAAGTAACACAGAAAACTATCAGGGGTAGAGATCGTCACCCACATTTTACATGTGAGGAGTCTAAGACTTAGCACTACTGTGTTTATGGAGGACACTCAGTATGCATGAGTGAGCCAGAATATAGACACAGTGTGTCCCACTCCAAAACCTGTGCTACTTCCATGGTACTTCTCTTGCCCAAATTCAGCATAGGGTGATTTGGGAAGTGGTAAATTTCTAGTCATTGATGATATGCAGATACAATCTAAATGACCAGCTAGCAAAAATGTTCCAGAAATGATTCAAACCTTAAAGAAAAGCCTGTACTAGATGGCTTTTAAAATTTCGTTGACCTTTATGAATCTATAATAAGTATTTGAAAATGTATTTTGGGTTTTATTCCCTCTTATTGGAGCATAACATTTTTATGCACATATACCTTCACATTCAATTAGTACCTCTAATGAGAACAGACAGCTAAATTGTACCCTTTTTTTTACCCTTAGAGCCTACATTGTTTCTAGTTTTCAAAACACATTTCAAACTAGTGCTACTATTTGGCAGATCTGTTAGGAGGTCTTAGAGAAAAATACGAGACTTTAGAGAAAAGCTGTGTAGTTGGAAAGCAATTGTAAAGGACTTTTATGTACATCTAACTTTATATATTGAAATAAGCCATTTGTTTCCTTATACTCTTTTTTTTAATATATCTTTATTAGAGTATAATTGCTTCACAATGCTGTGTTAGTTTCTGTTGTACAACAAAGTGAATCAGCCATATGCATACATATATCCCCATGTCCCCTCCCTTTTGAGCCTCCCTCCCACCCTCCAAGGATAATTTCATGGCTCAGTTGTTTTTTTTTTTTTTACTTCTCAGTAAAATTGGAATCAAATCCCATGGTTTTTCTTGACAATTATCCTCAACATTAGAAAAAGTTTCATCTTTTGTAGGGCATTTTAAGTAATAAATAATAATCATAAAAGTAATATTCACTAAGCATTGTTAGGTTCCAGATACTTTGCTAAGCGATTTATAAGCATCGTCTAGTTATTCCTCTTAACAATTCAAAGAGGTAAGTACTCTTCCTATATCCATTTTAAGAAAAAAGAACAGGCACAGGAAGATGAAGTAGTCCTAAAAGTAAGATCCTACCCAGATGATGTGCAGGTGGATATTTTGTTTTCTAATTTTTGCTTGGTATCTTCACATAAATGGATTTGTTTTATATATAATTCAAATTATCCTTTAAAAATCTGAGTGTTCATATTTCAACAGATGATGGAGCAAAGTAATTAAGTGCCTTGTCCATGATCACTAGCAAGATGGTTGCCAAATTACAGAATTAATTTATGACCTTTTAACATCAAGTCCAAAGTTTGTCCATTAAACTACAACATCTTCTCATAATAAAACCCACTGTTATGACAGCTTAACATATCAAATTTTCCATTGCTTAGCAAATATTAATTGTCTATATTGCAGTCTATAATCACCATCACTGGGCGATGGCCTGGTTCTTTGCTTCAGTAACATGGTGTCATCCAATTTTAAGGCAGGTTATTTTTTCTGTAGGGGTGTTTTTCACCTGGTAAGAAATGGAAGGCAATTCTTTAGTCTGACTGAAAAATTTGAAATCTAAAGGAGTCTTATTGGGAAAATGGAAAGGATTGTCCAGATTTTTTTTTCCAGATTTGGCTATAGTGAGATTTTGTGAACACAAATCTCCTATATAGTAGAGGAAAGTCCTGTTGCATTCAAATCCAAGGATAGAGGTAATGATTCAAATGTTATTGTAAATACAATGGAAATGCCATGAGCTTCCTTATTGACTTGTGATGTCACTGTTCTTGGTAGGATTTAAGCATGACTAGAAAAAGAGTAAAATGGAATTTATCTTTGCCTGGAAGACTTTAAAAGTTCCTTCCAGTTTAGATTCATTTTAATTGTTAATTTTTGTTTTTAAGTAATATAGGAGACTCCCCTCATTACGTTTACCATTGTGAACAAGCATAATTCACATTTTCTAAATTACTATGTTATATGAGGATCGAACTGTCTGGAATTGTTACTGTTTTTAGAGAAGAATCTACTCCCTATAGTTGCAGAGTTATACCTCATGGAGCATTAAGTAGAGTGCCACTGATAAAGCAGTCTGCTCTACGGTATCCTGCTGCATATTTACATGTATGATACTCAGACTGCGTGCATTAAATCCTTAAACAGACCTAGGATTTCTGATGGTGACATAGGATTTTTGATGGGCGCCGCAAGGGGTGTTACTAAATTCTGTTCAGGCAGCATTCCGTGTGGAATTCATTTTCATACCGCTGAAGTCCCGGTTGGTTTATAAAACCCCAGCCATCAGCTGCATTGCAGAGAAAGCAGAATGCAAGACTAAGAGAGAAGCTGACCTAAGATAAGGCATCAGTTACTTTCAGAGGATTCATGAGAGGGGAGAAACTCAAGAAATAAATCCGTCTGTGCCAGGGCTTGTGAGTATAGAGCCAGCTAGAGAGAAAGGACCCTCTGGTGCAGATTTGTTTGAATATATGTTTCTACCACCTGGATCTAAACCTGTGTGCCTCTCTCAGGTCCACATCCTGGTATGAGAGCACATAACTACTTATGATAGCAAAGCATCGTGGCCTTCAAAGAGTCTGTCTCACAAGACTGAATGTCCCTGTTCAGCTGTGATAAGATTGTTCTTAAAGTGGATCTGAGTGTCTTAGAGAGTCTAAGAAATGTCTGAAGTTAGTATTAAAAGTTCTAATTCAGTCACCATTCTGACACAGATCAGGATAGGGTTTGGAGCAACATGGAATAGAGAAAAGTTTTAGCAGATGATACAGAGAAGTTTCAAGAACTGAGTTAGTTCCCTTAGGCCGTTCAGCCTAAGTGTTTCACCAATTTCCAAGTGGGAACAATTATTTTTTAAGTTACCGTCTGGCCCACTCTGAATAGTATATGTAGTCTTTGTATGTATGATTATACATACATTCACTCTTTAGGACAATTAACATATTCATTATTTGTTGGGGTTATCATCATCTGCTCTGAGTTTATGGAGTCTGAAGTTTTTTCAAGTCTGGTCCATCCCACATTTAGTATTAACTGTGAGTGCCCACTGCTCATTCTTGCTCTTATAGGTGTCTGAGGCATCTTAAAAATGGGGTGCCCACAGGGGACAATATTGCTGACATATTGCTAAACTCTGTGGCAAAGAGAGTCATCATTTTTGCTAGGTTGGTCAATTTGTGAGATGTTAGTTCCTGGTGCAGATTGGGGGGTCAGCTGTCCAAGGCTTTAGAATCAGGAAAAGAAGGGTCTTTGCTCTAATCACGGCTGGTGGTTAATACATATTGACCAAGCTACTGTTCGGTTTCTGGAGCTTCAGATAATACCTCTTTCAAT
Organism: Grampus griseus; assembly: GCF_964374135.1. Taxonomy (NCBI): domain Eukaryota; kingdom Metazoa; phylum Chordata; class Mammalia; order Artiodactyla; family Delphinidae; genus Grampus; species Grampus griseus. The sequence continues at coordinate 75,598,896 of NC_139000.1, read as the reverse complement.
GTTCTTTTTGAGTTTCACTCATTAGTCTGTCCCTTCTTCAATAATTCCTCTGGGATCTTCAGGACCAGGTTATATCCTCTCCTACCCCATCTACTGCAACTGGTTTCCTTTTAATCTGAGGAAAAGCCTTTTCTCTTTGTTTCCTTCAGTGAATCAATCTCTCTCTCCCTTCTCCTCTTCTCTCCTCTCCTCTTCCTCTCTCTCTCTCCCTCTCTCCTTTTTTTCTCCTCTTCTCTCTCCCTCCCTCTATCTCTTCCTTCTCTCTGACAAACCTTCTTCTGTTTGCCCAGTAGACCTTATATGGCCTACCAATCCAGATTCCAAAGTATTAGCAAGCAAAAGTATAATTCCTTCTCTTGTAGGGCTGGGAGAAATTAATCCCCAAACCTTTCCAGAAAAATATTTCTTCTTCCAGTACCTTCCTTCCAATACCACATAGAAAAAGAAGAAAAAGAAAATAATAAGGCTTTGAATTATGGATCTGAATGTATATATATACCCTACCACAATCATATATTTTGGTTTAAATTAATCTCAACTAACTCTCATTTTATTCTGATTGTCACATATTTAGGAACCTCTGTGGGTATTATAAAAGAGAAATTGTGTGTATTCTCACTGGCAGGCTCTATCAAGATTCTGGTACCAAGATTAGGGGGATCAGGAAAGCATCACTTCTCACAGGATAGCACCTGAACAAAGCCTTTTCTCATCAGGGCATGCTGTGCTTGGCACATGCATACAGACATTCTAGAAAGGGTAAGCATTTTAAATAATAAAATAAAACAAAACCCATACATATATACCCAAAAGACAAATAAATGTGATCTGGGACCAATCCTCCTGTGATTTTCTTGCCTTAAAACTTAAATTTCTGGGCTTCCCTGGTGGTGCAGTGGTTGAGAGTCCGCCTGCCGATGCAGGGGACACGGGTTCGTGCCCCGGTCAGGGAGGATCCCACATGCCACGGAGTGGCTGGGCCCGTGAGCCATGGCCGCTGAGCCTGCGCGTCCGGAGCCTGTGCTCCACAACGGGAGAGGCCACAGCAGTGAGAGGCTCGCATACTGCAAAAAAACAAAAAAAAAAAAAAAAAACAACTTAAATTTCTTACCTTATGAAATATTCACTGCCCATTTAAAGTTAAAGCCATGCATGCCTAGGCTTCCAGGCTTCAGAAGAAAAAAGTAATTCCTCTTGGGTATGAGTTATACACATGGTCTAAGCTTTGGTATGGTTGGCAAGTCAGTGAATGTACAGATGAGAAGGGGAAAAAGAAATACCCCAGTGTCTGTCAAAGATGTTCATGGTGCAGTTCAGAGCTTCCATTGGGCTATGGCATTCAGATTTATTCCTAAACCTCCCTGAAAAAGCTCTCTGGTGAGATAGTTGTTAGTCTCAACAGACTGGGAAGAAATTCCTAGAAGATATTTTTAATGAAGCATACATAAGAAGACTAAGTTGAACAGAATATTAAAGAAGAGCTGCACAGTTCTAATGGTCTTGGGGTACGTGTGTTTTCAGTGATTTTTAGGCCCACACAGTTTTCTATAATGGTCTTTCAGTATATTTATATGAAAAGAAGGTGTCTGATTCAACTTTAGATATCTTGTATTTATCCCAGTAGCTCTACATTTCTTCCTCAGTTCTCACTCTTGGAAAAAAATAAGGGAAGAGTCATAGAGGTGGTTCTCTCCTAGGATGGAAGTGAAGTGTTTTTATCTTATAACCCTTAGTTGGAATTATATTTCTCAGGAAGCATTTTTACTCCAGTGAACATAGGAGCCTTATGAAGGATTTTTATAGCCTTTGTATTTGCAAAGTGCTTTAAAATGAGCTTGATTAGACACATACTCCATCATCTAAGGAAAAAATCGATACAAGACATCATTTCCCCTTGACAGGTAACATAGATGCATCATCATAAGGTTGTATTTATTAGGAAGGAGGTTAAGTTGCCTATTCAAGTTGGTCTTCCAAGTCAATGGAAGACAAGGGAATAAAACTTGTTATTCTGTAGCTTCTACTGTACTGCCTTGGTTGCTAAGCTATGTGTCTGTTTTTATACATTAATCAACACCACCATAATTATCAGGAATGACAATTGCACATCAATAATTCCTTCTCCAATGTAAGTACATAAAAGGATTAATGTTACGTGGGCTCTAGAATATAGATAAGGAAAGGTCACTAAATGATGAACTAGAACCACCATGATAATAGACCAACAAATTAAACCCAACAGAAGAGATCAACATTTGTTGGCTAAACCTAATAGACTCTCGTAGTTTATTGATGTTGCTCCTCCACCGGGCAGAAATATCTCTAGGATAAGATAGAAAGATAATAAATAAGCATGTGAATCAGAAACAGTTGCTGAAACACATGTGGAGATCAAGGTAGCTCAAAGTAAAGCTGTAAGTAGAAATTTCAATAGATCCATCATTGCCAAAATGTTATCTTACCTTTGAAATTATTTTCTGTTACTGAATTGTAAAGAAATCAAGAATTTTCCCCCCTAATTCTTGAATCAGAGACTTCTGGTAGTCATAATTTTAGTGAGTCTCTGGGAGGTCGTTTTCACTAACAACATCGTTTAAATCACAGAGTCCTTTCTTCTTTAATGACCACTCTCCAGCAGACTAGAATGGTGTTCTCTGTTGTTAAATTCTTTCAAAAGACTAGTGGGCATATAAATGTATAAACATGACAGATAGACAAAATGGTAGATTTAAAAAGGCTCCTTAAAGATTTTGTTTCATATTAAATGTGCATTGAGTCTAATAGTCTAAGACAGGCTCTTTGCTATTTCGATGTTTAAGATCAAAATGAATCCTACATCCAGACTTTCAATCCAAGGAACTATATAAAAATAGTGACAAAGATATTTTCATAAAAATATTGATTGCAGAATTTATTTCAGAGTAAATAAGTAAATAGAAAAATAAAATAGAAACAACCTAAAGGTCCAACATGGAAACTGGTTACATAAAAGACACTACATCTGTATGATGGAATCATATGCAGCCACTAGCAATTATGTTTGTGAATAATTTTAATGATCCAGGAAGATGCTCCTCCTAATAAAGTAGAAAAAAAAGGTAGAACAAAAATTTTACACAGTAGGGTATTTTATGCCTTTCCCTTTTTTATATAAGTATCTAAACATTCTGGAAAGATATATACCAAAATAACAAAACTTTTAAAAGGCTTTGTGTAAAATGTTTATTTTATTTTTATGTTTTTCTGCACATTTCAAATTTTCTACAGTAAGAATATATTGTTGCCTTAGTTAACCTAAAACAATTAAGATTTTTACTTTGTTAGTATCATTTTAATGAATTGCTTTAGTTTCTCAAGTGTATCAAGCTTGTTCTTTGGTGCTTGCTGTTCCTTCTGTCTGGAATGTTCTTTTCCTATTCTTGTGGCTGGCTGCTTTATATCATTTTATGCCTATGCTCAAACATCATTTTCTCAGTGAAACTTTCCAAAAGTATCCTCTGGAATGTACTGCCCACGCCCCACCACCCCCCATCATTCCATCATTCTTATCCCATTATCTAGCTTCATTTTCTTCATGATGCTACCTGAAATTATATTGTTAACCTACTATTTAATCTATTTATTTGTTTAGTTCCAGTCTATTACATTAGTAAAGAAATCTATAAATGGAGCAGAAGACTTGCCTCTCTTGTTTAAGTTCCCATGTCCTAGAACCCTACCTTGCATAAAGACGGCACCAGATTCATATCTGTTAAATAAAAAGAAGTTCTCTTAAAAATTAAATCAAAACTTCAGGTATGTTGAGAAGACAGGAACTCACATGAACCTACTCTGTTTTAGCAATTGGTAGGGTGAAATGCATTTTCCTCTTGAGGGAGAATAAGAGCACTAAGTAACTTAAAATAGTAAAATGAAGCACGGGGTGAAGATAGCTTATAAAATGAATGCCAACAAGTCCTATTCACACGCTGGAGTTGGGTCACAAATCTGTCTCTAAATCTGTGGTCCATATCTTTTTGTATTGGACTATGAACTTTGAAGATCCAATAAGACATCTGAAACATTCTGTCAGAAAAACACTCACGTACATCTGGTCATGTCCATGAAGTTTTTCTCACAGTTTCTATAGATTCACAGTCCACTCGAAGGGTGTGTGGGCTACAAAAGAAAAGCTTCTGTTCTGGCCTATCTGGGAAACATAAATGAGAAAGTTTGAGATCCATTGAGTTAAAAATCTTCCCCATGGATTTGACATTATGTCTAAGAAAAGAGTAATTAGCCTCTCACAGAGAGAGCATATTGCATATAAGATCACATTTAGTTATCATCATCTCAAGGTAATAATATGGAGTTGCAAAGTAAAGGAATTTTCCAAATTGGCGAGAAGGCATAGAATTTCATGTAAAGCTAAGTCAGAGATGAGTATTTGTCTCGCTGAAACGGGTCAATAAACATTTCATGGGAGAGATGGTGGCTGAGTTATATGTTGAAGAATTAATATAAAGTAATAGCTAGTGTTTATCAAGTGCATTCAAGTACTAGCTAAGTGCTTTACAATACATCGTATTTTCAGAATCCTCACAATAATCCTAATTTATTTAAAAACATGAGAATTAGAGAGGTTGAGTAACTTGCCCAAGATAGTCAGCTAATTAGTGGTAGAGCAGGGTTTCAACCCTAAGAAATCTGGCTCAGTCTTTCTTTGCCATTGTAGAGTGCTACTCTCCAGGAGGGTAAGGTCCGAATCACTAAAGAGGGGGAAGGACATTCCCAATGAGGGGACACTGTAACACCTGTACAGATGTTACTTTAAATCTAGAAATAGCTAAGTAATCTTGAGTGTCTCCCAAACAAGACCAAAAAAATCCATTAATTTCCCTGGGCTATACGTAAATCTATTTTCACATAAAATTGAGAAGAAGAAGAAGTATCATTTTCCAAGACAAGTAATGGAGAGACGGTAGTAAATGATGAACTGTAGTACATTTCGGTTCTACATGTATTATACTTGGTGTTCCTATCGGTTGTTTGTAAAATGGTTGTGAGTGACAGCCTTCAGGGAACTTCACCTTCTAGCCAAAAGTAAAATTGTCTTTCAGTAAAAGGACAGATTTCCTAGAACCTTTATAAATAAGTTAAAAGATGGATATGATGAAAGTGATCCCTCTCATGGGATTTAAAGTGCTGCTAAAAGCCATCAATTGCACAAACTATAAGATTTTTCTTCATTGAGTGTCGTGATGATACATTCTTTGCACTAGATGTGAAATAAATACATATGTGTCTATCTTTCATCTAGGCAGATAAATCAAGTGCCCTGAAAGTAGTCTCTTTATTCTGAAAAACTGGATATAGTATATTAAGAAAGAGTTGAGAGAATAGTTAGGGGAAAGCTTTCTGCGCATTTTAGTTTTTTAAAATCCCATTTTATTGTCATATTCCAATAATACAGTGGAAACCATACCTAACTATGGGTTGGCCAAAAAGTTCTGTAATCTTACAGAAAAACCCAAACGAACTATTTGGCCAACCCAATATAAATGTTCCTTAATATATTCTGACAAATTTTAGAAATAATAATAGTATTATTAATATTAATGTTAATAATAGCTAAAATTTACTAAGCAACTATTATGTACTAGGTAGCATGCTAAACACTTTAATATATAATTATATATATAATTTAATTTATACAACTATGCTCTTAGTTTGGCCTTTTATGGTCCTTATTTAACAAATGGAGAGAATGAGACCTGAGACCAGGACGGGGGTGTTGGATTCCCCAGGCCACATTGTTAAAGTGATGGAAATGGCATTTGGCCTCGGGTTGGACTGCTTCCAAACCCTGGGATTTTAACTGCTACCATCTTAATCAATTCTGTTATTTGGATTTGAGAAAAGGTTTTCTTCATTTAACATTTATTTAATTTCCAGGAGGAACTACTAAAACATGGTTACAAAAATATAGTGCAAGTAAGAGTAATCGTTTAGCTTACTGCTGAGAATACCTAGGAATATATTTACCTCTTGACTGAGTGAAGGAAATAAGAATGTTTCCTTGCTCACCTACTACGACAGATTATCATAAATTCTAAAGTAATTGGTATGCACCAGCCTTTGTTTTTAATTTCCATAAAGCCAAGGGTCATGCCTTCCATTTCTTTTGTGACGTCTCATTGTGTTTAGTACAGTGCCCTGCAGAGTTAAGTGATCAAAAAATGTCTGTTGACAGAATTTCTCACCGGGCACCTGTCAGTATCCTACAGTGTACTTTTAAGATTTAATGAAACTGTACTCGTGTAAAAAGAAATGGCTACGCCTTCTTGAAGAACGGACCCTTTTATCATTATATATTGTCCTCTGTCTCTGATTTGTTTTTCAATTCTGAGGTTTATTTTACCTGTTATTAATATATATTAGTGTTATATGTTATATTACTTTATATTATATATTAGATATAAATAGATAATATATTAATTTATATGTTGTAGGGGAGGAAAAATTTTCCTCTACCCTTCTAGGTTCTTTTGGCTGGTCTATTAATTAAATTGTCATAAGACAGAATAACAAGAGAAAAACACATTTAATGACGTATGTACGGGAAACCCACAAAGACAATGAGAGGTTCCCTGACAGGCAGGCAGTTGAGGGTCCTATGCCCTTCTGAGCTAAGAAAAAATGGGATAGGGGTGTGAGGCATCAAAGGAAAGGAAGACAATTCACCAGAAGAGGGGAAGTGCAAATATTTGGTAAGCAACTGTTTGTCCTGCCATGCAGAGACAGTGGACACAGAGAGCACTTTGACCAAACAGGCCCTTCTGGGCTCCCCGCCAGCCTACCACACCTGGCCCATACACTTTGCAGTTTTCTCTGGTGATAGTTCTCTTCCTTAACAGGCCAGCTCTCCAAATTATTCTAGCCAGTTAAGGGGAAGATAAAAGCAAAACAAAACAAAACAAAAACCCTCTTCCTGAGTCTTTTGGTCCTCAAGTAACTTCAGGTGAAAGTAATTCATATGCCACAGTGACACTTTGGGGGAGGCTTGTTCTGAGCCCCTTCAATATCAGTATATTAATATAGCCATTTTTCCTTTTTTTTTAATTCTTGGGAAAATATAATCAAAAATAAAATCTCCTGCCAACCCAGAAAACTCCTCCACAAAGGTAGATGAGAGAACAGTTTTATCACTGAATAAGCATTAAAGCAGAATGTGATGTGTATCACAGGCAATCGGCAAAGACAGAAAGAAATCTCACCCTTTTATATAACCAGGTGGATACAATGCATAGCATCCGTGTTTTCAGGATAAATGATAACTAATCCTCAAGTGAGAGGACTTAACATCTGTCACACATAGTTCATCCTAAATCAACCTGGTAACTGGGGTGACAATTTGTGTTTACTAATTACCTTTATCCAAATGAGAATGAAACTTCTCCTATCTTTAGGACAGGAGGTAGCTTTGCAGCTATGCTGAGAAATTCAGGTTCGTGTCCTTCCATGGAAACTGGGGGTGCTATCTTCTTTGATAATTAAGTTTCGAAGAGGTGGCACCCAGGTCCTTGTGAAAAAAGATTCCTGGGTTTCAAAACTGGCAAGAGGTTTATTTAGCTTTTAAAAAGATTTACATATCTCTCAAAGGGGCAGGAAGAGAAATCACAGGTACAAGTTTTCTTAAGTAAATTCTCTAAGAAAACAAAGGGGAATGGAAAAGTCTCCATTTTTGCACCACGGAAAATTCTTTTTTTTTTTTTTCTTTTTAAAATCTGTATTTACCCTTAGAGAAAGGGAGAAGGCACCTTATTACTTCCGGGTGGAGGTGAAATCTAGGTTACCCACTTGGCCTATAATGCTACCTGATGGGGAGGCTCCTCTACTGCTGGGTAAAGGTGGGAGTTCCTGCTCCCCACTTGGTCTCCACTGACACCATGGTGGGGATAGCCTTGCTACAACTGGGTAATGGTGAAAGTTCATCCTCTGTCAACCCCTCAGAGGGAAGGGGGAGTCTCCACTGGCCTCTCCTTACTGACTGGCAGAGATGAAAATCTCAGCTCCCTGCCTGACACCACCCTGGGGAGGGTGTTGGGATGCTTTGTTACAGCCTCTCCAGAGTGGACGCCTGGCCTCCCATTCAACCTTTTCTGGCATGAGTGACGGTGAGGCCAGAGATTTTTCTGTAGTGTTTGGCTGGAGTAGAGTCATTATTTTCTGCAAGTTTCCTGTCTTGAGAAACTGCCCCTTTCCTGGTCCTTTCACTAGAGGGCAGACTTTTGTTGGTGCTTTTTTGGTCAGCACCTGTTCGTGTTTCTGTGTTACTGGCTTCTGCAGCTCTAAATCTGCATATATGAGGGAAAAAGAAAATCCACCTTTCAGGCTCTTCTTATGTTTGCTTTGTATATACTCTACAGGATTTTTAGTTGCACTTAGTGGGAGAAATAGGGGAAAGTACATCCATTCCATCTTTCCAGAAGCAGAAGTCTCTTTGCATATTTTGTAAATAATGGCACGGAAGTTACTGTGTTATGAGAACTCAAAAAGATGTTGCTAACAGCCCAAATCCTTTACTTTCCTAACCACTAATTTGTAAGGTCCATGAGGACAGGGGCTTTGAGTATCACTCACTTTTAGTCAACTTTCAGTCCTTCCTGCAGTGAGAAAACAGAACATTTTCTTGTCTTTATAGTCAGGTTTTTCATGTCTGGGAGTGAATGTTAAAGTGAAGGATAATAGTCATGGCACCCAAATGTTGCCCTTCCCATCAGGGTATTTGTAGCACTTTTGTCAAAAACTTAACATAATTGTTAGATCAAAGAAAAAGTGGCCCCCTTTTATTTGATTAAAATTGCCTATTCCTTCTTTCATTTCAGGGAAGAATTTAAAAGGATTTCTTCTTTAAATTATAAAACAAGTCAAGTTAATGGTAATGATAGGGAAAGAATTTTTACTTCTGACTAAAAGAATGATAACTCATTTTTTGCTTTAATGAGAACAGTAAGTAAATAATTATTCATGCGTGCTCACCCTCTTATTGAGCATTGATATAAAATTCTCTCCAATATAAGTCAAGTGGGTTTTTGGGTTTTTTTGTGTAAGGTTGGACTTTAGGAGGTTTATTATTTCCATTAGGCTGTGGAATTTGATTATTCAATCAACCTACTTCAATCCAGAAAAACCTCTTATGTCCCATTAATTTAAGAAATCTTTGTAAAGCACATGATTGTAAAAGAAAAAAAAAAAAAGACTATCCTATCGCTTTCCTTCCTTCTACTATTATTCTTAGTTTTAAATAATTCTTATTGCAATTCACTTGCCATAAGCTTATTAAACACATTTCTAGCCACAGTTATTCTAGAAACTTGAATAATAAAGACTAATATCCTGATCCAAACTCAGTCACTGGCCTGAGTATATCAAATATTTGAAACTTCCTTTTTAGCATAAAAAGTATATTTTCACCAGAATAAGTATACATTTCTAGGTTTAATTACTCTAGAGGGTTTGCGGTAAAACCTTCTGGTAGAACTTAAAAGATTTTCCTATGATTAAATAGCCACATGAACCAAATTGAGTTTAGGAAGATAGATAGATAGATAGGTAATAGATAGATGATAGATGATAGATAGATAGATAGATAGATGATAGATAGATAGATGATAGATGATAGATGATAGATAGATAGATGATAGATAGATAGATAGATGATAGATGATAGATGATAGATAGATGATAGATAGATAGATGATAGATAGATGATAGATAGATGATAGATGATAGATAGATAGATGATAGATAGATAGATAGATGATAGATAGATAGATAGATGATAGATGATAGATAGATAGATGATAGATAGATGATAGATGATAGATAGATAGATAGATGATAGATGATAGATAGATAGAGAGATAGATGATAGATGATAGATGAGAGATAGATAGAGAGATAGATGATAGATTATAGATGATAGATAGATGATAGATAGATAGATGATAGATGATAGATAGATGATTGATAGATAGATAGATGATAGAGAGATAGATGATAGATAGATAGATGATAGATAGATGATAGATAGATAGATAGATGATAGATGATAGATAGATAGATAGAATTTTGAAAAGGTATTTTCTAAAGTAAAATATACTCTGTGTCTTATTTTTCCTAAAAAAAGTCTTCCCACAAATCATGTAAGTTAATATATATAGCTGTGCACATTTGTGTGTATATGTGTTTGGGGTGGGGGGAGGAGGTGTTCTGAATGACTCCATGGTCTGTAGTAGCTCTACAAAACTTACTATTTGGCTTTTTCCTTTCACAGATGACTTAGATTAATAATAACTATCTCTCTGCTTGGGATTCCAAAAGTTGATTGAGGCCTGATCTCTAGTTCTAATTTGTTTATAAAAATTGCTATTTCTCAACTCTAGCATGGTTAAATAAGAAACCTACCTTCACTTGTTGAATCAACACAGGAGATTTTAATAAGCATTAAATGGAAGTGACCCTGCAGGTCAAACTTATACTCACTCCACTATTCTAAAATGATACATATCATTTTACTTTCCCCTCTTAATCAAGTCAGGCTTTTATATATGTGTAGATTACGTGACTTCCATCGTACTTTATGTTGGGTGTTTGGGAGTGCCTTTCCTCTGTTCCAGATATACCTAAACTTCTGATAATGTGACTTAAAACTCTAATGGCCTTTGTAATATCAAAAATTTTTTCAAATAGGAAGTAGAGTATGTTTAGCTGCCCAAACTCACTGTAGCTCAAGTTTGTTCAGTTACTTAGGCCATCTATCATTTTTTTACAAGGGATGGGGCAGAGGACAAAGATATTAGGGTAGTATGTATGTTTATATTAATGGAGATATGAAACATATATACTTTAAATGTCATACTGTCTCTCTTATGAGAAGTATAAGCCCTTAATTTGTTTTCTTGGTTGTGGAATCATAAAAGACTAAAGATTTGGATGATCCTAGGGTATTTCCCATTGGAATGGGTGGCTTGTTATTAATATTCACAGCAATGCAATTGACACAGCATTCTTTCCAAATAACATTACCTTTCAGCTTTTTTCCTGGCTGAGTTTCCATGAAAAAGAAGTCATATGGAAGAGAATTAGTTCTATAGAGTCATTATTAGCATGGGGTTTGAATTTGGGAATGTAAGGATGATTGTGTACTAAATTTATTTTTTCGTGAAATATAAACCTTAAATACTAACACTGAAAATATTAGAGAAAATTTTAGTATGAAGGGTAGGGCTAGACATATAAGTAAAGCAAGAGAAGTATCCTCTTGATAAGATGGCTAGAATTCAGAATATGTTTGGTCTTTTCATCGTAAGCATGCTAAGTGTCTTCTACTAATCAATGGAACTGAGTGTCTTGATGGTCTCATCTGTAAAATGGAGTTAATGGCCCCTTTTCCTTACTTATCTCCCAGAATATGGTGAGGGTAATAGGACTTTTCAATAAGCCTCTCAAAACCATTACATAAATATAAAGTTTTACTCTATCTATGTGGGAAGATGTCCTTTTAAACACATTAAGGAAGAGAGTATTAGATGTCTTAGAACTCAGGATATCTTATGCTGGTTTCCAGATGTGTGAGATTGCTGGAGATATTAATCTTATTTTCTCTTTAATATTAGAAGTTAGAATACTTACTAAATTCTAGATTTCTTCCTTTTCATGGAAATATCTAAAATTCCTTTAATATTTCAGAAAATTTTAGTATCTATAACTTTTTAATTCCAGTAGAAAAACTAATTTCCCCACATCACTCTTCTAAAAGTTCAAGTTTACTTGGAAATGGATTATCAGTGAATGACTTCTATAAAGGGAAAAATTTTCTCTCCTACATGTACCGCTTTAAGCACATATTCTAAAGTCCATCAACTTGCAGGCCCCCTTCACCCTCTAATTCAATGATATCCTGGTGTATCTTTACCATTTTTCTCTGATCATAGAGATGGCATCTTTCTCTCCAAGCCTAACCTCTTGATCTCATTATTCTCTATCCTCAAACTTTCCACTGTTTAACCCTGATCTGCTTTTCCAATGATATTTTGAGATCTCCATGTTATGTGTTTTCACTGTCTTATATGATAGGAATTCAAGAAATGTGATGAATAAATAATGGCCATACTTGAAATTCTGATTACTTGTCAAAAGAAAAAAAAAAAAAAAAAAACGAAGCATGATTTGTTTCACTAGTTAAGTTGCTTGGTCATCTTTTTGATTTGTTAGTCTAACTCTACATGCCATTAAAGACAAGCAAGAAAATGTGATGGAGAAAATTTTGATGTCAAAATGTATAAAGCATACTTCAGGTTAACTGTAGTAAGAAATATGTGAATGTTACGAAGAAAAAACAAAGCATTTTTGTTAGACATACAGGAAGATGGAAATAAATGAGTACACAAATCCATTTCCTATATGGGAAGACGAAACTTTACAAATGTGAATTATTTTATATACTTATTGCGCAGTTAAAATATCAATAAATATTGAGGTTTTCAACAATTTAAAATTAAAATGTATTAATGGTAAAAACTGGGTGGTCATATTCAATATATTTTAAGTTAGTAAGATGGGGATTGGCTCTATCAAATATCAAATCACATTATAAAGCCACAGTAATTGAAACATAAGATATTAGGTTATAAAAGATATTGGGCCTCAGAAACAGAACTGATAGAATAATTTCTTATATAATAAAGATGACATCTATTCCCTTTTCCATTCTAGTGTTAGAAATCTGGCTACACTTTTAATATTTGAGTAGCTTTCCTAGTGGAGATTACCTGTTTTCTTTTTATTTTTTCAAAGAACCAATTTTTAAATTCATTTATCAATTCAATGCTTTTTCACATTTGAATTGATTTCTGTGTGTATGTAAATATAAATAATTTTTTCATCTTCTTTCATTGAATCTGCTGAATTTTTTTCCTAAATTCTCTACTATAAAGCTTAATTTCCTTTATTCCTTTTATTATGCTGTCTGTGTAAAAAGATTTTAAAGCTATAAATGTGAAATTGAGAGGATATTTGGTTAATACCTCAAAAGTTTTTCTAAAAAGTATTTTAATTGTTTTCTCTTCTAATACAACCTGCAGCTGTGCAACTGCAGTTTTGATTTTGTTTTTAAACCGAAGAGAATTGAGAAGGAATTTTTGTCTGTTTGTTGGAATTTTTGTTATTTTTCTTTGATTGCCTTTTATTGATCACTGGTGTGTACAAGATATTCTTTTATGGAACTAAATTAAATTATTTTTATTTTGCAGTAGACTCTTATTATCAGTTTTTATTAATGAACTATGGATACATGAAAAGAGGCGAATTATCTATTAGGATGGTACATGGTTCAATGTTTACTTTATTAATCTTATTTAAATTCCTATGACCTGATATTTGTTTTTTTACTTCATCATTAAAAAACTGAAAAAGAATAAATAAAATTAAGTTTAAAAATTTTTAAAAAAACTGAGAAAGAATGCGTTGAATTTTCCTACTAATAATGTATTTCTGTTTGATCATCATTGTCTCTTTTAAAGTTTTGTTGTATACACTTTGATGTTAAGTTATTCAGTTCACAAGTTTTGTGACTATGTCACTGGGTATTTTATATTTACTCAGATACACTTTTTGTGTGTGTGTACTACTTGCCTGATTTTCTGTCTAAAATTAGTACTGTCATTCCTGGAGCTTTTGTTATTATTCTTCTTTGCTACTCTAATATTTGTTTCTACTTTTAAGTGATTTTCTTGTAAACCATATATATTAGAATTTTCTTTTCTTTTTCCTTCTAAAGGTATCAGAGATTTTTATTTGGAAATTTACCACATATTTATTGCTATAATCCAAGATTATTTGCTTTATTTTCAACATTTTGGAAGGTGTATATACACTGTTTGAACTTCTCTACTTAACTTATTTTTAACTCACCTTTTTAATGAAATAAGTACAAAACCATATGTTTTAACTTTTGCTATAGGTAAGAGGAGGAATTTTGCATACTTTTATTTTCCCCATTCTTTTCTTTTTAAATATGTATATTTAGAATTCCAAAATATTTTAAAGTTGTATTCTATTCTAAATCTTACTCTATTTTAAGAATATTTTTTCACACATTTAGTGCTGTCAGCACATTTTCAGGTATTTTTAGATTTAACTTTATAACTAAGTGGTTTTGATATTTATCATGAAGCAGTTTATATCTCCCCATTCTTTAATTTAAATTAAAATATCAAGCTACTTAAATATAGATTCAGATAGTATTTTAAAGAATGACACATAGATTTAATATTTTCTGAAGTTTTGCTTTATCTATGAATATCGCTATATTGCTTGTTAATAGAAACAATAACGTTCTAGGTATAAAGTTTTGAATCACAACATTTTCCCCTGAGTAGTAAGAGATATTTAAACCAAAAGAAGGAATGTACATGAGGAGTGAAGTCATGATATTGTTGTGTGCTAAAGGGATCAGAGTTAGTCTGTGTAATTCCACAGGGCAAAACCAAGATCAAAGGCAGAAGCTATATAGAAAGTTGGATGAATAAAAAGTTGATCTATTTAACACTGAGACCATTCTAAAGATAGAGGCAGAGCTGCCTTACAAATTCATAAAATGTAGTACAAGTATTCTTCAGGTGAGTTTGTGCCTGCTTCTCAAGATATTGTGCAGAGGGAGTTCATACTAGATTATCTTAAGAGTAGGGAACTTTCCTTTAGGTGGGTACCTGGCTCAGAAATAGAGGATTCATCCCTTTTTTCAAGGCTAATATGTTGCTTAGTAAATTGTAACTAGATGGAACCTGTAAGATGAGACTTGACATAAACTGAGCATGTATTTATTTATTTTTGAGAAAAAAATAAAGCCCTAATTACTGTCCATCAGAGTGTCACAGGCTTTTGCTGCAAGATGGAAGGGAGAAGCTTACATTTCAGGTATTCAGTAGATGCTGTGGCTTCTTTGCTGCCATCTTTCCCAAGCGAACCCTCCTTCGTAAGCCAGACAGATGGTAAGCTAAGCATCCTTACTTCTCACACTGGAATCCCCAAAAGAGTTGTAACCAAAGCAAAAGCCCCCTGGTGGAAGATCTGTTTGTAACTCTATTACATAGTATGTGACTGTTAACTAGAGGGATTCTAAATAGTTCTTCTAGGAGCCAATTTACCCTTTTTTTAAAATTGCTAAGTTTCAAATGTTACTTGGGCGTGTAGTCTAAATATTTAATGTTTAACATAACAAAAAAGAACACCACTTTTATTGTTAAAGAGCACATACCAACCACGTAAAACGGAAGAATAGAACAATACAGATTCTGGATTTCCATTTTAGAAAACTATCACTAAATGTGTAATGCACCATTTTCGCTTTTAAATATGACATAAATTATAGCTGGGCCAGATGGCAAAAAGAACTTAGAGGAAAATAGGAAAGAGAAGTTGAACTTCTATTTTTCCATTACTTGTGCCCCTGTTGTATATCTCCTACACCAGCGGTCCCCAACCTTTTTGGCACCAGGGACCTGTTTCATGGAAGACAGTCTTTCCATGGATGGGAGGATGTAGGGGGATGGTTCAGGAAGTAATGTGAGCGATGGAGAGCGTCAGATGAAGCTTCACTTGCTCAAAGGCCACTCACCTCCTGCTGTGTGGCCCGGTTCCTAACAGGCTGCAGACCAGTACCAGTCCATGGCCCGGGGGTTGGGGACCCCTGCCCTACACAGTAGGGCAGTCATAGTTCATGGTATTAGTAAAGGAGAGCCAAAAGCTTATTAGTGTTTAAAATTGCTTGGTGAGCTCAGGGGATTTCTGGATTTTAGTTCTTGTTCTGCCAGCTCCTATTGGATTTATGTCCATTACCATAGCTTCAAATTCCTCATCTGCAATTGGAGGGGATAGTCCATGTAATAACAATACCCATTGATATACTGAGCACTTACTATGTGTCACGCACTGTTCTAAGCACTTTACATGTATTATTTCATTTAATCTTCACAACAACCCAATGGGTTAGAAATTTGACCCAACTGATACTACCATTAGAACCTCTGCCTGCCAAAGAGCAAATCTATACACCTGAAAACAATATGAATCTTAAAAACCATATCTAGGTCTAAAATTTTATGAGAAATTGGCCTTGG
Organism: Grampus griseus; assembly: GCF_964374135.1. Lineage (NCBI taxonomy): Eukaryota > Metazoa > Chordata > Mammalia > Artiodactyla > Delphinidae > Grampus > Grampus griseus. The sequence goes on along the minus strand of NC_139000.1, from coordinate 75,582,733 downwards.
ACTTACTAATGTCAATTGCACATTAAATTCCCTGTTTCTGGTGAAAACCACCAATAAGCTAACTAACCACACTGTTCCTGGGTCACTTGATTTAATCTTGGGCCTTTGGTTTAATCTCCTCCATCATTCCGCTTTCTGTGGCTACCTGTTTTGTTTTTTCTTATTAAGAAATTTTCATTTTCACTGCACTAAACTGTCAGTATTATCGTTTAGACTCTCTGGTGTTAGAAAGTTAGGCTATCCTCATAATTTGATCAAATTGCTAGAAAAGTCCTGTTGGTATTTTGATCTGCGTCACATTTAACATATACTGTAGTTTGAGGAAATTTGGCGTCTGTGGTTACTCTTTAAATATTCAGTTTCATCACCTAGGAGCATGATATATCCCTGTATTCACGTTTTTAAAAAAATATTTCCCAATGATATTTTGTATCCTTCAGTAATAAAAATTTAAATCTAACGCATTCCTTCTTAAATCAATTTCTAGGTATTTTCTTTTTCCTTGCTAGTTTCTTCCTCATTTACTGACTCCTTTTCTTGATCTTCTCCCTATCCCATCAAATATGGATATTCAAACACTTTTATCTTTAGGTTTCCTATACCCTAACTGTGCTGTCTCATCCATCCCAATGATTACAACTACCACCTGTAGGTGACTTCCACATTTACATATTAACCCACTCTGTGCCTATAATTTCCTGTGGCCTTCTCTACTAGATACCATTAGCACTCTCAAATTCAAAATACCCAGAACCAAACTCATTATCTTATTTCTGAGGATAAATTCATACATTTGACTTCCATGTTTTGGTAATAGTATTACAATATATATCCAAATTCAAAATATTAGAGCCAGCTTTGTCTTTCTCTCTTTCTCTCTCTTTCTATATGCAATCTACAGCCAGGTCTTTAAGCTTTAAGTTCTATAAAGTTTCCAACATCCATCCCCTTGTCTCTACTGTCATAACCACTACCAGAGTTTGTGCTCTCCTTAACTCTTGTCTGGATTATTCCTTTGATCTTTAAGCCCGTCTTCTTGTTTCCATCTTCTTTCCTCCCATCCCATCCAGTCTGATAACCAACTTGTTAATCTTTCCATGGCACAACATCATTTCAGTCTGTCCTGTATTCAGGACCCTGCGATGGTCCACAGTGGCTACTCGCCTAACTGATTACAAGTTCCTCAACTTAGAAAGCAAGACCTTCTTAGTCCAGTTTCCTTTTCATTCTCCTTTCCAGGTGATTCTGGTCTTCAAGTCATTGCATTATCCTGCATCTGGACTATTCTGTTCCCTAGAAATATCTGATAATTTCATTCATCTGGTCATACTCCAGCTACTCCTCTGAGTACTTTCTTACTCACCTCTACCTAGTCAATCCTACCGTTAAAACCGTATGATATCTCCCTCACCTCATATCTTAATTTTGGAAACTTACCATGGTAAGACTGGAATATTATGCTGTTCATGTACTTGGCTTTTCTCCATTTCTAGATTTTTCAGCTCCTTAACTGCAGAGACCGATCTTACTCATCTTTCATTATTGATCTTATTCATCTTTCATTATTGATCTTACTCATCTTTCATTCTACTCAGTGTTTTGTACACATTTAGATTTCCTTAAATACTTACTAAAACAAATTAAATAGACCCAATTATCACAGGAACTGCCAGTGGTTCAGACTAAGAAACAAATGCCTAATTTTGATTAGATTCAGAAGGTGCCCGGGTTAAAATAAAACCTGAGGTAATGCTGATTTCTTCACGTTTCCCTTACCTAACTCAAGTTTTAATTTCAAGGTGAGCAGCTGAGAACCTCTGATTACAAAATCCGGCATGTCGATGGGCTTTTTATAGTTAAAATGAGTTATTTGTTAGAAATGCATCACTGCACCTAGGTGTTTGCTTCAAAAGCTGTGATTTATGACTTAGACTGGAATTTTAGAGGAACAATGTCATATAATACCTGAAAATGCCATTTATTTTCATGCAGTATTTAAATTACACTTATACCAAGTTACAGCAATATTTAAAAAGTAATATTCAATGCTTCCTTACATTTACCACATTTTTTATCAGAGTAGAATTGGATTCAAAATTATGAATGGGAAACATATCTGCCACAGAAATGTTACTGTTGAATAGCTAGTCAAACAAGAAACCTGTTCTGGCATATATTTTTGTCTTCCTTTGTTCTGTGAATTTCATTTTTATTTTTAAAATGAATATATTCATGCCCCTGGATTTCCCCTTTTGAAGTGGGATTCATGGCGTATCTCAAACCTAAACCCATACACATTTTACAAAAGGATAATATAGATAAAATTTTCTGATGAATGTGAAGGGTATTTTCCCAAAATGGATTTTGACTAGAATATTCAGAGGTGGAAGTGCCTTACTTAATATATGTATTTACTTTGATGGAACTCCAAACAAGGCCTTAGTGTATTCTGTAGGAAAGAAGCAATCACATGTCTTAAAATAGTGGATAACTGGGTATATTCGTGAATATGAAATAAAGTTGAGATAATCAAAGCACCTCCTGACTCTGTAAGAATGATCAGGGATTTATTTGCAGCATTTCTTCATCTTTCTTATGTTGTAAGAGGAAACATTGAATATCTTAGTTTCACCCTTTGTCCAGAAAGAGCTGTAATTCACACTGCCTGTATTTTTAAATTCAGACCAATAATTGAGAATTTTAATATCCCCTTTTATTACTGGTATTTTTTAAAATTCCCTGAGTACTTCTCACATAATTACAAACTACAAAATAATGTGCTTTCTTTGTGGAAGGTGATTCTGACCCCATTTCTACCCACCCGCAATTAGGAGTATCAAATGTATCGTAATGCATACCTTTAGTTTGTTTCTTTTTTAGTCTTTTTCCTTTGAAGTGGCAGTGTACTTGTTTGTCTTGCTTAATTTTTTGCAATAGAGGTACAGATTTGGCAACAGAAAGCAGTGACATTCACCTCTCTTTTCCTGGAGATCAGTTGTGGGCGTTTATGAGGTGTCTGATGGTGATTTTATAGGTCAGAAATCTAGGATTTAGGTACCTTGTAGAATGGACAAATCTAAACCAACCCACATGGGAACTGAACAAACCAGTTTCACCAGATGGGTGAACAAACAATAAAGAGATCAAGTTGATTTGAAAAGTAAAAACTTCAACTCTTTTTAAGCCATATTCAGAGCTTCTGGTCAAAACCATTTCTGAATACAACTCCAAATAACACTATTTTTAAAAATATTCATAGTAGTATTGTATTCACTCATTTGTGCCTATCGAGATGAGTGCCTAGTTATACTACTGGTGCCAAGAGTCCCTTTCTCAGGGAATTTAATTTTGCGTGACAGGAGACAAACAGCAAGATGATTTCGCATGGTTAACCTGTTCTGAAAAGCAGTATTAAATTTTTAAAAAAAGAATCCCATAGTTAAATAAGTCTGGAAAATGTTGTGCTAAAGTTCAAGCAGGGTTTTTTTCTTACAAGAGTACTTAGAATTTTAATACTTTAATCTTCATTGAGAACCTCTAAGAGGAAAATATGGTGTGTAGCATTTCACAATCTTATTAGCCTATGAAAACTTCTTTGCACACACTGCGTAGCAGCTCCAGTGTTCTGTAGAACACACTTTGCAGAATGGTTATCTGTAATATGCATAAGTAACTATAAATGGTATAAACACAAAATTCACCACCAGAAAAGCCACATTTCTAGATTATGTTTCATGATACCTTTTTGAAGGATGTTAAACTGATTTGCCAAAACAGAACCTTAATATAATCTTGATAAAAGATCTGTGTGACAGACATTTTGTAGGAAAATCATAATTTAAGGAATATGTATTCACATTGCCTCCAACAAGAAAAATAAATATATTGACAATTTGACAGCAATAGTATGAAATCTTACTTGGCACTATTTTTCCTATTTATGAGACCTTAAAATAAGAAACTCTAAAATAAGGGATAAGGCAAGCATATCTATTATTTTGAAATATAAAGGAATGTAACTAAATCATGAGCCACAAGTTGAACATCCATTCTTTATACAGACTAAAGAAAGAGCAAGTATGGGGAAAACAGCTAGTGCTTCTGAGTATTAAGCCTCTTGAAAGCACAGATTATTCTTTCATAGTTCCCTTCTATATGCCCAGGGCCTGCAAGGGTACCTGGTGTACAAAGGCATCCAAAATATTTCTTCACTACTTCAGTGGAATTTAAAGGTCCAGGGATAGTTAACAGGATGGGCCCACTGACTCACCAGTAGACATTGGGTCAAGTCATCTTAACTCTACAAAAGCCAATCCAGCTGTAGAGGCTACTAGGAGATCTGAGCGTCTGCCTGCCTGGCTCAGTTGACATTCAAAGGGGGTAAGTGATGAGGACTCTGGTAAATGGTCACCAGTGAAGAAAAGTTGCAGGTTGTTCAAGCCAATGTGCAAAGTGTAGTCAAAGGAAATTTGAAATAAGTAACACTCAGAAGTAGAAGCCTTGTCCTTGTGTCTTGTAATGACAAATGAACTACCTGTGAAGGGATGGAGGCTCAAGGAAGGACTTCAGTCTCCAAGAGAAGAATAATGAACATGAGCATATCAGGATCTCATGTTCCTCACCCAAGGTCCAGGGCAGAAATTCAGTCATAGGAGGTAGGGTTGTGGCAAAGGGATATCAGGGTGTGAAATGACACAGAAGAACCAGAGGCCATGCTTCGTCATCTCTGGTCTTCAAGGTGGAGAACATGTGACTCTTGCACCACAGATCAAGCTTGGTTGGGTGAACTGGGTAGAACTGATTTTCCAGCTGGGAAGCAGATTGGCCCTAATCGTTACATTGAGTCACTGGAAAATGTGGTCTGCATTGTAAGTGCATACTTGATCAGCTTAGATGCTTCATTTTTCTTTGAATCAACTCTATTTGCATTTATATAATGGAAGAAACTGATTGAAAATTAAAGATTAAATTAGTAACTTCACATAGGGTTAGATATCATATATCAGAGGAAGAACCCAGACTCTAGTCTTCAGATCTGGATATGCATATCTGTAACTCCACCTTCACCTCTGTCCCTTTCCAAATTAGCTTTTATGTTTAGTCGATATTTTAGACTGCTTTAAGAATAGACCTCCTAGTGGGCAGAAGACCTAAATAGACATGTCTCCAAAGAAGACATACAGATGGCCAACACACACATGAAAAAATGCTCAGCATCACTAATTATTAGAGAAACGCAAACCAAAACTATAGCGGCTTCCCTGGTGGCACGGTGGTTGAGAGTCTGCCTCCCGATGCAGTTGACATGGGTTCGTGCCCCAGTCCGGGAAGATCCCACATGCCGCAGAGCGGCTGGGTCCATTAGCCATGGCCGCTGAGCCTGCGCGTCCGGAGCCTGTGCTCCGCAACGGGAGAGGCCACAACAGTGAGAGGCCCATGTACCGAAAGAAAAAAAAAAAAAGAAAAGAAAAACTATAATGAGCTGTCACCTCACACTGGTCAGAGTGGCCATCATCAGAAAATCTACAAACAGTAAATGCTGGAGAGGGTGTGGAGAAAAGGGAACCCTCTTGCACTGTTGGTGGGAATGTAAATTGATACAGCCACTATGGAGAACAGTATGGAGTTTCCTTAAAAAATTAAAAATAGAACTACCGTATGATCCAGCAATCTCACTACTGTGCATATACCCTGAGAAAACCATAATTTAAAAAGACACATTCACTCCAGTGTTCACTGCAGCACTATTTACACTAGCCAGGACATGGAAACAACCTAAAAGTCCATCAACAGAGGAATGGATAAAGATGTGGTACATATATACAATGGAATATTACTCAGCCATAAAAAAGGAATGAAATTGGGTCATTTGTAGAGACGTGGATGGACCTAGAGACTGTCATGCAGAGTGAAGTAAGTCAGAAAGATAAAAACAAATATCATATATTAATGCATATATGTGGAATCTGAAAAAATTGGTATAGACAATCTTATTTACAAATCAGAATTAGAGACACAGGCGTAGAGAACAAATGTATGGATACCAAGAGGGAAAGGGTTGAGAGGGTTGGGATAAACTGGGAGATTGGGATTGACATGTTTACATTATTGATACTATGTATAAAATAGTTAACTAATGAGAACCAACTGTATAGCACAGGGAACTCTACTCAGTGCTCTGCAGTGACCTAAATGGGAAGGAAATCCAAAAAAGAGGGGATATATGTATACATATAGCTGATTCACTTTACTGTGCAGTAGAAACAAACACAGCATTGTAAAGCAACCATACTCCAATAAAAATTTTGTTTAAATGCTAAAAAAATATGGATCCAATTAATATCTTAAAAAAAACAAGAATAGATCTCCTTCCTCTTTTTCCAAGTTACTTCATTAGGATATGTAGTTTACTCCTCACCTCAATCTCATAATAGGTGATTATCCTGTTTTTTTTTTCTATCCTCGTACCTTATACAAAAAGTAACAAAAAGAGTACCACAAAATAAAAAATATCCCATCTTTTTGTGGTCACATATTCTTTTTTTCCTTGTTAATCTCATACATTGAAAAGTTCCTATTTCATGTAGTCGTGGATTTTCTCAGTGTCTGAGAGTTGAAATGTTAGAGGGGGGTCTTTTGGACCAAGATCCATTGTAAATCACCAAGTACCTTTATAAGACTCAAAATGTGAAGGCTATTTTGGACATCAGGGCAGTAAAGGAGACAATATAAACTGTAGTTTGAGAAAATAAGGGCACTAGAAGAAGAAAAATATAAAGAAAATATTTCAAGAAAAATCATTTCCAGGACTCTGTTTTAAAATACCAACTTTTCTGTGGTGGTGTTCGCTCATACAGAGGAAAAATGTAAAAAGTATTCTGAGCAAAGTGTATGAACCGAACGGCTGTGTTTGGAAAATGTGCACAAACTTATCAAACCTTTCTTTTTCTTTTCACCTTTCATTTCATGTGCCTTTTTTTTAATCAACTTCCAAACTTCTTTTAAAATTCCTTAATAGTATACACTCCAGAAAATATATAGTGTATATAGTACATATATAATAGTATATACTCCAGAAAGGCAGAGGAACTATTTCACTTATGTGTGGTGTTTGTTAACTTAAAGGCTAAATTACCTAATTAATTTTACTGGGATTTCTTATTTCAGAAGTTCACCCAAAATCGGGTACTGTGGTCTTAAAAATAATTGTATAAAAACAATACATCACTCAATTCATTTATATTATGTACTATATATAGTAGATATGTATTATATGTACTACATGTATTATAATAAATTTAATGACATCAACACCAATGATTTGTGTAACTATATTAATATCTATTTATTTGGCCCTTTTCATTTATCTAAAACAAGTGTTTTGCATTTTTAATACCATTTTCTGTTTATAAAATGCAAAACAAATCATCTGAATACTTCCGAATATCTTTTTCTCTTTCATATTATGGAAAATTTCTCATTTATTGATCCACCTATTAGAATGAATGGTGTCTGATTTTAAAGGTGACAGACTATGAAATGCAGCAACTTTCATAATGATCATAAATGAGCCATTTGAGTTCTAAAAAAATGTTGCTGCCAGTGAAATCCTTTATTATATTTTAATTTAAAAATCCCAATAGATAATATGCTGTATTCCATAAATGTTAAAAAAGAATGTTTAAATATATATGCAGGTATAATTTTTTATTTTGCATTCTGAACCCACATAGTTATTCTTCCTCTGAAATTTCTGCTCAGTAAAAGTTCATCTGTAGGAATGTTTATGTTGTTCAACGCAGCAATCAGATTGAAGAAAGACATTTTACAATGCAATCACCTTTGCAATTGCCATTTCTGCAGTGTTAGATATCTAAGCAAATTAGGTCACACATTCTTTTTTCTTCCCTTCCTTTATTTAACTACTTGATAGCACTTTTCTACCACAACCCTTCTTTCCAGAATAATTGAAATAATATGCTGAGAACGTTAGAAATCCCCAGCAAAATTCCAGATTTTGTTTTTAAAGGTCTGAAATGTTATCCTGATAGAAAATTTCATCTGCAGAATCCTGAATTAGAAAAGCCATCCATGGGTTGTGGACTATGGGACCACATTATTTATTTTGACTGTTATGGATGTAATAAATCATTCTAAAATAATGTTGACATTTATGCATTCTGCTAACATGGCAGTTTAACAGTCTGCTTCGTATACTGCTGCTTGAGTTAAGGATTTGCTATCACAGTTTCCAGCTTAGTTCTCCCAATCTTAACACAGCAGACAGTGGTAATGTCAACTGCAGAAGTGCCAAGAGAGAAAAAGATGGATAATGTATTCATTTTTGTGGGCGATTTTAAACTCCATGCCATTGAGCACATTTCTCTGAATGGCTCTCCTAGCTCACAGCGTTTGCTTCTTTCCTCTTTCTTTGGGCCCCACGCAGCCTTTTTTGCTCTAGGTATGGCTTTCAGTTTGATTTAAACCTGCTCCCTCTGCCTACTGCCAGGTACGTAGAATGCATTAGCAAGAAAGATATCATAATTGAAATCAATACGGTGACTTTGAAGAGTGTTTCCATGATGAGTTCTGGTCCTGTGTATTTTATATGCTGCCATAACCATGTTGATATAATGGAGTAGACATTTCCATCAATTCAGTCCACACCCCACACACACACACACACACACACACACACACACACACACACACACACACACACACACACACACACACACACACACACAAGCACAATGCTTGGTAACATTTCTTTTACACAGAATTTATTGTTTAGCTCTTTGGCCCACCAGTTGTTTGATTAGCTTGAACCATTCAATACATAAAAAGAAGAGATGCACTTGTTCCTCCAGGTCAAAAATGTGATTCAAGCACCACAGTGAACGTTTTTTGCTTTAATTATAAAGTGCTAATTCATATGTGCAAGTGAGCATACATTTCAGTTTATGACGGCTATTTGCATAACATTTTTCCCCCTTGACTTCTAATCATTGTTGATTCTTGAAACTTTCATGGCCATCCTTGACTGCCCATATTTTCCTACAGTAATTCATTAGGTGAGCTTTTTCCAGTACTTTGCCCTTCTACCGTGTCCCAGTCCCTCAAACAGAAACCTTGAAGTCTTGCAGGTGTGGAATGAAGTGGGGTGATGACCTCTCTGTATCTTGTTTTCCTGTATAAAATGTCTGAATGAATTCTAAAGAAGGACCTTAATACTGGATACCAGAGCCAGACAACCCACCGCTGAACTTGTCTTCTGGGTTTTGGGAGTATCTCTATCAGCTAACATCCCAGCCTTGATAGTGAAAGAGCAGCAATAGTGGCCACACTTAGTGTGTCCCTGACTTTCTTACAGCCAAACAACAATGAGGAGAATTTGGCATTTCCTGTAGAAGCAAGAGAATTTCTGCTTTTAAAATTCTCCATGTTATTAAAAGCACAGTAGGGATGCACACTGGATCCCTCTGGTGTTCACATTTAACCTCTGGTTTTTAGAGTCTTGGAATGTGCCCTTGCTGTGTGGTTATAATTACGTTTTACAGACAAGTTAGGGAAATGAACTGATTTGTCTCTATTTTGAGGTTATCTTTTTTAGTGTAGCACCAGATTGCCAAAACAGCATGGAAATATGCACACCATTGGCCCTGCTCTCAGAGAATGTATTTTCACTTATATGTAGACAATTATGACCTATAGCTTTTCTGATTATTTTACGTATTCAATAGCTATACTAGTTCCTGCCATCATTTTCTTTGTTCCCCAGAGATTCTGCTCTAGGGCTACATTTCTGTGCACTCCCAGTATGGGCTAATGGGATACAAAATGAAGAAATGGGCCAGACAGACTTGTAGTATCATCTTCATATCACCTTCAGGCAGAGTTGGAAAAGTCCCCAGAGGGACATTTTTGAAACACACTATAACATTTTTTTCTGGAAAAGATGGAATTCAATAGTTGAAATAAAACAGATTTTCTTTGGGAAGGTGGCAGAATCCTTTAGTGTATTTTCAAGTGTAGACGAGACTTTCTACAGATTGATGCAACATTCTTGGATCAAAAAGTGTTTCCAAGTGATTGAGCATGACTCCTGTTAATATCTGCAAGATTTCAACAACTGTCAGCTGTCACAAGAGTAGATATCCAAACAAAGGGAATGTCACAGTCCATCAGCAATTTTTAATCCATTTTGATTTTATGAGTGCAAATATAAGGGAATCCTTAATCAAGAAGAGTTTATTTTATTTACTACTAAGAATACCAACATTTTTTTTAAACTTCTGTCTTTAGCTCTTGCTCTCTCTAACCTGACATTAAAATTGTATTCTCCTATCTAATATCTCAAAATTCTGTTGAGGTTAGGAAAAACATTTCTTTTTTATTTTTGCTCATTTTAGTTTTCTCTTCTGAATGTAAATGTCAAACATAATCTTTCTGTCTCTCATAAGCACATTTTAAGTGTATACCTAATAGTAAAACTCTGTCCTTCCTTTTTAAATATAGACATTGAAGGTTGAATTAGGTAATATTGCATACTTAGAATGTAATTGATAATTACAAAATGCAAGCTAGAAGATATCTATCTTTTCCATTAAACACACTCACCTTACTGTGTTGGTAGTAAGATTTTTAAAAACCATTTTCCAGAGGTAAATGAATCCAATACTACACAGATAATAAATACAAGCATACAATGCTTAAAATAAATGTTTAACTCTAGAAGATACTTATAGTTGGTAATTCCTAGAGATATTTCTTTTTATTAAGTAACTGATAAGTGGCTGCTTCTAAACTGAGGTAACAATTTTACCTTTATCAACAAACAGGAAAAAAGAGAATGATAAATATTTGTAACAAAAATAGCCTCTGCTGCCTTTATACAGAAAAGAAGAACAACAACAACAACAAAAAGCAGGACCCAGGAACAAAGAATGGATGTGTTTCTTAATAAGTCACTTTTCTATCACTCGTTGCTATATAGATCCTCAGGAAACCAGGCAGAAGAAAGGCATGCTGATTCATTTCGTTTTTTGTGCTTATCTGTTTATTTTCTTGGAATTGTTTGATCACTCTGGCTTTTCATTTCCATATATTTATGGCTGTATGGACTATTTCTGAAGATTGGCTCGATATATCAGAATGCCATCTCTCCTGCCTTGTTAAATTTCCTCCAGAAAAACACAAGGAGTCTTAAATATCTTCCCTTCCTCCTTTATTGAAGCTTCTCCAACAAATTGAACTCTCTAGGAACTTTCAAATAATGAGGATGACTAATGTTTATGCAGTTTCACAGGCCTATGTATTTTGGAGTATACAAGATCAGACTCTGTTGAAGTGGGTAAGTAATAACAGAAATGTACCTGCTATGCTTTGCTTAAAAACGTTGTTGCACAGGACAAAGCTTTGCATGCAGCATCAGACTCAGGTTGACCATAAAGAAAAATATTACAGAATAAATTTTAAGTCTCTGTATTTGGTTTACATAATTGTGAGCCTATGTGTGTGTACGTGTGTATGTTAAGAGGTAACACAAGACTTATCTAATTAAGTGTCTTCTGTGATTTGTGGTAAGGAACTCCTCAATAAACAAATTTCTTCACATTCCCATTGAAATTCATTTGGTTGAGTGCTGTCCAATAGACCTTTCTGCAGTGATAGAAATATTCTGTATTTCTGCTGTTCAGTGCAATAGCCACTAGCTACATGTGGCTTTTGCACATGGCATATGGCTAGTGTGACTGAGGATCTGAATTTTTTAAATTTTATTTCATTTTAATTAAGTTATATGTAAATAGCCACTTGTAAAAGTGGCTCTTGCATTGGACAACACAGATCTAGCTGATATATGAATTCAACTTGACATGATTAAATCATTATTTTGTTCAGAGTATACATGTAGCCAAGTACCTTCAGCGATCCAGAACTAAAAGAGGATGCACAATTCTTTCCCTAAATCTGGTTCATGCACACATTGTGCATTAACAGGATGAAACTGGTTATATTGATAAAGGGAACATGCAGGAGGCCATATTAGATAGTAGTTCAGAGTATACACTTTAGAATATGACAAACTTGAGTTCAAATCCTGTCTCTCACCCCCATTTGCCGTCTTATCTTAGAGAAAATATTTAAATTTCTTTGAGTCTCCATTTTCTAAGTTATAATTGGGGCTACTAATGATGAAATCATGTCTATACCAAGCTTATCACTCGACACAGAGAAGTAATGGTGGTGATGATGATCCTGTTCATGATGGTGTTATCTTCATACATTCAGACTCATTTAATCCTCATATCACTTCTATTAAAAATACTATCTACACTCCCCAGATGGGAAAACTGAAGCTCAAAGCCATTATATTTAAGGTCACTTAACTAATCCAAAATTTAAATTATAACTCTAATTCTAAAGTCCTGTTCTTTTCTTTCTACCAATTTACCTCTTTTTGTAGTAACCCATTAGACCTCCAGTTAAAAGTCTAAACTATTCATTCTCAACTACAAGTATGTCACCCAGAAGGTGATTGAAGTCACATTTAAGCATGAGAATACTAAGCTGGATCTTAACCTTGACCTTTAAAATAGTATAAGAAAGCAAGAAAGGAAGAAAGGAGTAAAGCAAGAAAGAAGGGGGAGTAATTCTCCCTGAATCTACATTTAAGGAACATACATTTGCTACTTTCTGAAAGAAGGAATTGGGGGGTGGATGGCAGAGAGAAAGAGAGAATATGAAACACACAAATATAAGTGACTTGTCCCTAAGGTTCAAGCCCTGCCTGGCTCTGCTTACCTATTTCAAACACTAAATGCAAGAAAAGGGTTATAGAATATGGGTTCCCACCTTTCAAAAAACATAATTCTGCCCACATCTGTTCATTGCCATCATTATGTCAGGCTTAGACTAGTCAAATCAGCAACTTTTTCTTCCTTGGAGTAGGGGTAGGGAGACAAAAGCCTGACTGCAAGAGGGACCAACAAATCCCTTCACCTATGTTTAACCATGGCAGAAAGACCTTGGAAATACACCTTCAAAATTATTCCATTACCTGAGTGGTAAACCCTTTAATAGGTGTTCCCTAGAGATGAGAGTGATTTATGTTATAACTCAGTGGCAGGAAATACAGTTGCCCTTAAACTAAAGAAAACAAACAAACAAAAAACCCAATAAAACCAAAACAAACAACAAAACAAAAAACAGAGATGGAATTGACATTTTCTTGGTAAATTCAAGTAATCTAGGTCATGATTACTAACTGCTAAGTAACTGAGCCCTGATGGGCTATAGTAATTAATTGCAAGAGCTCATTGAGTAATCTATATTTGTGTAGTCCATGATTGGTAGACTAAATAAATAAATATCATATAACCTGCATATATTTGTTGCAGTTTTTTAAAAGTTTACAGATATGGTTTAATTAAGAAGCTAGAGATTGATTTTAAACAGGAAATTCAGAGTGCTTATTAAATTATGCATTTTCTCCATCACCAAGTGATAAATACAAGCAATGGCATCATGGGAAAATCCTCATCATTCAAAGTCTGGCATGAATAATAGAATTCTAGGCTGGAGCTCAGTTCCTGGCTCTACTATGGCCTTCCTGAGGCTTTCTGGGGATGACGCTCCTTTCTTTGTTATATGATACTTCCTCTTACATTTGGACATCTTGTCTAACTGAATAGGAGTCTCATGAAGAAATTAATTTAAGAAACATAACATTTTTGCTAACACCACAAAATATCTACAGAAACAATCAGTATCCAGAACACAGAGATGAGTACAACATTCGTAGAACTCTACCAATTTTATAGCTTTGATTCTCTTCTGTACTCAAATTTTACACAGGTGTGGAAGCTTGAATTCAGTTTTATTAAGAACACATATACAGTCCTTCCATTTAAAGTAATGTGGCTCTTTTTTTTAGAAGAGTTATACAAAACTTGCAGTTAATTATAATACCATAAAAACATTATTTACTGTATCTCTCTCAGCTTATTAGCTCATATGAATAGCATCTATTATAAAGAAAACCAATATTTTTATTCTTTCAGCTAAAGTTTCCATGAATTAACATTATCCCATTAAACTGATGGAATTCAAGGATAGAAAATAATACAATTCCCAATTACTCTGTTGGGTTCTACTTTACAAATCTGTGGTCCAGGGACTACTAAAGTATAGGAAATTGTTCAAATGTTTGTCTTGAGCGTTATTTGTTTATTTAGAATCTACTGATTCAATGCCTTAAGTCATTGAGAAACATGGCTGGAGATGTAGCCACCACCAAGAACCCAAAGCTATTAGAAACTGGGAAAACACTGAAATAACTGGGGCTTGAGTTTAATATAAAAATGTCAATGTGATGTACTTGTGGCATGAAGAACATGGATTGTTTCTGTCATTATAGGATGAAGAAAAGTCATTTAGGATTTCTTTTAGTTCGATTAGAATAGCTTTAGAGTAAGCTCACTGGAAGTTCTTTTGAATTATTTATGCTTATAGCCCTAAAGCTAAGAAGATAAGTTGGTGGAATTTTTTATTTTTGTGTGAGTAGTGTCACAGCTTGTCTTCCCATGATTATAAGCCTGGGAGGGTGAATCTGTTTTCTTATCAGTTGAAGTAAAATATAAATTACACCAAGAAAGCTGTTCATTTACTGAAATTTTTCCAGTTACTCATTAACCAAGCCATACCATTACATCATTTCACCATACTCCTGAAATGTTCTAGGACAGTTCTGATTTCCTGTAAATGTACTCTTTCAAAATGGGCAACTTATTAACTATGAACTTATACTCTAAGTTCCTCCAAGACAGAGATATCTTTATTTTTTCATCTTAGCTTAATGTAGACCCAGAATTCAAAAGTTTTATTAAACTGAACTATTACTAACAGTGATTTGATTGTTATACTTTAAAATAAATCCACAAGTCAGGACACAAAAATTCTTTGTAAGACCATCAGACAATAGACACTGACTTTTAGTTCAGAAAATATGGCCACTACAACCAGAAAGTACCAATAGGGTCATGAGACCAATTGCAGTATGAACAGAAATTTCCAAAGGAAACTGAAGCTAGGAGCTACTGGAAAGAGTTCTTAAGATTTATGTGCTCAGGACAGATGACTCCTACCAACAGAGTGAGACAGAAAGAATAATATGTACAATGAGTCTAACAGAATGTTTCTAGCACCAACACATGTATCACATATATCAGGCATTCAGTATATGTTTGATATATGAAAATCTCTAATGTATTAAAAGTAAAGTCAGTATTCTCATCAAATGTTTAGAAGGTGGGTAAATAAGATCCATGAGAGGAAGCTTTAAAAGAAATCAGTATAAGGCTTCCCTGGTGGCGCAGTGGTTGAGAATCCACCTGCCAATACAGGGGACACGGGTTCGATCCCTGGTCCAGGAAGATCCCCCCTGCCACGGAGTAACTAAGCCCATGCGCCACAACTACCGAGCCTGTGCTCTAGAGCCCATGAGTCATAACTACTGAGCCCATGTGCCACAACTACGGAAGCCCGTGCGCCTAGAGCCTGTGCTCCACAACAAGAGAAGCTGCCCCAACGAGAAGCCCGCGCGCTGCAACAAAGAGTAGCCCCCGCTCGCCGCAACTAGAGAAAGCACGCGCACAGCAATGAAGACCCAACACAGCCAAAAATAAATAAATAAAATAAATAAATTTATTTTTTAAAAAAACAGTACAGAGCGTGGGGATTGGCAGCACAATTTCATAATGGCTTTCAAGTTTACATAAGCTTATTACAGAAATTTTTGCACTCTGTGATAAATGGATTAGGAAGAAATATGGCATATGGAACACATCCATTTATCTCTACTCCTTCCTAAAACTTCATTAATTTAGCTATACAGGGACAAACCCAGAAAGGACAAAGAAAATGAAAGAGAAGATAACAGCAGAGAAGTGATGTCAATAAAATGGTGGGAAACGGAAAGTCGATGACCAAGTGCTAAGGACTTAGGAGAGCAGAGGAACAGAAAGCCTAAATACCTACAGAAGGTGACACAGGTGTGAAGTGAGCTGATTCAAGGCTACCCAAACGCTCAGGAGTTATAGATATTGTGTGCCTGTGAATGGAATGAGTCTGAAAACTGGTGTGTCATTTGAAATTCTGTACAAAAAGCATTTAGAAGCCCAGATCTCTTCACTCAACTAAAATAGACAGGAGCTTTACTCTCTATAGAAATTAAATTAGGAAAGCTCTCCAAAAAACCAGATACAATAAATGGAAGGCTAGGGACCATTCTGTACACAGGAAATGAGAATTAACCGTGAATCTCCCCCAAATTACACACGATTCTTTTCCCCTAGCTACCCACCACCAGAATTCTGCAATAAAAGGTTCATAATTCCAGTCTCCTCTTTTCTCATTCTTTCTTTGGAGAAATGGGTGCAATGAATAAAGAAGATCCACTGCCTCAAGATATATCATCATAAAATACTTTACATGGACTTAACAAAATGTTAATTCCATCAAAATATTGAGTTGCATTTGATCCCCCATGAGGAGCTGTTGTAGTAGAGGACTATTATTTTTGGCTCTAAGGTTTATGGTGATTTTTAAAGTCAAACTGAAAATTCTAAACATAAAAGTCTCTTTTAATTGCATTTGGGATATATATTGGCAAGCATATATTTATAAACTCTAAACATTCTTAGGAACAACTGTAAGATTCTTACATTAGTTTTAACAAAAAGTAAGCCAGCAACAAAATAATGGACACTAGTCCAATATAAAAGGAGTTACATTCTGAGATGGGCTTGAAAACTAGATCCAACTGGTAACATTCACTTAAGCCAAAAAGCAGACCTCACATTTCCAACCTACTTACTTGGGCCCCATGTGAACATAAGGAAAAGCCAAGTTTCATTAAAAAAAAAAAAAAAAACTCTCAAGTTTCTCCTTCAGTTCTTAAAATATTTACACTATTTACAATAGCCAGGTCATGGAAGCAACCTAAATGCCCATCAATAGATGAATGGATAAAATAGATGTGGTACATATATACAATGGAATATTACTCAGCCATAAAAAGGAACGAAACTGGGTCATTTGTAGAGATGTGGGTGGATCTGGAGACTGTCATACGGAGTGAAGTAAGGCAGAAAGAGAAAAACAAATATCGTATATTAATGCATATATGTGGAACCTAGAAAAATGGTACAGATGAACCGGTTTGCAGGGCAGAAATTGAGACACAGATGCAGAAAACAAGCATATGGACACCAAGGGGGGGAAAGGGGCAGGGTGGGGGGGAGGGGGGTGGTGAGATGAATTGGGAGATTGGGATTGACATAAATACACTAATATTTATAAAATGGAAAACTAATAAGAACCTGCTGTATAAAAAAAATAAAATTCAAGTATTAAAAAAAGTCATGAATAATAGCAAATATGTAAGGCATAGGACTTAAATCAGATTCTGTGATTAAACATTAAATACACAAATTCTCCTGGGAACAGTTTCGTTTTAAGTAATGCAATTAACCTAAATAATACTTTGATGAAGAAAATGTCAATCCAGGTTCTGGAACTGAGGGATGGTCATTTAGTGTTACTCCCATATACTGGCCACTTGCAGTATGGCAGCTGTGACATATGACTGTGTAAGGAGAAATATAGCTAACAATTAACTTGAGAGCATGATGGGAATAAGTGACCATGGAACTATAGTGGAAAAGATGATAACAAAAACAGAGGAAAACTATACATGCCAATCCGTTTGGAGAAAGAGCATTACTATTCCACAGTTTGTCTGGGCAGGTCTTTTTGTTATAGCACAAATGTAAAAATAATAAGCATTATTTATTTAGATAACTAATAATGAATTCTTTCCACAAAGAATTCCATAGAAGATTCAAAATGACTCACAGGAAATAAATACAATAAAATAAGATGACGTGTGTGTGTGTGTGTGTGTGTGTGTGTGTGTGTGTGTTTGTGACATATATACAGAAATGTGTGTGTGTATATATATATACACACACACACACACACACACACACAAAGATATAAATGTAGATACATGTATAGATAGAGATGCAAATGAAGTCTAGGAAAAGTACAACTAAGTGAACAATAGTTGCTACAGTGACATTGTAACCTGGCTTTGAATATTCTGGAAGCCAATATTAAAAGGTGTTCCATGGAACACTAGCCCCTGGTGACATTCAGTGAATAAAAATGTTTGGTGTCAAAGAAGTTTTGAAAGGGTTATATACACTCTGTGACCCTTTTTGGAGACTTGGAGTGCATACCAGAATAGTACAGGCTCTGATGAACCACAGGAAAAAAATGTGTGGATTTTTTTAGCCCATTATTTCCCAGATGCATTGGTCACATAATCCCTTTTCCTATGTTTGATTCTTTTTACACCCATTATATCCCCATGAAATAGTGTTGCACTGAATACTCTGGGATTCAGAAGCCTAGTGCTGTTTGCTTTCAGGAAGTTCATAACAAGTGTTCTAATTTATAACATTTTGTGATGCAGATGTATCTATTTGATGTATTCCATTAATGCTAATACTTTGTATGATATGGCATTTTTCCTAATTCTATTTATTATTTTGTTGTTGTCTTATTTTACAGTATATATTTCCTGAGAGTCAATTCACATTCTTTATGGAAACCTTAATTAATAGAGCAATGCTTATCACAGTTCAGCTCTTGACTTTTTGATTTTCCAAATCCTTCCTTGTATCATTCCAGGTTCCTCACTCTTTACATGACTCACTACCTTCCCCTCCTGTTTCCCCTCTTCAGAACTTAAGCCAGAAGGGATACCCCTCTTTGTAACAGTCCACAAGAGGGGGCACTGCTAGTACTGTCATACGTCAGTGGCTGGAGTCCATCTATACGCTGCCCAAACCAAGTAGGTGCTTCCTTCCTTAACTCAATAAATTTTCTCCAGGGGGTTTATCACAAGAAAATAATATTTACCAACAATATCAAAGCATTGCTTAAAAGAATGAATATTAGAAAGATACCAAAATTCCCCCCAAAATGGTTAAATAATGATACCTGAACACAATGAAATACTATGCTGTCATTTAAAACTGTCTTTTATAAGAATGCTTAATGTCACGTAATTTTTTCACTGCATGATATTGGGTTGGCCTAAAAGATCGTTCGGGTTTTTCCATAAGATGTTACAGAAAAAAAACCCAAATAACCTTTTTGGCCAACCCAATATTATATAAAATATAGCCTCAATCATTATATATGGAAGGCTATACTTTTTTGGAATTTGAAGAGTGGAATTATTTCCTGCTTTTTTGTTTCTCTGATTATCTGTAAATATATTTAATTATTTATTGAGCCACTACTTGGTAGTACTGCAATATATACTAAAGTGATAACAGTGGTCTAAGCAAAGCTCCCAACTTACAGAGTTTACATTCTAATACACAACAAACATGCACTATTTGTGCAATAAAAAATAACTAAGAATTATTTTAAATGAGTTTTCCCACCCTCTGTTTGTTTACTTGATGTTTAGATAGAGACTGTTTGTCTGAGGAGTGTCTATTCCTGTAGATATTACAAGGATTATTATTTTGTGCCATGACTTAAGCTTAGGGTAGAGAGCAATAGCTACCATTTTTGAGCATTTGCTTTGTGCCAGGCACTTTTCCTGTTTCTCCCAACCGAGATTATCCCTATTATATAACTGTGAAAGTAGAGGCTCACAAAAATTAGGTTATTTGTCCAAGATTATACACTAATGATTGAAGAAGCCACAAGAACAGAATCCAAGCCAGGGATTTCTGCATTGAAAGTCCCTCTTTTTTGTTTTGCTTCTAAACAATATATATGACTCTAAAGGAAATGATAGTGCAAAGCTTTTCTAGTGGAAAAAGTCAGAAGAAATATTGCAACCACCTCCAGGAGAGAATCACTACTCTAAAAACTAATAAGTGAGCTTTTGCTTCCCAGTCTTTTCAGTGGTTTTCAAAAGTGATTAGCTGATAACCCTTCGCATCAAAATTTCCAGATACATTTGTTAAAATACAGTTTGCTGGTTGTTACCTCAGACCAACTGAATCAAACTTTCAAAAGGGGTGTTATGGATTGAATTGTGTCCCCTCTCCCAAATTCATATGTTGAAATTCTAGTCCTCTGTACCTCAGAATATTTCCATCTCAGAAATGGGATCATTGCAGGTGTAATTAGTCAAGCTAAGATGAAGTCATATTGGAACAGAGTGGGCCATTAATCCAATATGGATGGTGTCCTAATAAAAAGGGGAAATGTGACACACACAGGAAGAACACCATGTGAAAATGGAGGCAGTTGTCCACAAGCCAAGGGACACACAAAGCAGTAGAAGCTAGGAGGGAGATGGGGAACAGATTCTCTCTCATAGACTTCAGAAGGAGCCAACTCTACCAACACGTTGATTTAGGACTTCCAGACTCCAAAATTGTGAGACAATAAATTTCTGTGATTTAAGCCATTCACTTCAAGGTACTTTGCTACAGCAGCCCTAGCACACCGAAATATGGGGGAACCTGCATTTAAAAGGAAGTATCCCAGATGATTCTGGTGAACGCTCAAGTCTGAGAATCAATGAACTAGCATCAACTCATGAGATAGAGAGGTGGACCATAGGTGTCGCAGTAACTGCCGAGGCTTGTTTTATGGCTTTCTCTAATGTAGTGGGAAAATTTTGAGAGAGGAGAAAGAAGAGAAGCAGGAGAAGACTAGGGGAGAGGGAGAAGAGTAGAGGGTTGTGAGGGGAGGCGGAGCACAACATCAGAGGGCTGGCTCTTGTGGCACAATTTCCTCTTAAGGAAAGAAAAAAAAGACAACTGAGACTTTAGAATCTCAAAGATAGCAGTATGATTTGGAATTAAGGAGATAATAGGGAAATAAAACTCAAAACCTGAATCTTCCAGCCCAGTAGCTAAAGCTGGTAACCAGGGCAGAGTTCTTGCATGGTAATTTATTTATTTAAAAAAATCATCTCTGTAGATTACCTTATTATTTAAATACATAGGAATCAATCCACTGTCTTTAACCAAAGTCACTTTGAATGACTTTCACTTTATTTTCTGACATTTTGTCATGGAAATTTTTAAATGCTGATATTATTCTGCATGCAGGAATTTGTAGTACAAAATAGGTGCTTGGAGGATACTTATTCATTTTTGTATCACTTCTATCCTTTCTATTAAATAGACCTATTGCAATTAAATTCAACTTCACAGAACAACTAAACTTACATGCAGATTTTTATCGAGAACATCTTGGACAATGTGAGTAATATCTTTGTAGATAGTATATTCTCACTAAATCCTGAATTTTTAGAAGTAATTGCATTTTTGAAGCCATATGTAAATGTTTGATTTTTCCCTAAGAAAACTGTCTCTGCTTTGGTAGTCATTGCTGTAACCTCCATGACCTAGTTCTCTTTTATTCAAGGAGGATGTTACTCCAGATAAAGCCACTGTGTTTCCTCTCAGAAATATAGAGTCTCATTTCTTCTCCTAAATTTTGAGCCCTTTTTATTTCCTTCAAAAAGCAATAAAATTATAAAACTGAAAGGAAGTTTGAGAAGTCAGTGAGTCCAACTCAAACCTAGACACAAGCATTATCTTTTTGCTTAAAGTAACTCTAGAGGAAAGGTTACCTATCTTAGTCACTGTTTTGCAGTTTAGAACCTTTATTGGCAGGAACTACAATAGCTTAAATACTTATTGCATCATGTATCCCATAATAGCTCTGTGTTACTTGTGAAGGTAGAGCATTTTTCTTCTGGAGAGTGTGTTTTGTTGTCATTGTTGTTTGCTCATTTGTTTTCTAATTAGATTTCATTTTACACAGGAGGTCTCTCTTTTTCCCTAAATTCAGTTTACCTGATACTTAAAATTGAATTTCAGCTCACACAAAATAACTGTGAAGGTCTTTACTTGGTTATATTTATGTCTGTACTTTTGGAAGTCATAACTACATAACTATTACTATTATTGGTGTAATGTCAGTTTGAGAAAAATGATACAGATGAACCTATTTGCAGGGCAGGAATAGAAATGCAGAGGTAAAGAATCGACGTGTGGACACAGTGGGGGAAGGGGAGGGTGGATGAACTGGGAGATTAGGTTTGACATAAATACCCTACCATGTGTAAAATAGGTAGCTTGGTGGGAACTTGCTGTATAGCACAGAGAGCTCAGCTCAGAGCTCTGTGATGAGCTAGGTGGGGGGCATGGGAGGAGATCCAACAGGGAGGGGATATATGTATACATACAGCTGATTCACTTCATTGTACAGCAGAAAATAACACAACATTTTAAACAATTATACTCCAATTTAAAAAAGCTCAAAAATCAATTAGCTGTGGAGACTTTGGCAGTTTATTTTATCTCTTGCCTCAGTTTCCTCATCTGTAAAATGGGGATACTACTGGTATCTTTTTTAGAATTATTATGAGGATTATTTAGGTTAGTATTTGTAAAGAATTTTAAAAAGTGCTTGGCACATAGTGTTTGCTACTATAATTATATTTTAAGTCAAACTTTACAGTCTGTATTCCATCTCTTTTATTATGTATTTCTTCTGATAAAATGGAAAGTGTGGCAGATTGTCTTTTCTAACAATGGCCACAACAGTGTCTCTCATTCCATGTAGTCTTCTTGCAGTTGGACTTTGACAATCCTATTTTGGAAAGATGGAGTCTATAGCTCCTCCCTGTAAACCTGGAGTGGGCTTTGTCTACCTTGACCAATAAATTAATGTAAAAGAGGTGCTTTACAATTTCCAAAGCAAAGTCATAAAAATCCCATGCACTTCCACTCCACTTTCTTGGGCTGTTCACTCTAGAAAAAGGTAGCTGCCATATAAAGTCTGATTGCACTGAGACTACCATGATGTAATGAAGACCAAACTAGCCTATAGAAACCAGATAGAACAGGATGCCTGGACAATTTCTATTTGCTCTAGCTCTGAGGTTCTTCCAGCTCCAGCCACCACGTTATTGGAATAACATAAGGGACTCTGAACCAGAACTGCTGGTGAGTCATTTCCAAATGCCCCACCCACAGAACAGAGATGATAAAATGATTGCCACTGTCGTAAGCCAATGAGTTTCTAAATGCTCTGTTATACAGCAGTAGCTAACTGGAACAAATGGTTTGTATTTTGGTTCTAGTGGTTATATTTATAGCAATAATTTTATATAATACTTTTAATCTTATATTTCCTGAGACAGTATCTATTGGCCCTTTATGAATCTTGATGTGAGTAATATATTTCCACTTTCTCCCTTCATTCACTGTCCAATTGTAGTATATATTTTTACTTAGTGCTTACCTTTATAACTTGCAGACTCTTTGAATTTTTCTTGTTTGATATTTCCTTAAATATCTCTTAACCCTATTATACCACTTTGTAAGGTGTGCTTATAGAGTGTGAAACTGTCTTTTCTGGCTAAATCACATCTCTTTAGCAACCTATTCACTGTGTACACGCCTCATTAATACACTGCCTCGCTGCTGAAAATAGTTGAAAAATAGAGATCTTTTAAGTAGTTTTCAAAAAAACATTTCTGCTGATTGCAGTCAATATTAATGACACAGTATTGTCTACTTAAAGTGCATTTTGCGTATCTGTCATACAAATAAATTTATCTTTTATCTCCATATATACTTTTTAATATTTAAGAAATCATAGGAGACATTAATTCATTTTTCATACATTTCAAATAATTTAGTTAAGAAAATCGAAGAGCAACACGTGTGAGTTTGCAGCAGAAATTCCTAATTATATTTGCATTAAAATAGCATGGTAATGGAAGATAGCCTTGATAAATGTAAATCTAGCTGTTATATCTAAAAATGAATGGGACTATTCTGAGAAAAAGCAAGGCGATCGAAACCATGTTTATAATATTATTAGTCGTAGCATAAAAGAATTTCACAAACCATTTGAACTCCCAGCATAAATTTTTGAGAGTATCAGGGTAATATATCTTTCTGTCTTGATTCCTCTAGGAATAAATTAAATTTCTACTAAGTCAGTAATCATCAAATGTGAACATTTCAGCAGTGTATATTATGACATACTAGTTAGATTCTTCTCTGTCTCCCAATTATCTCTTGCCCTTAATGTCTTTAGTATGTGACTCAGTGGGTACTGTTGGAATTATTTTTTCTTATACCACATGGGAAGGAAGCAGCAGCTTCAAAGACAAAGTTTTATCACAGAAAATTATATTTTCAAAACTATGCAGCCAAAAGCACATATCTACAATGAGATATCATCTCACACCAGTCAGAATGGCCATCATCAAAAAATCTAGAAACAATAAATGCTGGAGAGGGTGTGGAGAAAAGGGAACCCTCTTACACTGTTGGTGGGAATGTAAATTGATACAGCCACTGTGGAGAACAGTATGGAGGTTCCTTAAAAAGCTACAAATAGAACTACCATATGACCCAGCAATCCCACTACTGGGCATATACCCTGAGAAAACCATAATTCAAAAAGAGTCATGTACCAAAATGTTCATTGCAGCTCTATTTACAATAGCCCAGAGATGGAAACAACCTAAGTGTCCATCATCGGATGAATGGATAAAGAAGATGTGGCACATATATACAATGGAATATTACTCAGCCATAAAAAGAGACGAAATTGAGCTATTTGTAATGAGGTGGATAGACCTAGAGTCTGTCATACAGAGTGAAGTAAGTCAGAAAGAGAGAGACAAATACCGTATGCTAACACATATATATGGAATTTAAAAAAAAAATGTCATGAAAAACCTAGAGGTGAAACAGGAATAAAGACACAGACTTACTAGAGAATGGACTTGAGGCTATGGGGAGGGGGAAGGGTAAATGGTGACAAAGCGATAAAGAGGCATGGACATATATACACTACCAAACGTAAGGTAGATAGCTAGTGGGAAGCAGCCGCATAGCACAGGGAGATCAGCTCGGTGCTTTGTGACCGCCTGGAGGGGTGGGATAGGGAGGGTGGGAGGGAGGGAGACGCAAGCGGGAAGAGATATGGGAATATATGTATATATATAACTGATTCATTTTGTTGTGAAGCTGAAACTAACATACCATTGTAAAGCAATTATACTCCAATAAAAATGTTAAAAAAAAAAAGCACATATCAAATATTGTTTTTGTATGCATTGTGTCAAAAGAGAACCCAGTTTGGCCATTCTTATAAACTGATTGATCAGAAATAAAACCAGCAGTATGCATAAACATTTAGTGTTTTAAAATTTTTTGACCCACAGATTCTTGCAGTGATAACATTTAAAAGTATGTAGAAACAGATTGACTTTGGATTCTCATCTATATGAAGAAGAGACATGTCACCACGAACCAGGAAAGAGAATTATAGCATACCATAATCAGAGACCAAAAAAAAAAAGGGCACGGTGGGCAGGAGGCTACAAGGAAATAGGCAGGAACCATGGTCACTGATAAGCCAGTGGTCATGTAGCCAAATATCTAGGAAGACAAGGTTCCACTGATTTGGAATTTATTCTGAGGAAGGTTACTTATGCTAAAGACTTACTAATTAAGTAATTATTTCAATATACATTTGCTGGGTTCCTATTTTATATACTTGAGAAATACGGAAAACCACTAAAATATTAGCTCTCTATATATGTGTATGTATTATGTATATATATATATACACACATCTGTGTAACATGTGTATATGAGTATTCATATACACATATATATAATACACATACATACATTTGAGAGATAACTTTTACATTTTAGACTTGAACAATGGGAAAATGGTGGTGCTATTTATTATGATGGGGAAGAATGAGGAAGAGGCAATAGGAGTTTAGGTTTGATCATATTAAATCTCAGATTCCGTTTAGATATACTTATTTAGATATCAAATAGGTCGTCAGATAAACAAATCTAGTGCTCAGTGGAGAGGCCAAGGATGGATATGAAAAATTGGGAGTTACTAGCATATAGATGATATATAAAGCCCAAGGACTAGAGAAAACAACTGGATAGGAAAGAGAAGGTAACCTAGGACATGCACTTGGGCAATATTTAGTGATCAAGTAGGGGATGAAGACCTAGAAAATTTATTGGAAAGTTGCCAGTGAGTCAGGAAAGTCAGGTCATTATAATTTTATGAGTCAGGAGAAGATACTGTTTCATGAAAGAGGGAGTGGTTAAATCTTTAGATGCTGTTGAGAGGTCAAGGAAGATGAAGATATAGATGTTACCACTGGATTCATCATATAAGTTATTGGTGACATTTATTCATCCCATATAGTTTTCCTGAGCTCATATTATGTTTCTGACATTGAGCATGTACATAATAGATGCTTATTAAATATTTATGGAGGAGAAGGAAAGAAAAAAGGAAGAAGTAGAGGGAGAGAGGCAGGGAAGGAAGGAGAGGTGGGAGGAAGGAGAAAAAGAAGGAAGGAATGGCTAGATAAATAAACTGATGATGATCAATTATATTTTACTTGCCTAGACAAAAATTGATATTTGATT
The DNA here is from genome assembly GCF_964374135.1 of Grampus griseus. Taxonomy (NCBI): domain Eukaryota; kingdom Metazoa; phylum Chordata; class Mammalia; order Artiodactyla; family Delphinidae; genus Grampus; species Grampus griseus. The sequence goes on along the minus strand of NC_139000.1, from coordinate 75,556,187 downwards.
TTGTAAGATGTTGGGGAATGAAATCATAGGTAACAAGCATAGGATTAGGTCACTTAGCAGTAGATTTAAGGAATTCTAGTTTACCAATAGATCAGTACTTTACCTTTATGAACTATATATAATGGTGTAGGTTTATACAGCTTTCCTATAAATAGTCAGACATTTACAAAAAAATGAATGTCTGCACACTTGATTGTAAAATACCTCCTTCCTTCACCAATATGACCAGGAGTTATTTTATTCCTTTATCTATTTTTACACATAGATGTCTCCTTGGCAGTCAGCCCAGCCTTGCATGCCTCCAGCAAGTTTAGCCCTGGACCTTTCCCATGCTTTCTCTTAACCTCTGTTCAGGGAGCTGTGATTGGGGACTGGCCATTTATTTTAAACAGATTAAGAAATAAAGACTGAGCAGCTGCTTTGATGCTTAAAACAGGCTGCCTTCAAATGTTAATTGGCACCTGGCTGGCAAAGAGCAAGATAATTCAGTTTCTCTACTTACGCAACTGCGGATCATTTGGTCAGTGCAGTGCAAAATAGCAAGAGCAGGCATCTGTTTGGTACATTAGTTATTAAGTTCTTATAATTCTTTAATATCATTCTATTTTTATTTAGATATTTCTTCAGCACAAGCATATGTTCTCAGTTAATTTGGCCTTGTTTGGTTTGCCCTTCCCCAACTCCTTCTGATGAATAGCTTCCCTTGTACCTGCAGATCTAATAAATAGAAAAACTGCAAATACCAGCAACTTTGATTTCCTTTGACTCAGTTCTTTTTTTGTTGTTTCTGTTTTTAGCATATTAGGGAGATTATGGAGCCCCATGAGAGTCTGTATAAGCTATGGATTTCCTCCCAAGAAAAATGCAGGTACATCGTGAATTTTACGGTTTGGGGTGTTTATCAACCCCATGTATAGAAAGATCAGCTCAGAAATTCTGAAGGTATGTGCAAGATGACCTGGCATTAGAATCATTGTGGACGTGGGGAAACGACTGAAAACATGGTTTCCTGGCCCATGCTGAATCAGAATTTCTGTGTCTGTTAAAGGTTTGAAAACTTTGTAACAGTACAGTCTGAGACACTGCTTAGGGAGTCCATGGATGGTAGATTAAGAGGGTTTAGTTCACTGCGCCCTCTGTAAGTAGTCCTGTTCTTAGCAATAGAAAATACTGTTCTACTTATTTTCTTTTCCTCGTCTGTTCACTTTCTTTTTCCCTTATGACTACCAACCACCCCTTTTACACACCATGTGAGAGTGCATACACACACACTGTGCGCACCCACGCGCACACACACCCCACACAACCAGAGTGGCTTCCTTGATGACAACAGCTTCAAGCTTTCTGTTCTCCATGGAATATCAGGCACTTGTTGAAGCATTAAAAATTATTTAATCATCTTTTAAATCTTGCTTCTTTCACTCCTAATTAATATTAGAAAAATGATTAGTGCTTTGACTATCTTTCACTTTGGTGTGGCTTGGGAAGATAAATAAGAATAACTTCAGGAAATGTGTTCTGAACCTGCAGGACAGCCTGTACCTAACACAAAAATTGGCCTCAGAATGTGAACTTTCTAAGACAAAGCCTCTAATCTTTGCCACGATTCCCTCTTTAATTGATACAAATCTTCAGACCCATTTTCTTTTTTTTTCTTTTCCTATTCCCCCTTCCCAAAACTAAGGATCGATTGTGTTCCAAAAATCAGTTTGAAGTCCTTTGTTTTGAGCTTGGAACATATTTGGTCATGGTAAGCATACATAAATGATGGTGGCTGCACTCCAGCCTAAAAGGCCTCTTTGACATTATTTCTTGATTCTAGGAATAGAGAATCATATGCTATGGATATGGTGACCATTGCTGCATTTTCCTTGGCTTGGCCCCCTCTTCCAGACATTATCCTTAGAAACCATAAGACTGTCTAAGAAATTCCTGTCATCTTTCTGGGTGCCTCTTATGTCCAAAAGTGGTAGGAAAAAAAATCACTTATCCCAATTTTGGGTTATAGAGGAGAAGATAATAGTAAATTTTCCTTTCCCGGAGCAGAGCTTTTCCCAGACAAAATTACAAGAAAGAAGTAGTCTCAGATCTCTTGCCTCTGGCCTCATCACCCCTGCCATTGCCATACTTCTACTTTAGGAGCTGGTGGTAAGACAGCATGGCCATTAATAAATAGAGGCTGTTTATACATCTGATGTTAACAAGTCAGGATATGCTGCACCTGAGAGAAGGAAACAATTTCTCTTTTTAAAAGACATGCCATATGTTATTTGTTATTAGAAGGAATTATCTGAACAATGAAAGAAATAGGTAGTCAAATGTAATGTTCACTCGTACAGAAGGAGAAGCTCTGAGTGATTAAGTAAATGTTAACTATGAGTTAACCTAGGAGCAGCTCACTGGAAAAGCCCTTCAGCCATTCAGTTTCACACAAAGGTTTTGAGCTTTGGACAGCAGAAGAAATGATTTGACCTGAAGACAAGCCAAGTAGAAACATTTAGAATCCAAGGCAAATAGCAGAGAAAAATTTAAAAGGGTTAATGAACCCATTCTAAGGAGCAACTAATTACAAGCTTGGCTATCTGAGACCAGAAGCTATGTAAGCGTCTGAGATGACCAGTATAAGGGAGAAGATAAAGAAGAAAATCATAGTTTAGGATTATAGGGCAATTACCAAGTACTTAGGGTTCTTCAGGCTTTAGTATTTTTTTTTCTAGTTCTAGCATGAAATTAAATCACAATTTTAGACTATGGAAAAGCCTTAGAGATCATGCTGTTATGTGTGTGTTAGGAAGTGATCAATTATGCACCATTGTCTAAATTAGTAAGTATGCATGTATTTGCCTAACACAAAAGATATGGAAATTGATCGCCTGATCTTCACCGCCCCCCAGTTTGCTCCTCCCCCACTCTTTCCCTTCTTGGTTAATGGCAGTCCTTCCCATTTGTTGTACAAGTCCAAAATTTGGAGTCATCTCTGAATTCTCTCTTTATCTTCTATCCATCCTGATGGATGGATAGAAGATAAATAGACACTGGAACAATCATTCTATTTGTTGTACCTCATAGTATCATAGAGTAAGATAAAGCCTCTATGAGACTTGCCCTACATATCATAGGAACATCTTCTCATTTAAAGGAATATCAGTTTGCATAGGAGTCTCTCTCTCTCTCCAGACTTCTCCAGTCCCTCTATTAGATGATGTCAAGGCAAGCACAGACACCAGAAGGGATGTGAATGACTGGGTGAAGGGCAGATAAACCAAGGGATTCTTTGACACCTGGCAGTCCTTCTCTGATCCAGCATCTCAGATGAAGTAAAGTCATTTTATCCCTTCTGTCCCTCTAGAAGAAGCACAAAAGAAGCCTGAGCCTGCTCATGCTTATGGGGGCCCCATGGATCCACCCTGAGAACAGAATCTGGTACCCGGAGACTGCTTGGAAGGAAGGAGATGTAGTTGTGGACCCCAGGGACATGGATGGGTAACAGTTGCATTTCCGTCAAAGAGAAATCATACAATAAAATCAAGAAGGTGACCTCAAGCTAGATCCAGAATAGTATGATGGGGCCAGGAATCAGAGGGTGGAAAGAGGTTTTAGCCAGGTAAATGGAGGAGGGATGCAGATAGGTGGGTCCCAAAAGAATCTAATATCTGTGATGTTCTGTTCTCGGATTTTATCAAATCCACCAAGATAAGATCATTTCATGATCAAAACTTGCGCTTCTTAAGGCAGATACCTTTTTATTCCCTTTATAGCTCAAAATATAATCTTAGAAATGAGTCTTATATAAGTTATTTGTCAGACTATAAGATATAAAAGTCCAGATTTCTCACCAGTCCTTAGAATAACTGATCCAGAACAATGTCAACAAAACTTTAAAAAAGTCTTCTAGGTAATTCTTATGGGCAATAAAGTCATAGGAGTGCCTTTAGCCATCAAAGCTTCAAATGTGACTAAGAAAAAAATCTGTGAGTGGAAAGAAGTGTTAGGGATTGTATTGTGACAGTCCAACTTCCAGAACTGTCTTCTAATGAGTGCTAATAGTGGGGAGTGGGAGTGAAGATTCTCTTGGACAAATACGTTTGGGCAAATATTGGTTAAATCCCATTACTGTAGAGCTTCTCAGAGCCGTCTATGACTTGTTACTGATTGTGGTATATCATGAAGGGGATAAAATAGACATTTTCTACACTTTTTTTTTTTTTTTTACCATTATACCCTTTAATCAAGGAGAATTATGCAGAATGAGTATTCTGGGAAACACATCTGATTAACACTGGCATAGTGTTATGGTATTTATAAGACAGAATTTAGCACAATTGTAAAGGCAAGGAAGGATGCTTCAGGCATTTTGCATTGTGTATAACATTGAAAAAATTAAAATTACGTGGCAAGACATTTTTGCTCACCCTTTGTCGTTCGATCACTGGTGGATTTTGTCTGAACATGCTATCACTTCCAAATGTATTTACCTTAAAAAGGCAATCCAGAACAGGGCAACGCTTAGATCGAAGGAATAATTTTCATAAGATGCTGTTTTAGGAAAACTGGTACCTATAATGGGTACTAGTTTAGAGTAGCTGGGCCTTCCTGACAGTTCTCAAAGCAATCACCTACTTCCCCTATCCATAAATCCAGCTCTGATCTAGTCTCTCCACAGTTTTGGGAAGAGTTTATGTTTTTAATTCCTCCTGTCTGTCATCAGCCACCACACCGTTAGTATGCTCTCCAGAGAATGAAGAATTTCTGCATGAATATTTGTCTTGCCTCCTGGGTCAGACGAGGCAGCAGATGTTTTCTCGTGCAATGTGTAAGGGGTATGGTTATTTTAGACTTTTTCCATTTTGCCTACTTAGTGAATGGTTGATGTTAAAGTTTTTTGTTGTTGTTTACTTTCTCCTTTTAGAAGAAATATCCATATACTTTCTGAATTATGTCCCCAGCCAGTCTCTTTACCTTTTTCTCTGTCTGTCTGCCTCTTAATGTCTGTCTGTCTCTCTGTCTCTCTCTCTCTGTGTCCTTCATTTTGATATACCATACTGTCAAGTTCACTTTCAAATGTGAAATTAAGGAATAGTGCAGCCTTAGGCAAACCAGTATAGTGGTAGAAGTCATAGTGGAAAAATATGGGCTTTTGTGTCACACCAGATGTGCCTCATCATATTACTTTCTGGTTGTGTTACGTCCAGCAAGTTACTTAAGAGCTATGGTTACCCTAAAAAAGGGTGGTATCTAATTTGTGGGAGCATAAAGAGGATTATTATTATTATTATTATTTTTTTGCGGTACGCGGGCCTCTCACTGTTGTGGCCTCTCCCGTTGCGGAGCACAGGCTCCGGATGCGCAGGCTCAGTGTCCATGGCTCACGGGCCCAGCCACTCCGCGGCATGTGGGATCTTCCCGGACCGGGGCACGAACCCGTGTCCCCCGCATCAGCAGGCGGACTCTCAACCACTGCGCCACCCGGGAAGCCCCATAAAGAGGATTATTGAAACGGCATATATAGAAGTGCTGAAGTGAAAGAATTTGCTTTTCTTTCCCTACGTCCTCTTTTCTCATTAATATTCCTCATAGGAGATCTCTCCTTCCTGAACACCCTCCTGTGTTCCCCAGAAATTTCCCACATAGGTTCCAGAGAGCCACTTCATGGCAGCCCTTGACAGTCTTATTCTTTAATCCAGGAATAGGATAGCTAATAAGTTCCTCTAAAGCACCAGCTCCAAAATATCCATAGGGGCTGCCTAGAGAGCTGTATAGAGAACAGTCGTAAGGCCCAGTTAGGGCTCTGAGAATAAGAACATCAAGATTGTTGGTGCTGTCTGTCTTTTGCATGAGAAGTTAAGTTGCAGCATATGTATTTGCCAGTCCTATTCCAAACCTGTTTTTCCTCTTTCCTTTCCCAACCAACTTTTACTAGGCTGACCCCATCTTCTTGGGCTCTTGCTGTGGCCTTCCAAAATAGCCCATTTTTACATAAGTTCATTCCCAAGAAGACAGCAGTTTTGGCTGATGGTGCCCTGTAAAATACTTATAGGGACACTTTATATATTTATAGGCTAGATGTAAATCTAATGATAGGATTTCATGCACTGACCTTGCAACAGTTTTCTCCACTCACATTATGCAACTCTCATCGCCTGTTACAAGGTCTCTGCCGCAGCTGCTCAACTCTGCCATTGCTGCGTATAAGCGTAGATACTAAGTAAATGAATGGGTGTGTCCCAATAAAACTTTATTTACAAAAACATGCAGTGAACTAGATTTCACCCATGCATCATGGTTGCTGACCCCTGCATAAAAGCTACATTTCTGTGCACAGTAACTCACCAATGATTCTGGACGCTGGGACACTAGAATTGACCCTGCTGTTGACAATCTCAAGAACTCTGAACAGACCTTATGTTCTGTGACTTCCAATGAACTTTAAGCAGGACTTAGCCGATATCAGTTTGAAAAGTTTTCACTGAGCATCACAAAACTGCATATGCTGATGGCCCTCAAGTTTGAATGTACATCAGAATCATCTGGAGGGCCAACACACAGATTGCCACATCACCATCAGCATCTCTAATTCACTAGGTCTGAGCTGCGGCCAGATAATTTACATTTCTAACAACTTTCCAGGGGATATGGATGCAGCTGGCCTGGGAATCATACTTTGAGAACCAGTGGCCTAAGCCACCCCTTTTGCCTAGAAAATCTAAGGTGCTCAATATTGAGAAAACATTATTCAAACAGCAATGGTATTGGTTCATCCTCCAATTCCTGCTCGTAGAAAGGTTATTGCACAACATTTCTACTTGATCAACTAATATATGCCTCCTGTTGGCAAGCTAGGTGTCTATTGCAGGCAGCCCAGAAAATACAACCTGAGGTCCACAGAAGTGCTGTTTGGTGGTAAGGGCTGCAGCTCAAAGGAGTCCCAGACCAGCAGGCTTCCTGTGCTGGCTGACTTCCTGCAGGTCTATCCATCTCTGCTGGCCAGTGGTGAAAGCTTACCTTAGCCTCTAGAGCAGAGGTTTAGGGGAATGAGTCTCTACCAGAATGTCATAAAAATCAAACAGTAGATGTCCTCACCTATTAATACAGTCTCAAAATCTCATGTGATTTTGTTTCCATGAAAGTATATAGACTACATTGGCATATAACTACCGATTTAACCACACTTACTAGACTAGTGACCCATCGATTGCTTACCCATCTCTTATGCAAATAGTACACATCCTATGTGTGTATATATGTGTGTGATATATGAGACACTCCTAGGGTTCTCTTTCTGGAGAGAAGAAAGAATGAAAGTGATATCTCCTTGAATAAGTGGAATTGGTGGCCATCCTTATTTCCTCCAAAAAAGCTTTTACTCACCAGCTATCGCCTGAATTCTGTGTTTGGAACCATGTTGTTTTGTCTGGAAAACTGGACCTTTAAGCTGTTAGCAATCATTTATACCTGGGTGAGGATGAAGAGAAGATGAAATGGGAGAGAGGACACAAAGATAGAGAAGGGAGGTGAAGAGGACAGAATAGGGAAAGAAAGCCCAGGAACTGGACCGTTTCTGCTTTGGTCCTAAGACAAACCCTACTGATCAGTGCGCTAATACTAAACAGAGGACAGGATTTGGAAATGCTTTTCACACGCACGTAGCTTTATACACATGTATATAATAGATACTTGGAAATTTCTTTTAAAATCCACAAAATAGAAAACTTCACACCAATGTATAGGACAGATGCCCCAGCAAAGTGCTGCAGAGTTCACTGGGGACCGTCCTTATCTCTGAAGATACACCTGGCCACAAAACCACTGAAAGAAAGTTCACCAGAGGGAGTCAGCACCTGGAATGGAGGCAGCCCAGTGGCCGCTGATAAAACAGACTCTACCCTGCTTTCCCAGCGCTTTTCCTACTTTGAAGTGCTGTCTGTGGTTTATAGAAAAATTATCTTTTTTTCACTTCCCTAATCCACACTGAAGCACCAGGAGAATGCTCCTTGCCCAAGGTCACCTAGTGAGTGACAGATCAATGACACGGACAGAAAATACAGAGAGGAGGGCTAATGTCGTTATAGACTTTTGAGGCTGCGATGACCTAAGTTGTGCCTATAACAATACATTCAAAGAAGAAAATAGCTGATTCACTTCAAAGTTTTATTTTAGGAGTTACTTGATTTTTTTTTTTTTTTCAAATTTAAGGTACCAAAGAATCCTAGCCATGAATGCCTGTCTAATAGGTACTCTTAGAAACCACATTTTTTCTAGTAAGGAAAAAGTAAGAAAGAGAAAAAAAAAGTGAGTAAGACATTGTAAACTTAGGATTCAGTGTGTTTCTGTAAGTGATTATTTAAGGGAAAATACTATGCATTTGTTATATGATATAAAAGAAAACGAGGTTAAACTGAATGCTTCCACAAACACAGTGGTCCAGCTCTGAGTCTACTGGCAATACTATAAATCCTTTCAAGTATCAGTTTCCAATAAAATATGGGAGGACCTTTAAATAAGTGGTTCTAGCAGATACCAATTACACGTATAAAAAAAAATTTTTAACACTTGCTCCAAGCTGCTATTCAATTCATTTTAGTGGGCTTTATTATATCCTCAGAAACTACATTATTCTTTGAATCTCAATTTATCTCCTTTCGAACCTATTTGGCTGATGTTAAAGGTGAAAAGTGATATTGCCCAATGGCGCATGGATTCAGAAAAACTGAAAATGGAGTATGTATCATTTCCAACTTAAAAAGAAGCTAATAGAAGTTATTTTGCTGCACTAGACTATTCACTTGACTCCTCTTTCCCATTGGAAAGTTTCTTGGATTGAAAACCCTCCAGCTATCAATAATAACATTTATGATATGCATTTTACTGGAATCAATTATATTGTAATAGCTAAAATTAAAACACAAGAATCCAGCTATGAAAAGAGCACTCTTACAGAAGAAAATCCAGTCTAAAGGGAATATAACTTTTAGTGTCAACTCTGACTTGTGAAAATGGAGAGCAAAATGTTCTCTGAACATTGAGAAGATAATTTCCTCTTATCACCAAAGCTTTGTTCGGGTTCCTTCTCTGGTTATCAAATCTTATTTCCGCAATGAATATTAATGCTTGTAGCACTTTAAAACCAAAACACCTCTGGTATCTAAGTTAACCAAGATCCTTTATCCATATTTAATATTTAGCAAGTTTTTGCAGAAGCATCTATTGTCATTTTGTTATGTATTTTGAATGCATATTTCATTCATATGAAGCATTTCACTCTGCAAATTCAGTGAGACTGTAAGCTGTGGTTTCAAGTTTCCTCTCACCATATGTAAGAGCCCAGGCATTTTCATATAATGTATACACTGTCTTCTCTGAGTTGTAATTTAAGTTTTATCACAACACTGTGGGAGCTGCTAGTGTCTGCAGCTTGATTTCCCCCCACGGTTTATACTCTGAAGTGTCAGGCTGATAGACAGTGCTGTGCCAATCAGTTTCTGCCTGGTAAAGCTCAGGGAGCAATACAGAGATAAAGTGATGGAAGGCTGATAGCTGATGATGATTTACAAGTGGGCTTCATAGCTCCTAGGACTTCAGGATCCTTCCTGAGGGCAGTGAAAGGAAGAAACATCTCCATTTGCATAGTTTCTTGGATGACTTCAAAACACCAGGTGGAGAGTGGGAGGTCTAAAACAGACGCCCCTTGTAAAGAAGAATAAAAAAGCAAAGAGTAAGTGGTTGGCTATCGAATAATGAAGTGTTGGCAGTGTCACCTGTGACGGGTAACAGTGCATGAGTAAGACCTCCAAATCACCCACTATTTAGGCTGGAGTTTCCTTGTCTATAAAGCGGGGATGCTACAAAAACTTCCTTCAGAGATTTTGTAAGAATGAGATGCTGATAATCAGAGAGGTGCATAAAAGTCAGTAGTGGATTGGAGATTTGGACATATATCCATTAACCAAGAATTCCAGAAGCAACTGATTTCAGAAAACTAGAAGTTGTAAATTTTGATTCTCCAGGAGTACTGGGAGTGCCTGGGCTGCAGAGTGAAAAGTCTTTTCAAACCTTGGCCAGTTCCAATTCACAACATTTTTGTATGCCCCATGACAACCAGCTAGTTATACTCAAGGTCTTCTGTCGTGTTTCTGTTCATGTGTGTACTCAACGATCCCATCCTTTACAGAGGTGGTCTGTAATTGTTATCTAAATAAACAGCACAGTAGGAAAATCCTATCAGATGAACACAGAGGGAATTCCTCATGCTGAAATAAGAAATGTACCTTCTATAGCTGCATCGCCGTCTTTCCATAATAACATTTGCATTCACACATCCCCTACATTTTAAGGGATGCCTAAGACTTGGTAAATGCTATCTCAATCAAATCACAATTCAGGAGGCTTGACAGGTGGGTCAGTTTTATGGTGCTAATTTTACAAGAAAGGTAACCAAGATGAAGTCAGAACCATATATTAAGTCATATTTGTGTAGGGAGCTGTAATGAAAGATTGAAAATGTGATTCTTGAGTTCTGAATGACTGAATAATATATATGAAGCACAGGCTGCTGACACGAAGTTCAGGCATGAAGACTGCGGGTGGTTTTGTTTTCTGTAAAAGCACAGAGAGCCGTGCGCAATTGTCTACAATGAGCCATCAATCAAGAGGTATTGATGGTGTTTGGTGTGCTGATCAGATACTAAATGTTCTTGAGCTTTAGTTTCCTCATCTACAGTATAGAAATAATAAAAAATATCTGCCTCAGGGGCTTCCCTGGTGGCGCAGTGGTTGAGAGTCCGCCTGCCGATGCAGGGGACACGGGTTCGTGCCCCGGTCCGGGAAGATCCCACATGCCGAGGAGCGGCTGGGCCCGTGAGCCATGGCCGCTGAGCCTGCGCGTCCGGAGCCTGTGCTCCGCAGCGGGAGAGGCCACAACAGTGAAAGGCCCGCATACCGCAAAAAAAAAAAAAAAAAAAAATCTGCCTCATTGGGGTGTTATCAGGATTAAGTGAAATAATGCATGTGAAAGCATTCTGTAAACTATAGTATTATACAAATGTCAGATTTTTATTAATTTCAGACAGTTAAAACTATTGAGCATAATCCACTTGGTGATACGAATCCGAAGACTAAATTGTAGGTTATTTTACCCTCAACAATATAACTATCTAATGAGAAGATATGTATCTTATCTACATGATTAAAATTCAGCACAAAAACTGCTACTAGAATGTACAAAGCATTCTGGTGTTGTAGAAATTAGGGTCACCATTAATTCAGAGCAAGGAGGCCATTCGTTAGAGAAGTTTCAGGTGAAAGTGGTATATTGGGCCTTCTCTGAAAGAGGTGAAGGGAGTTTTTAAGGAAGAAAATATTCTAGGTAAGAACGGCCCAGGCAGAAGGGGCTATGTGAACATCAGTACAAAAGCATAACAAAGTGGCCTCTTGTGACTGGACTGTCAAAGACATTTGAGAAGATGAGTCCAGAAGACAGGATGGAAGGTTGTGAGTAAAGACTTTTGAATGCAATACTTAAGAATGGGAGTTTCATCTTGAATACTGTGAGATGCTGTGGGTGGAAATAGTTTCAGCAGGTAAGTGACATATATCTTTTTTGTTTGTTTGTTTTTGGAAGAGAAGTAAGAGTGAAGGTGATGTCATCCCTGCCCTTAAGATGTTTCTCTTGGACTAAGAAGGTCATATCAATGTATACACAGATATATTGGTTCCTTAACCTTCACCATCAGGACCAGAACCTAGGCTGAGACCAGAATAAGAGTTTCATCCAGTCTAGAGTTATTGGAGCTAATGCAGGTCATCTACAGATCAAACATCTAAGGGTACTGGGGAGGTTCTAGAATAAACATCTTAATAATAGTGAACTAGACCTGGGCACTTCCTTATCTTGCAGAACAGGTAAAACTAACTCAGTGTTTGCCCTAACGACTTGCCACATGTGGTTCAGAAGTGCATTCCCGAATTGGGGTCCCACTGAGTCTGTTTCTGACCAAGGATCATATCTCATAGTCACTACATTCTAGAACAGAGTTCCGTATATTTGGTATGTCATTTATATTACATGAATAAGAACAAAATTCTTATAACAATGAGATGCCACTCATTAGGTTACCAGTGTTTCACCGAAGATGTTGTATTGGATTGTCTGAATCACAGAGAAGTTAAAACTACAATTCTGAGAACCTCCCTCTTCCACGGTTCCATGTCAGTGTCTGCCAATGAGAGGAACTTACGAGAGCTTTGGAAGGAAAAAGAGAAATGTGGGCCAGTCTTCTCTGGAGCTGCAGTTAGGCACACGAGCAAGTGTAGAGTTGGAAGTGGCTTCCAGGTGTATCTTGAAGATCATCTGCATTTAGGCTGAGGACTGAGATAGTTGACGGATGCCTCCAGAGGTTCTCTGGGTGACCCTCTGAGACCCACAGGCTTTGTTGCTGCAAGCTGAAGTTCTGGGTGACTTAGCTTTCCTGGCTGTCCCAATGATTATGGAAGCCTCCCCTTCCCTGTGTTAAAACATGCTATGTATGAAATACATAGAGTAGATTGAATTCTTCTTAATAAACACTGACTGATACAGGTGTGGCCATTCACCTTCACACAATACATACCATGTAAATATAAACACATCCTATCAAAATATGCATATACATACTGGCAGGTTGCTTTCTACCTGCCAGTGTATATATGCATATTTTGATAGGATGTGTTTATATTTACATGGTGCATTTTAAAGCAATGGCTACACTGGTTATACATATTAGAAACTATAAAAACGTTAAGAACTAATGTATATATTAGTTATATATATATATATTATAAGAATATAATCCATGAACATTGGTTCATTACTATTAACTAAACTCCAGCCTGCTTTCTACCAGTTTTTCATTAATGTTCATTAATGTTCTTTTTCTGTTCCAAGATCAAATCCAGAATTATGTTTTTATCTTTATGGTTTGAAAATAAGAATTTAAATATACATCGGATCATCTTAACGACCACATTATAAGAAAAGCTCAGCGCTTGGTTTTGATGACCATGTTTGAATTTACAATAATGCCAAACAATACTAATTTTATTGCCCTGGACTAATGAGTAAAGGACAGAAAGTTACTGAATAGGAAAGTGAAGCATTATCACTGAGTAAATGACAAATTATATCACTGCCTCAACAGTGGCTGCACAAAAATTTAAACAGAGGAAAGCAGTCAGAAAATTTATTCCTTTTTATTAATTGTACAAGTTTTATCAAGCACTTACCATGTGTAAGCATCTTACCTCGAGGACAGAGTGATGAACAAAATAAAGTGTTTCTCTCCCCTCCCTTTTTCCCGCCTTCCCTCCCCCCAACACTCTCTCTTTCTCCCCGAGCTTACATTACATAAGACATAACAGAACATGCACATCAAAAAGCAAAAGAAACTTCCCTAGCCATGACTTTCGTGTTCGAGTTACAAATGGTAGTTTTGCTTTCAAAAAAGCAATATCATTCATTATGCTTAATTTTGTTAATTCTAATTTCATTAGATTTTCAGTCTTATTTGCATTTAATTTTAAAATTTATTTTTCTTTTATAGTTGTATAAGGACTTTAAGCGTTAATAGTTTACACTCTGGGTAAGTAATAGAGTAAATTGACATAATTTAGACTGCAAAATATTTTTTTCCTTAAAAAATTCTGAATTTGGAAAATATTATTTAATACATCACATATATTCCTCATGTGGCATAGTTAAGAATTGAGCATATTCTATGCTCAATAAAACCTTTAAGATTGCTAACAATAACAGGAAATGTATGATGATTCATAGATTTCCATTTGTTTTTCCATTTCAAAAGCTATTTGGAGGGCTTCTGGTTTGTTTAGCTGTTAACATAGAAGTTTGAATGACAAGACAGACGACTGCTTTGTCAGAATTCTCAATTGGCCACACAGATGGACAGACCATTATAGACATTACTTTCATGAAATCACTCTAGTCTAGGGTCTTGTTCTCTATTTTGCAGGCCCAGGAATCTGATCCATAAGTATAGAGAGTAGGGGTGAGGTATGTGTGCTCTCTCTCTCTCTGTCTCTCTCATGGGACAGTCTCTCATTATAATTCCCTATACCTGATTTGTATTCAGAAGTTTGCTTTGGAGCACCTGGAAACAGATCCAAAAGAGTTCTTTATATGATTCAAATGTTCAGTGACATCAGCCTTAGGTAGCCTGACACTCATTTCATTACTCATTTCAGTAATGAACATGCATCTACTGTCAAAACCAGCAGAACTGAAACCTTGGTGAGGGTGCTTCTTCTCCTAGAAGCAGTTTGCAAGGTCACTTCTACCCTTTGCCTCTGTGATAATTGTCTTTCTGTCATTGGCCAACCTACCCTTGACTGATCGGCACATTTTGTCATTAAATACATTCGTCAATTCAGTAAGCTTCGTTATAGACTACAAGTCATTCTTTTAAAGCTCTTTCATTGAAGCATTAATTTCATAAACATTTATTGAATATCCTTCAGGGAGCAGAGTCATGGACTAGGAGTGTAACAGATATTGTTCCTACTCTCACAGAGCTTATCATTTATTAGGAGATACACAAAAGTGTTCAGACGATCACCATACAGTGTGATGTGTGTTATGATGGGAGTATAGGATGCAGCGATAGAAGCTAGGAGAAGTACATAAGAATAGACTTGAGTCCGAGTCATCTCCCTATAAGAGGTTATGTCTAAACGGAAATATGAAAGTTGAGTAATAACTAGTTGGAAGAAGTGCATATGCTTATGTGGAGTGTGTGTGTGTGTGACAGAGAAAGTAACAGAGAGAGAGATTTGGGAGGAAGAAGGAACAACATGTACAAAGAGTCATGAGCAAGTGACAATTTGTAAACTGAAAGTATTTTCACATAGTGCTGTTCTGAAGCATTCTATGTTGATTTCATAGTTTACATCTCCATCTTCAAGAAGGGAACATTTTTTTTACTGCACGTTTACAATTAATGTAAGGAATGAAGGCTTATAATTCTGAGTCGGTTCTCATTTTAGAAATGTCGCGGTTCACACCAAGCAGCTGTCACCCCCACTAAGCTAAATCCTCTGTTGAGCAAGCGGCTTTTGGAATAGATGAATAGAAACATGGTATGTGCATTTTTTTCATTGTTGCGTTCTCCTGTAAAAAGCCAGCATTGGTAAGCCCTTGCTTAATGCATCCACATTGATACCTTGGCAAGTATTTATTTTATTGTCTTCTAAGTGAAAAGATCTCAGTTTTATATAGCATAGATTTCTTTGATTTGGATATAATTTCCTTAACCACGTAGACTATATAGAATTAATACAATCTAATCAACTCTACTTCAATAAAAAATAAATTTTTTTAAATAAACGTTTTGTTTACCAATTTAAAAAAAGAATTAATAAAAATCTTTAAGCAGAGTTTTCAGTAACCAGCCACTTCTAATACCGTGTTCATATGTTAGCCGTTGAAAACGTAGGTGGATAAGGAAGTTAATGTTTTCTGACTTTAAATGAATAATTTATATCCCCCGAAATACAAAAAACTTACCCAGTGGATAAACAAGATAAAACATATCAGGCACAGTATATATCAGACTGTTAACATATACATACTAGGCTAAATAAATAAATGAAAAATATTTCCTCACTAGTTATACACACAGTAAAACTGAAACATTCTGATAATCATTCTGTGGGCCTATGTGGTAGAACACTTGTATTGTATGGCATTTCTAGATCTGGACTGAATCGTCATGGTTTCTCTGTAAGAGAATATTCACCAAAATTTCAAATGGATGGGGGGCCTGTCCCCGTTGGGACAGCCTTGTCCTTGGAAATGTACCTTCTCTTTATCTGGTGGTAGATGAATTGCTCATCTTATGGTCTCCTAGTTTCCGTGTATAACCCAGAAATGTTGGTTCTATCCCCTTTAAGCCTCAATAAAAATAGTTTTTTCTTCAATTTTTTTCTCCTGTTATATCTCACTTTTCAATTTTCCACTCCCCTAGAGTTCAGCTGTCTGCCTCACAGTATCAAGTCCAGCTTATAAGAGAGCAAATGCCAGATATAAATGCATTTTAAGGAGAGTGATCTGCCAGGTCTTTTTGGAACTGAAGGTGAAGGATGTGGGGAAAATTAAGCTGGGATTTAGGCAGAGTATTAGTAGATGCTTAATCATTGTTTTCCACTTCTAATTCACTGATAAGCTCCAGTAAACCTAAAACATCTCATTCTTTATAGAAAAAAAAGAAGACACTTGAAATCTTAAACTGTCTTTAAAACTATAATCAAAGAGAGTGTTCTGAAGGGGAAACTGCCTCTGCTGAATTGGAGCCTTCAGACTGCACAATTTTAAAACAGTTGAGCACTCGGTGGCTGAATCTAACAGCCAAAGAGAATAGTTTCAACGGAGTTTGTAATCAAATATGCTAGACTCCAGGAGGGAGGTTGGCCTCCCTCTGTTACCCCAGTCCCTGAATGCTAAAGGGTTAAGACTTGTGCATGCGTATAAGCAATAGGCCGTGGGCAAAAGGGCAGTGTTTCAACCCGTATTCTTTTCCTTAACATTCATTTGTGGAAGACAAAAAAGCGAGAGGTTTCTGTCAAAGACAAAAAAAGGAGTTGGAACTAGAACAAAAAGCTTCAGGAACTTTCTTTTAAGGAAATCATGCCTAAAGACAATGAACAGAAGCCAGACCATACATTCTCGGCAGTGGGAACTCTTAACACTGCTTTCTCCATTCTTCCCTGAAAGTTTCCCTTCAAATCTCCTTTTTCAAGTGAGTGTTCATATGGGTTTGATCATAGACTTACTATTCAAAGAGTAATGTGTTTTTAATCACAAAATATTCAACATGTAGGTTAACATTACTCCAGTGTTGAAATGTTTACAATGAAGATAATAATACTTCCACTTTATAGGGTTCTTATATGGACCCAGTGAGATAACACATGGGAAGTGCTAGCATAGCGCTGGTGAATCCTCTGTTGTGTTAGCTATAGCAGCAGCTGCTACTGCAGTGCTAGTAAATGCTGTTTTCATTGTCTTTCAGCCACGAGGGCTTCACAGGATCCAGAGGTTCATTTCTTTGGTCACAGTACAATATTGGAATTGGGAGGGGAAATAATGACAACAGATTGTTGAATAGTGAAAGCCCCAGTGCATATTCGGATAGTACGCAAATCCTATGGTCCTAAATTTTGGGACTTCTGTCCATGCTCTAAGATGCTTTATCTTTTCAGTGTTCCTGGGAGCCTCCAAGCCACTCACCCTCTGTGATGCCTACAACAACTGCTCTCCACAATTTGATGGAGTTTTAGCATTGGTGGAAGACCTTTCAGGTAACAACATCCACCCTGCTCAAGCATGGCTCTAATTAACACTGGTCTAGTAGCAAGGAGCAGGAATTTTAAAGCTAGATTTAATAAACAATAAAGAGGTTGTTAATGAAAGACATCCTAAAACTCTGCTTCCCTCTGTGAATTTGTTCATTCTCCTCCCTGCAGGCTGGGATTCTTTGTTTCCTCATAGTCTCTGCCCCTAACTCATCTCTCCAGTTTCAGGTGGTACTTGGTTTTGGTTTACTGTGGTGATGATGGCCCTGTTTCTATAAGAAGTTCCAGTGTCTGATCCTATGGGGTAACCTCAGCATCTTAATAACCAACTACCAAATTTTTGGAGGACAAAGCTGCTTGGCCTGGTTTAGGTTGAGTGTCTACCCACTGGTCTATAAGCTGTTGTGGGATGGTACCTGTAATCATCTGTGGTGGGCAGAATAGTGGCCTCCCAAGGAATTCCGTGTCCTAAACCCCAGTATCTTTGAATGTGTTACATAACTAGCAAAAGGGACTTTGCAGATTTCATTAAAACAAAGATCTTGAGATATAAAGATTTTCCTGGATTATCCAGGTCAGGTCAATATAGTCACAGGAGTGCTTATAAAGGAAGGACAGAGGCAAGAGCAGAGTCAAAGAAGGAGATGTGATGATGAAAGCATTTTGGAGTAATGTGGGGCTATAAACCAATGAACACAGGAAGCCTCTTGGGGCCAGAAAAATCAAGGAAATGGATTCTTCCCTAAAGAGGGAATAAATTTGTAAAACTGTAAGAGAATAAATTTATGTTATTCTAAGCCACTAAATGTGTGGAAATTAGTTACAGCAGCAATGACCCCTTTTGGATGTAGGGGCAGTTGCTGGAGGAAAGCTACCCTCCTCTGTGGTCCCAAGACCTCAGAGAAATCAAAAGTAGCTTCTCAAAGTTTAGGGACCTCTTGCCTTACATTTTCTAGCTTTTTTCTGCTTCTGAGTAGGCTGAATGAATAACCACTAGGTTCCTCTTACATGTCAGTAGAAGCTGTCTTTATTTCCTGAGGGTAATAATAATAACTACTTCATGGGAATTTTTGTGAGTATTAATTTAGATAATACCACATGTATTATTACTTATGTGTGTAAAGTTACTGATAACAATGTCTGGCACAGAATAAATGCCAATTATTATGAACCCTACCGATAAGATGTACAACCTTGATGGTTGCCACTGAGGCAAGTAACTAGATTGAATGAAGTTGAAAGGCTTGTTGCCCAATTTTCATGGCTCAAAAATTTTTCTGTGTTATACTTATTTAGGCATTACAACAACAGAGTAGGATGTATTATCTCCAACTTATAGGTGAGAAAACTGAGTCTCAGAGAATGTAAATAACTTGTCCTAAAGTGGGAGTGAGAGAATGTAAATAATTTATCCAAAAGTGGGAATGTCAAAGCTAGAATTCAAATGTACGTCTTTGGCTTTAACACTAAGTCTGTTTCTAGGTCATTATGCAGACTCTCAGTGCAGCAAACCACTAGTCTCCGGAGCACTGCCCCCATTTCTAATGCATGATATTTTAGAAGGTGGTAATGATATGAAAAATCTTGGCGACACAGTAACATGAAAGCACTGGGTATGTGAACATTGTCAAAGATTCAGTAAGCATGCATATTGCTATGGAGTGAATCGTGTCCCTCTAAAACTCACATGTTGAAGCTCTAACCCCCATTGTGACTATATTTAAAGATAGGACCTGTGAGGAGGTAATAAAGATTAAATGAGGTCATGAGGTTAGAGCACTAATCCAATAGGGGTGGTGCCCTTATTAAAAAAAAAAAAAAAAAAAAAAGGAAGAGACACCAAAGTTCTCTCTCTCTACCATGTGAGGGCACAGTGAGGAAGCAGCTGACTTCAAGCTAGGAAGAGACTCCTTGCCAGGAACCAAATCATCCGGCACCTTGATCTTGGGCTTCCCAACCTCCAGAACTGTGAGAAAATATGTTTTTGTTGTTAAGGCCCCCAGTAGACACATGTACAATAGTGGCATCTCCTCTCTTCCTCTTGGTACTGTTATTCTGCTTTTTTTTTTCCCAGCTCTGGGTATTTCAGGATGTGTTCCTATAAATATGAAACACCATTCTTCATTTCATGTCTAACATACATGCATTCATTCTGCCAACATTTTTGGAGAGTAGAACTTGTGTTGTATGATGGAGATGAAAAATCAGGAAGGATAGACCATAGTATTATGGTGGAGCTTCCAGCGTAAAAATACAGGATGTGTGTATGTGTGTGTGTGTGTGTGTGTGTATGCACATGCCTGTGTATGAGTGCATGTGCATGTGTGTGAGATATATGAGTAAGACATGAAGAGAAGAAAGAGAAAAGGGTGATGAAAGTGGCAGAATTAGTACTATAGATTGAACAGAATACAACAATGTCTCTTATGTCAGTCTTAAGGAAAAACGTAATGCTCTTGGGTGAAGTCAAGGGAAAGAAAGGAATGAGGGCTTTAGAGAAGACAGTAAGAGTAAGAAGAAAGGTCCATAAAGATGTCTTCTGCTCTTCCAGACAACTTTTTTTCTTAGACTAACACCTGATACCTTAGCTGGTCCTGCAAAAGAGGCTTTAACATTCTAGTGCTTCCGATGGTTGATACAACAGAACTAGAGTCCCTCCCCAATTTTATCCTTGAAGCCCCATGTATGGACAGTGATAATTTGAGGAGCAGTGTAAATTTGTGTGTACTTCAAGGAGAACAGATAGAAAAGTTCAGCTATGGAATTTTTCTAGGAGTTAATCTTAACTTTGCAAACAACATATTTGACCAGAGAAAGGCAGTAAAGTATTCTTTGTTCCTTCTTTCCTGAACTACAGATTCTTGTTCCTGTCCCAGGGAAAGCCATGCACTGACTGTCACGAGACTTCCCAAACCTCTCTGCTTCTTTCCATCCTTAATGCCACTCTGTAGGTTTAGTCCCCCATCACCTAATGCCAACATAACTGATGCCAATATCCACATTCCAATCATTCTCGCCAACACCACAGGTATGATCTTGTGACTTGCTGTGTAAAACCTTTCAGTGACTCTCCCTTGCCCTCTGCATCAAGTCCAGTCCTCAGAGGTCATCAAACACCCTGTAGGCTTCAGCTATACTAAAGTATTTACAGTTGCCAGCAGTGGCACACCCTTCCTTATCATCAGTTATTTTGCACATGCTGTTCTCTCTGCCTAGGAAGGGCTTCTTCCCCTTTCTTTGCCTGGATAGCCCTACATTCAAGTCTTCCGGTATCAACCCTCCTGGATAGACTTCCTTGAGTCCACATCGGAGAAGGGAACCCCTGTGTGTTACCAGAGCACCCATAACTCTCAGCACGTTGGATTGGGATTGTCTGTTTAGTTATTTCATATTACTAGAAAGTAGGTGCTAATGGGAGGGACTGTGTATTGTTCATTATTCACTACAGTCTTCATTATGTTCACTCCAACCAACTTCCTTTCTGTGCCTCAAACATATGTCAAACCTTCTGCTGGCTCACTTGGGTTCAACCAGAAATATCTATTAAATACCAGGTGTATGTCTGGAACTGTTTCAGGTGTTAGAGCCTTAGCGGTGGACTCAACAGAAAGTCATTCTTGCCCTTGTGGATCTTCCATTGTTGTGGGGCTGAAGCAGAAAATAAACAGAAGCAATAATGAAAATGTAGAAGATATAGATAAGATAGGGAGTGCTGGTGGCTGGAGAAGGGTACAGTCTTAACTAAGGTGAAGGCCTCACTGAAAAGGTGACATTTGAGCAGAACATATAAGAGAACTGGACTTGCAGATATTGGGGGAAAATGAAAGCAATCCAGATGGGAAGAGTTCCAGCTGCACAGTCCATGCTATTATCTCTCTCATCTAGTAAACAAAATAATCCAACTCATTTTTTAACCCACTGTCCCCTCCAGCTACCATTCTATTTTTCATTGCTGGCTTTCATTCTGTATATCGTCTATGTCCTGGACTATGTCTTATACATATTTATTTGTTTGCCTCTTGCCTGTTCCCCTAGTAAATTACAAGCTCCATAAGTATAGGGATTTTGTCCATTTTATTCACTGCTATATCACCAGAACCTAGAATAGTGCTTAGGTAATAATACGCACCTGACAAATAATTTTTAGTGGACAAATTAGTGAATAATGTTTTGAAAGAATAAATGAGTTAGAATTCCTATACTTACTGACACGTTATCATTAAGTATATTTTCTTCTAATTTCTCTTCCATGAAGTCTTAACTTCTGAAAGGCTTTTTTTGGCTTCTGGACTACTATATTTAAAATACAGTGAAAATGATTGTTTTTTACAAAAAAAAAATGGCTCTTAACTTCTCTCACCGACTATACTTATGTTAAAGAATATTTCAATGTTAGCAAGAAAAAAAAAAAAGATCAGTCATTCACCATTTATGGATAATGGCCTGAGTTTGATCAGGTGATTTTTTTGTACGAGTGCTGCTGCCTCAAGTATGTGGGAAAGAGAGCTGGATTGTCAAAATATACAACAGTAGCAAGTGCATCTGGCTTTAAGCTCAGCTTGAGGCAGGGCACAAATGATGCCATTAAGACACCTTCCTCAAACCTAGAGCATGCCAGTTTCCCCTCCAGAGGGCAAAAAGGAAAGCTCTTTCCCAGAAGAACTTATGTCAAACATAAGTCTGATGGAATCAAATCATTGTGGCCAGTGAATTGCTATGCTCAGGGGCTGATGTGGGATAAGCATGGCCCCCAGGGGAAGATAAGGAATAGTCCCCCACAAAGGCTACAGGGGTGCTGTGGAGAAGCTTCCCAATATGTAGAGAAGGAGATGACTACTATGCCCCATCTGATTGTTTCCAATCTTGGCCTTCTATTAGAACCACCTGGGATGCGTCTTCATCCATAAGATGCCAATTTGAGTAATTTCTGCTTCAGTCACAGTGGAGTGAGCTAGAACCAGACTTATTCTCTCACCATAATCAAATAAAAAAATGGACAAATACATAAAACAATTGTTTTAAAAAATTAGACGGCATCAGAGAAAGACTGTGCTCCTTAGAGAGGGGAAACAAGTGAGATGAGTCCTATGATTATCCAGAATTTATGCCCAGGGGAACTTTACAGATCATGGTGCAGAAATGAAAAGTCCTAGCAGAGCATGAGGGTCTTAAGGTCTTAAAAAGTTGAGAAGACATGGATCAGAGGCTGAGGAAGCTGAGGTTTCTGGAATTTACAGCACAAAGAACTGGAGATAAAGGAGCTATTAAGAAAAAGCTCCAGGAATTTGCATATACATTTCCATGAATCTCCTCCTGAAGGATAAACCATGTACACATAGGTTGAGATTCCACAGGCTAGAGAAAAGCCAACCAGGAAGCTCTATTACTGACAGGTCCCAGATTCACAAAGAATTGGGAGAAGTTTCAGTTCTGGCTGGGTGGAGATGAGAGTACTCACTGACCATCCGTGACATTTAGCAGAGACCGCAAAAGAACAAGGGTCTCCACTACTCACACCTGAGCAGGTAATTCAGCTAGTGTGGAATACTACTAGTAGGAGAAGCAGTAGTTGTTCTTAATTTAGTCAGGATTTGATAGAATCCAAAAGCCAGAATTTAAGAGAGAAAAAAATAAAAGAGAATAGTATTGATAACAGCGTTGATTAGAGAAAACCCCATTACATATTTTTCTGGTGTCAAATTCTGCGGTCCTGGCAGGTAACACTTCTTCTGCTCTCTACATTTTTCAAAAATATTCTACATTGAATTTATATTCTCCCTTTCCTGCACCCTGCCTCATCTCTATAAATTATAATTTTATTCTTCCTTTACTGTCTGTCATAAATGCCATAAAGTCATCCTGAGCATCCTTCTAACACCAAACAAACGGGATCATCCCTCCTCTGAACCACTTTATTTGAATGTCCCATGGCTTCCAAACTTTCATGAGTACAAATGAGAGCATTTTAGTATCATGAAGTAGTAATTTTTCACAGTAATCATATTTCTTAATCACTGTGAGACAGTTACTTCCCCAAGCACACGTGAACCGTATCTCATTTAACCGTGACAACAAACACGTGGGATGGGAACTCTTATTACCCCCCCCACCCCTTTCTCTACTCAGGAAATTGCGGCTCAGAGCGCTGGTAAGTAACAAAACCGCGAGTTGAACACAAGCAGTTTGGCTCCAGAAAACAAGTTCTTCAGCTCCACAACAGTGAGTACTTTGTCTATTTTTCTTGATTAGAAGCTCCTTGTACATGAAGGCTGTGTCTTTTTCATCTTTGTATGCCCTGCACTTAATAATAGTGTTTTGTTGGTAGCTGGTTATTGGAAGAAATTTGTTGAATGAATAAATGAATTCATGCATGAAAATTATAAGTATCTTTTGAAAGGTGATGGTGTTATAATTCATACTAGGTATAAATGATGCCTGCAGGGTAGGAGGTATCTTATTGATGTGTTGTTTGGTGCTCTTCTGTTTAGTAAATATCAGTTGTGTTAAATTGCTTTTGATTTTTTTAAGATTATCTATTCTCTTTTCTGTGCTAAGATTTCTAAACCAAATATACTTTTTTGACACATGAAATAGATTATGTTTTCAGAGCTGGCCAATTTAGGGATCAATATTCTCGTCATTAAACATGAAATTGTTTTATAGAGTCAGATTTGGTAAATTGAGAGAGGAAAATAGAGTCATAGAAAAGCAGCCTCCCTCAGCTCCTCTAGAGGGAAAAATGCCAGTTCAAGGGGAATAAGGAAAAAGAAGGAAGACAATTACAGGCAAAACCACAAGCTTAACAGGCTCAATGATTTTTTTGTTTCAGAACTCATTTTCGTGCATTTATTTTCCCTTATTTTAAAGCTGAAAATGAATAGGGAATGGCATGGTAATAAAGAATTTGAAATTGCGAGTTTTTTCAGTTAAATTACTATATGGCTTGAACAGAGAAAACCAGGCATCTTTTATGTAAAACCTCGGAGTGAGTAGTGGAAGGAGAGTGATGAATTATCCCACATCCTTTTTGTACCTCGCTTCCCTCCACAGTTAGACTTCTTAACCCCAAACTTTGCGCCCTGAATCTCCCCAGCGTGTCAGAGGGTCTGTGCGGTGAAGTGTAGCAAAGTAACAAAATTTAGTGTACAATTAACAATTGTACAATTAGCATGAAAAGGACCAATAAAACACTATTGATCCACGTCTGGTTTGAACAAATGTTGTACAATGAACCTTAAGAAATATTGTTCTTTAGAGAAACTGTAAATTTTATGACTTTGTACTTGTCCTTATTTTAGAAGTTTGGGTTTGCACTTAAAGTGTCTTTGTCAAAATTAGAAACAAAGTGAAAAATTAAGAGGCCTTTATGTCTAGTTTCACGTTTTAGGGATTCACTGGGAGGAAGAAGGGCCCAACCTAGAAGCTGCCGGGAGATGACATTGGTGCTTCACTGCATCAAAGAGCCCGAGTGGCTGGAGGCAAAGCTTGCCCAAGGGCCAGTGGGAGTCATACTCAACTGAAAGTCAAAATTGTTAAGGAAGGAGAAATATTCAGCAATAATTCAGTGTGATGAATGGGAGCCCTCTGTCAGTATACTAGGAGAGAGACAGGGAGCCAAGGGGACGGGAGACGTGAAACCAGTCAGGAAAGTGCAAGGGGATTGAAGGAGTAGTTCAAGGCTTGGGGCTGGAACCCTTAGCCGAGATGCCAAGAGCTTACCCTGATGCAGTAGTGCCAGCCACATGTATGGGAGTGGACCAGCCAGCTCAAAGGTGTAAACTAGTCCCAATACTTTGCAAACGTTGCCCCCTCTGATGGCTTTTTGGATTTCCCAATGTTCAAGGTGATCTTCGCTTCCTTTTTACTCTTGAGACATTTATCTCTAATGCTCCAGTGTAATTCAGTATTATTCATCTTTTACCGTAGAATGGCTCTAGGAACAGATAACCTGGCTCCAGATCTTAGCTTCAACGCTTTTTTAGCTGTGTATCTGTAAGCAAATGATTTAATCTCTCTGCGCTTCTATATTTTCATCTCTAAAATGGAGTTGTTAAAAGTTTCCAGATTTCATAATATTTTGAGAAAATTTAATAAGTAAATAAATGTAAAATTCTTAGAATAGTAACATTTAAAATTAATATATTCATTATCATCTTATATTTTACCGTAATATCTAGTATAGTGCCTGACACATTTTCAGTGATCTGTGAATATCTAGTGAATTGGTGAATGAAAGGTCATGAATCCCAGATTTGTAAAGTACATGCAAAAGTCAAAATAGTCACCTCTGGTAGGGATAAAAATGAACAATATATATAGGCACCATCCACTTTTTAAAAGTTGTCAGAAGTGTTAATTCCAATCTATGATAGGGCTAGTGGAATATTTTTTTTACTGCATTTACACAAAGGAAAATTTCTAAAGTTTAAAGAAAGTGTTTTTCCTGATGATTTTGACTTTAGGTAAAAGTATAGGCAGAATCATTCCCTGAACAAGTGTGTGCTGACCTACTTAATCACATCTTGATGCAATGTTCCAAGCCAGGGCCAAAAGAAATCTTAATTTGGGGCAGCTGTGGAACCATTCTTGGTTACCCCAGGAAGTCAAATCAGTAGAACAATTCTTAACAGAGTTTCAGCGAAGTCCAGTGACTTGTAAGTAGGCAGGTTGGCGTCTGTTGAGGCAGAAAACTGTGCCATAGGTATGTGGTGGGTGTGGCGGTGATTACTGAACGGGGCGGACCCTAGAGTCCACAGAGAAGGAAAAGTAACTCAGCCTCCTGATCTTGATGCTGCTAGTGGGTCTTCGAACGTGTATTCTTATTTTTATTTATTTTTGTCTTCACTTAAGAACGAGCCGAAAAGTTATTGAAAGAAACAGCACATGGTACCATCACACGTTACCCTTAGACCTCTGATTCAGTTTTTCCGTATCTTTCCATCTGAATTCTACAGGTTATTTTGAGTGCGTTTTAGAATTCCTTCGGAAAGTTTTAAACCATTGGATTGTTTCAAGTGTTGTTACAATGTATCAAAACAAGGCAGGGAGACTTTGCATTTGTATCACATTAATTTCAGGTGACCACAAAGTATCTACAAATGATCCATTCTCTTAGTGTGACGGTTCTTCCCAGGAGCTCGCAGTCAGTCTCCCTTACCTTTGACCGTTCTCTCTTACTCAACCCCACTTAACCACAGTTTCTATTGATGCCTCCTTTTCAGTGTCCTCCTGTCTGGAATATTTATAATAGACTAATTCAGTGACTGTTCTGCCTCTGGTTTCTGGCTCCTTTGGTTGACCTTTCACATTCCTTTGAGAGTTACTTACTAAAACACAAATATGAATGTAACTCTCTCCAGCTTTAAAATTTCTAACTTATCTCTGTTGCTGAGGGAGTAAAATCTAAACACCCCAACCTGTTCCTCAGAGGACCCCAGCACTTGGCTTTCCACGAGCAGCACCGTACCTCCACCTCATTCTCACCAGTTTAACAGTGCACTCAAAAAGTATTCTCGGGGCTTCCCTGGTGGCGCAGTGGTTGAGAGTCTGCCTGCCGATGCAGGGGACACGGGTTTGTGCCCCGGTCCGGGCAGATCCCACATGCCGCGGAGCGGCTGGGCCCGTGAGCCACGCCCGCTGAGCCTGCGCGTCCGGAGCCTGTGCTCCGCAACGGGAGAGGCCACAACAGCGAGAGGCCCGCGTACCGCAAAAAAAAAAAAAGTATTCTCCCACATGCCCATGCCAGTCTTCTCTATGCTCTACTGTATTACGGTTGTGCTAACACGCATGAACAATCATATCTAAATTAAGACTCGTGTAAGTGATAGCTTCTACGGCCACATGGTGGGACCCTAGAACCCCATTAAGACTGCCACCGCTGAGCCTTCTCCAGAATAGAGAGTAGTACATAAGGAGATAAAATAATGCAGAGAAAGGGCAAAATGTCTTCCTAAAACACAAATTTTAACCCACAGTAAATAAATAATTACATTTCATATTTGTGAAAAGTGTGGTAGAATTGCTCTTGCCGTTTGAGCTCCTTAGCGTTTCTTCCTTGAATGGGGAAAGGCTTATTCCTTTATAGAAGCCATGTGTTTCAAATACTACACCGTATTTCTGCCTCCTTAGCTCCAGGTGGTTGATCTGGTGTGTATCTGACCTAAGCCAGGTGAGTCAGAGCCTTTTCTTTTCAACAATACTGGGACATGAAAGACTGCCTCCTTCATGTGTAGCAGGGAAGCCGGGGGCACTTAACGTGATGTAAGTATCTTGCTCTTCCTGTATTTTAATGAAGATCCCCTTTTTGCCTAAATTAGTTTGATCTTGTTTTCCGTCATATGTTCCCAAAAAAGTGCAGGAAAAATATGGATATATTAAGGAATTTGATCCAAACTGTTTTTGAAATTGTGGGATATAAAACTCCAAAGACGTTTTGAATTTATAGGAGACCACTCAATTCTTGCTGGATTTCTCAGAATATGGCTTCCACTTTACTATTAGGGATAGTTGCTGTTGTTGGAGCATATTTTTCTCCTACTGCTATTGAAGTATACTTGACAAATAAAAATTGTGTGTATTTAATGTATATAAGTGATGTTTTGATATACATATACATTGTGAAGTTATTACCACATGCCCATCACTTCACACAGTAAGTTTGGTGTGTGTGTGTTGCTAAGATCAACTCTTGTTAGCAGATTTCCATTATATAATATAGTATATTATTAACTAAAGTAGCCATGCTGTATATTAGATCTCCAGAATTTACTGATCCTGTATAACAGAACCTTTGTACCCTTCAACCAATATCTCCCCATTTCCCCCTGCCCTTAGCCCATGGTAATCACCATTCTACTCTTTGCTTTTATGAGTTAGACTATTTTAGATTCCACATAGAAGTGAGATCATGCCATATGTGTCTCGCTGTGTCTGGCTTATTTTACTTAGCATTGTGTCCTCCAGGTTCATCCATGTTGTCAGAAATGGCAAGATTTCCTTCTTTTTGTTAAGGCTGAACAATATTCCACTGTGTGTGTACACACATAGATACCTATAGATAAGTATACACACACACACACACATATACATTTACATAACACATTTTCTTTATCCACGAATCCTTCTCACTTGATTTGCAATATAAATAGAGACGGGAAACTAATAATTGGTTTCCTTTCTAGCTTTAGGAGGGTCACTCAATTTGTCTTTTTTTTTTTTCAACAAATGAGACTAATACTATCTTTTAGTTTATACTGGTACCAAGTAATTTTTAATGAGTTTGTGTTTAAAATATGTACTTCTTTCACTTGTTTTCAAATGAAAAATCATTATACTTATATCTTTTATACATTAATTGGAAAAATAATTGTGGATAACAATATTAAAGTTCATTGCCAACATTTTTTTCCTCTTAATTATATTCTTAACATCACACATCCTGATCTTGTTCCCCTACTTGCTATGAGCTCTTCTTTTTTTTTTCCCCCCAAGCGGTCCTGGTGTTCTAAGGCACATTTGACTTTACTTGCATGATGGTATTGCCCGTTAGTTTTTACAAATAAGAACAAAGTTGTGTCTGTACAACTTAGAGCCTGTTAGAAGTTACTTCACTTTGTAAAGTATTTTGTATGTATATTATTAATCTTGCCCTCTCTGTCCTTCGACCTTTGTCTGGAACATCGGTGCAGTGTTCCAGCTATTGATGCAATGGATGACATTTTGTGGGCCCCAGGGCTGATGGGGTAGTCCCCACCTGAAAACACTGGAAAGATAGGAACTGGAAGATTGAATAACATCAAACACTGTGCAGGGACATGGATGTTCAAAACAGTAGTAAGATAATCAAGAAGATAGTAGAATCCCGGTGGATTAAAGAGTCTGATTAATGGGAATGTGCAGCCACAAGCCAGCAATCAGTATGGTGCCTGACAGTTCATTCATTCATTCAGTAACTACTATTTGATAGTATCAAGTACTGTTCCAGGCACTCAACACAGAATAATGAACAGAAGAGGAACAACTTACCTCTCTTTAGAAGCTATCATTAAATACTCAGTGAATAAATGAATGGCTGTGGAAGGAAGAAAGAATTAACAATGCACATTTGCAGAGTGTCAAATTGCAGAGATGAGCATGAGCAGAAGAGGAGGTAAAAGGGTGAAACAGAAAAGACAGAGATTCTGACATTTATCTTTAACAGGACAATCTGGAAATGTGAGTTTGATGAGTGGAGCCTGATATAAAGTCACAGAAAGGTAGTAGATAATTCGCATGATATGTTGACAATATCACTAGATGTAGGTCAGGGAGTAAATAATTTGGCAGCCAGAATTTGGTGTTTCAGTTTTTCTTCATCTTTTTCACTTTTTTTTTTTTTTTTTTTTTTGCGGTACACGGGCCTCTCACTGCTGTGGCCTCTCCCATTGCGGAGCACAGGCTCCGGACGCGCAGGCTCAGCGGCCATGGCTCACGGGCCCAGCCACTCCGCGGCATGTGGGATCTTCCCAGACCAGAGCACGAACCCGTGTCCCCTGCATCGGCAGGTGGACTCTCAACCACTGCACCACCAGGGAAGCCCTTCACTTATTTTTTAATACAGTAGGTCTTGGGGAGGTGTCATCATTCCTTCTAATGAGTGGGCCCCCTCACAGAAAATCACTGTAAGCCAGAACCCTCTCTCGTAATATTGCACAAGATGGACATTATTTCAGTTGGACTCCACTAGACTACGATCAGCAGAAGCAGTACATTGACATGCTCAGTTCAGCAGATCTTCCCTGCCGCCTGGACTAGTAGACAATGATCCTAGTCACTAGGTTTTTTTTTTCACAACTGATGTAGATTCCCTTTTTTAAGGCAGCACATTCCCAGGGAACTATATTCACTGACAGCTGGGCCATCGTCACACCATGTCAGCAGTCGTCTGAACCATGCGTTCCTGTTCAATGAGTTGGGGTTAGGGGGATCTCCTAGTCAGTTTTCTCTGAACAGAAACTGTCACCTTTTTAATAAAATATGAAAATATTTATAATCACTATTTTTATACATGTGTGAAGCAGTGTGTTATCCCCTTAAATCAAGCATGAAAATGATGAACTGAGAATTCAGCAGTTATTCAGGTCTGTCCTCATATATGTCTGTGCAGCTTTCTTTTAGCTGTTTTATTGTTTTAGTCTTATTTTGCTCTTTGCTCTAATCTTATTACAATAATGTCAGTATTGATTTCTATTTTATATATATACGTTGCAAACAAAATAAAGGTGACAGGAAATATATTCCGTTATATCAGCTGTTTTCAGTTACTGAAGCTTATTTGAGATCATTTTTATTGTCTTTATTTAGCTAAGCAATCAAGTAAAGCAGGAGGCATCATTTTTTTTTCTTTTTTTTTTCTTTTTTTTTTGCGGTATGCGGGCCTCTGCCTGTTGTGGCCTCTCCCATTGCAGAGCACAGGCTCCAGACGTGCAGGCTCAGCGGCCATGGCTCACGGGCCCAGCCGCTCCACGGCATGTGGGATCTTCCCGGACCGGGGCATGAACTCATGTCCCCTGCATCGGCAGGCGGACTCTCAACCACTGCGCCACCAGGGGAGCCCCATTTATTTTTTTTTATCAGATTTGTAAATAATTAATCCCAGGAAACCCCAGAAGGCTATCAAGAAATTTAAAAGTTTATTTGTAATTTCAAATTGATATTGTTTCTAATGTTCAGATATGAAAATCAAATTTATATTAGAAAAACGTTCATAAATTAATTAAGAATAAAGGAAATCTGCCCATTAAAACCTGTTTGAAACAAAGAATTAGATACCTTTTCTGTTATTATTTTTGAGCAAAGGGAACTTTCATTTTAAAATGTACCATAACATTATTTCAGTATTTTAATTCTCTGTGGATTTACCTCAGACATTTACACGCTTATAATACGTATGGGAAAATACTGTGCAGATCACTTTTTAAATAATTCACAAAACAAAATTAAAATAGTTTCCATTCTATGCCGATTTGCAGTCCAGGTGACAAAATAAGAAAATATTTACCATCACCATTTTTATGTACGTGTGAAGCAGTGTGTTATACCCTTAAATCAAGCATGAAAATGATGAATTATCTGAGAATTTAGCAATTATTCAAGTCTGTCCTCATATGTAGGTCTGTGTGCAACTTTCTTTTAGCTGTTTTATTGTTGTACTCTTATTTTTCTCTTTGAGCCTTTACTAGTTTGTATAGCATTCTGTTATACACGTACTTTGCAAACAAAATAAAGGAATGAGGAATAATCTAAATAAAGACTTGTTTCTGAAGCTGGTCCTTTATAAATATTTACAGTGGAAGTGAAAATTGGAGCTAGCCAATTCCTCCTTAATGGGTACTTTGTGAAGGATGGTTCCTTAGCTGTATTGTAACTGCGCAGTCAGATTGTTTCCTCTGAAACTCATTCGTAGAGCATCCTTGAGAATTGCTGTACTCCCCTGCCAAGGAGCTCTAAGTGGAAGTAGCAGTTGGAAGGGCAGTCCCCTCTTGTCTATGCCCAGGTTGGCCCTTCATTGTCACCCCCAGAGGTATCGTAATAGAAGCTTCCCTCCCACTCATAGCCTTGTCGTTAGATGTGCTCTGCTGAGCTCCGAGGTAGTTCTAATCCAATTTTGAAAGAGAAGGAGGAGATAAGCTGAAGGAAAGACAGGTGACATGCTGAGGGAGGAAATGGCTGGGGAGATGTGAGGCCTGCTTCCTTGTCTTCCAGGCTCCCTAACCATCTTGAAGGGCCCTCCTTTCTCTGGCTTTCCTTTACTACCTTTTCTCTTACTCAAGGCTCTTCACCGGTACTTCAGAGGTTTTGCTTCTGATAGCAACATCTCCTCTGAGGAAATTCCTGTGGATAAACTTGGCAGGAGTGTGAGGTACTTCATTAGAAGGCTTCCTGCTGTGTCTGCAGACTGTGAGAAAACCACTGTTGATAAACTACTCAGAATTACAAGAAGAGACAATCTGAGCTGTCGGGGTTCACAGGAGGGCAGTCTTTCTGTTTCTGAGCTTTTCAGTCGCAGAAACTTGATTTTTTTCATTTGCTCCAGGAGTAAGAAGACTCGGAGGGAAATAAGAGTCAAAATAATTAAACTTATCCTGTGTAGTCAGTAAACTAACAAGGCCAGTCCATTTAGGTACCATATGTGTGGCCACCTTCAAAGTGCTCGAATCTTCATTATCTAGGCTGAGTACTTGGGAAACCAAATGTCTAACCAGGAGGTTGCTGGGTGAGCACAGCATTAGGGCAGGGGCACGGATATGGGGCAGGCAGTTGGACAGTTGTAGTACCCATGCTAGAGTAAAGAACATGAGTTTGGACTCACAGTAACCTCAATCCAAAGTTTTTGTTCCTCTCAGAACTTCTTTACACTCCCTGAGCTCCAGTTTTCTCATCTAGAAAGTGCTCAGTAAGTTACAGTAGCATTACCATCATTACCATCATTACCAGCATTACTATAGCATTACCATCATCATCATCATGAGTATGACTCACCTAAGCAGCCTGGAGGTACATCCTTGCTCCTGCAAAGAGCTCATTCTTTTAGCAGTTGGTATGTTCAAGTTTATGTGAGGTAGTGGATATTTATATATATATATATATATTCTATATATTACATATATATATATATACTGGATATTATTGGCTAAGTACTAATAAGTTATTCCTGTCTGATCTTCATCTTCCTAGATTCAATGCAAATTAGCAATTTTCTTCCTTTATAATATCCCAGAAAAAACTTTTATAAATTGTATTTTCATCTGCCTGAGGTTTGAGAGGTGTATTATTTTCACTGGAAAATTTCAATCTCTGTGAACTTCATTTGCAAACTTGGGATTAAAATGCCTGTGTGATCAAATGGATGTGGATATTTGGGGATTGAATGAGAGCATCTGTTTTAAAATGCCTAGTACACTGCCTGGTGCATAGTAGTTTCTTTAACAGTGCTGATTGGATCTACTGCATGTTTAAAAAGACATTCCTTGGAGTGGTTACTCTCACTGAATTATACTGACTCCTGTTAGTTTCTGTTGAAGGGAGTAGCATTTTCTGGACTTGCCTCCAGTTTAGGGAGGATATTGTGTACTTTGAGGCCATCATGTCTGATATTATTGTTCCCCTTAATACATAATTAAGAGGTATGTAAGAGGAAATGGGAGAAAAACCTTTAGACCCAGCAAGCAAGGATAGAATCCCCAAATCTTCTTAGATATTTGTTTCAATAAAGATCTTTTCTATTTTAGTAAATGATTCATTAGAAAGAAGGGATTCAAATCAGTAGTGGTTAGTCATCTGGGCATACTACGTTGTATCATCTATTTCCTCAAATCCAGAGTCAATTTTGTCTTTTAATTATAAATAGTTATGTACACTGGCATGTACTTTAAAATTCATTCTGTCATTTCAGTGGAGCTTATTTTACAGAAAAAGAAGTAATTCATTTCCACAAACACATATTGGGCATATCCTATGTGCACAAGTTTTATGCTGGAAGTAGCGTAAACAATCTCGTGTTTTAAAAAGACCATTCTGACTATAGGGTGAACACTGAAGAAAAAAGAGTAGACATAAGGAAATATGACTTGTTAAGGTTGTGTGCAAAGGTGAAAACTAAGAGAGTTTAAGTAGGAATGTATGGGACCCTCTTAGAGGCATAACTTTTCATGCCTGACCCTTTCATGTTGCATGTGGCTTCTGTTTCCTGTTACATCTGGATTCCTGGCTCCAGGTTATTGAATTTGCTGGAAATCGAAGTACAGAGCAACTAGATTCTTATAGTAAATGTATGGTATTATCAAGGTAAACTTGTTTCCCCAAAGCTGGAAACTATTATGTGTCCATGGCTTACATATTTTTCTTAAATGTATCTGAATGCTCTCATAGAGCTTCTCTCCAAATAAATAAACTACCAATAAATAAAGTACCAATGATGAGAATTTCTGACTGGAATTCACAGAGGAGAATTAAAATTCAATAGCAGTTGCAATATACTCATATTTTTCCCTTCTGCCTCCAAACAGCTGGGGAGTCGGTGATTGAAAAGTAAAGCAAATTATTTCTAAAGCTTCTGCTAAAAGTAAGAAATGAAACAAGTTGAGTTTTCTGTTTTTGTCTTTCCAGTTTTCTTCATTGGAGAAAAACTGTGTTTCATTCCAACCTAATATTGTGTTCTTCCTTGTAATCCAATATTAGGGCATTATTAGGATGAGATGGTTATCTCTGTAAGTGCAGTTGGAACACATATTGAAAGTCTGTAGGTGTTTGAAAAGGGACTGCTGCAAAGTGGAAATTCATAACCTTTGATTATAAATTGCACGGTGTCATTCATTAGAGCACAAAGGCTTTCTTTTCATTATAGAAACATAGGGATTTAATACAGGTGGAAAGTAATTTTGATGCCCAGAAATGTAATACTGTGTGCATAAGGCCTGTGAATTTCCCCCCATCAGAAGAATAATATACAATCTATCCTGCGTCTTTATAAATAAAAACTCACTCATAGGCATGTGTCCAAGCAGACCAAACAATACAGAAATGGAAACACCATATTTTTTCTTGCAGTTTCTTTACATTTAGATCAGCATGTGTTCATGTTTGATTTATAACCTTTACAAATTGAAATTTGACCGCACAGGAGAGGAGCGAGCTTTATTTTGAGTAGAAAAACACTGCCTTAGTAGTCTGACCCAAAGTCTCAATTTTTCTTTATGGGTGAAAAAAAATATTGCAAGTAAACAAATAGCCATGGTAATAACTAGTAGGCTATACAAATATGTTTTAGATAGAAATTTGGGCTTCCCTATCCAATACCCTGCCTCCCCCTCTTTCTTCACCACCACCCAAAAAGATACCATCTTCCCAGCTAGAGGCACCTGCTACATAGTGATGATTGTCAGAGCACTAGAAATAGAATGGGGTGATTAAAGCAAGTTCAAGTCTTGATTCTCCAGTACCGAGTTTGGGTCTTCTTTCTAGACATTACTCTTCTCGTTTTTAAAAGACAAATACTACTATGAGAATTAAATGAATGTGTATGTGAAGGTGCTTGGTAAAGCTCTTTTCATTGTCTTGTCTCGATCATATTTGCTTTCTTTAATGAAAATTCCTTAACCATGTTCTTCTTTGTTTTCCTTTCCCAGAATATAAAATCGTTCTGTGATATTGTATCCCACTACCTAATGTTAATTTAATCCCAACAAATTTAAGTTTAGGTGGGACCAAATACCATAGCTTTAGTATAGAGGCATAGAGAAGTGCTCTCTCCTCTTAATATTTTAATCATAGATATTTGCATGTTTATTAAAATGTGAAAATTATAGACATTGACAAATTAGGAAGTGAAAATCTCTTGAAGACTACTATGCTACTGTTAAAGAGATAGACTTTTTATACGTATATGATTTTACACTGCATGTCATTTTACAGTTGACTTTTAACATATAATGACACATTTGTTCATTCAACATGCAAACATTTATTGAACATCAATGTTCTAGGCTCTGGGTTATAGCAGTAAATAATCTACACAAGGCCTATACTCTATAATTATTATGTTACATTTTATATATATATATATATATATATATTAGAATTACTACCGTTTCCACACACGGAGACCTATCTCCATGTATAGAGATACACTATAGCATATATATGCAACCCTCACAAATGGGCATTCAGGCTGTTTCCAATGCCTGACAATTTGGGGGAAAAAATGCCTTTCTGCACTGATACAAATGTTCACTAAGTGAAATTACTAGGTCTGAATTATTAATATTTCTTATTTTACTAGATATTGCTAGACTGCCTTGTAGGAGATTGTGCTAATTTAAACTCCCAGAAACAATAAATGTCTTATCATAGGAAACAAACAGTGAGCTCTCTGATTAAATTTTTATAACCTTATTAATAATTTTGAGGACTCTCAGTTATTTACCTTTTCCTCATTGATATTTAGGTGTTT
Organism: Grampus griseus; assembly: GCF_964374135.1. NCBI lineage: Eukaryota > Metazoa > Chordata > Mammalia > Artiodactyla > Delphinidae > Grampus > Grampus griseus. The sequence goes on along the minus strand of NC_139000.1, from coordinate 75,519,859 downwards.
TGTATATTATGGATATTGGTCCTTTGATTTCTAGTTATACTGAAAGTGGTTTGTTCTAAAGTTGTTGCCTATCAGTTTATGTTGTTTAAGGTAAGCTAATAGGTGATTTTTATTTTTATTTAAAATTATCCGTGTTTTTATGACTTTCAGATTTTGTCATATTTTAAGCATTTCCTACCAGCAAGTTGAATCCACTTAAATTTTCTCCTACAACATTTTTTTAAACTAAATTTATTTATTATTTATTTTTGGCTGTGTTGGGTCTTCGTTGCTGCACGTGGGCTTTCTCTAGTTGCAGCGAGCAGGGGCTACTCTGTTGCGGTGCGCGTGGGCTTCTCATTGCAGTGGCTTCTCTTGCTGTGGAGCACGGACTCTACGCGCTCGGGCTTAAGTAGTTGTGGCATGTGGGCTCAGTAGTTGTGGCTCAGGGGCTCTAGAGTGCAGGATCAGTAGTTGTGGCACACGGGCTTAGTTGCTCCGTGACATGTGGGATCTTCCCGGACCAAGGCTCGAACCCGTGTCCCTGCATTGGCAGGCAGATTCTTAACCACTGCGCCACCAGGGAAGTCCTCTCCTAGAACTTTTGTATTTTCATTGTTTACATTAAAATATTTGATCCACTCTGAATTTTGTGTAAGAAATAAAGGCTCTAGCTTTGTTTCAAATTGCTTTCTATTGTCCCATTGACACTTAGTTAATAGCTATTTTCTACTAAATTAAAATGTCATTTTTTTTTTTTTTTTTTTTGCGGTACGCGGGCCTCTCACTGTTGTGGCCTCTCCCGTTGCGGAGCACAGGCTCCGGATGCGCAGGCTCAGCGGTCATGGCTCACGGCCCCAGCTGCTCCGCGGCATGTGGCATCTTCCCGGACCGGGGCACGAACCCGTGTCCCCTGCATCGGCAGGCGGACTCTCAACCACTGCGCCACCAGGGAAGCCCCATATTTTCTTCTTTTTTAAAATATTCATAGTACTAGTGTCCAACTTTGTCAGTACATCCAGAATAATAATAAATAGCACTGATGATAAAAGTTACCCTTAATTTGATCTTGACTTTATTTGCAATGCTTCTACAATATCACCATCAAGTCTAAACATCATATTGACCTTTGGTATTTTATACATATATTTAGTGTGTATGTAGGTACATGTGTGCATGCATAAATATAAATTCATGTTTAGTTAAGAAAGCATTACATAATCCTCATTTGTAATGGAAATGTTGGATTTCATCAAATACTTCTTAAGCATCTACTAAAGGGATTATATGGTCTTTATTGATTTATTCCAACAGTCAGTTACAATTATTGATATGCTAAATGCTGGAATATCTTTGCTTTTCAATAATGTCAAACTTGGTCATAATGAATTATTCTCACAATATACTACTGGGTTTTGTTTAGAGTTTTTTTTAATTGATCATAAAAAGTGAAATTAGTGTAATTTTGTCATTTCAGTGTGTAAACTTTCTCAGGATTTGGTATAAATGTTGCTCTGGATTTGTAAAATAATTAGGAATCTTCCTAAATATAACAAAATAATGTTATATTCTGAGATACATTAAATATCATAGGAATTATGTGTTTTTTTAAGAATAAAATAATTTAATTTTGAAATCAAGTTTGGCACTACTTCAGAAAGTAGCTCTTTGAAAACGTTGTTAATATCCTCCATGATTATTGACCTGTTAGTATTTTTATCACTTCTTAAGTCAATTTTGGTAGTTTGTCTTCCTAGAAAATCAATCATTTTATCTAGGTTTTCAAACATTTAATTTCCTCTATAACTGCAATTCTTTTCCCTTATCAAACCACAATCAGTATTTGTACTTTCTCTATCTTTGCTATATTAGGCTAACTAGTGGTAATTCATTGTATTAGTTCCTCTTTAAAGCACAAACTCCATAGTTTTTATTCCTAACTTATTTTTGCTTTTAATTCTTCTTTTCTCTCTCTCTATTTTCCATCAAGTCTTCAGTAGAGAGCTTCTCTTATCTTCCACCTGACAATAGGTAAGAAGCAAGATAAGTCCTAAAAGTTCTTGTTGCTGTAGTAGAGTTGCAATTTAATCCATAGGGAAGGCAAAAGATTTTTAGAGGGAATTTTCTAGAGATTAACCTGATCCTCCTGGCTACTACAGCCTCACCAAAAGGATACCACTGGTGAACTTTTTCAGAATTTCAACACCCATCTTCTTATCCATCCTACTGCCTCTTGTTAACTAGAGTTGATTTATAGTTTTGTCCTAACCTGACATTTCTAGGGATGAATAAATTATAGGCATAGAAAACAAAAAAGAATCCCCAGGAATATATTTTAATTTGATTTGATTCACACGGTTTTTCGGAAAATCAAATATCTGTCTTTTGGGGGGGAAGACCTAATTTCCCTTTTCTGGAAATCTTACTAGCTGTGTGATGTTGGACGAATTGTTTAACCTCTTTATACGTCTGTGTCCTCATCTGTAAATTGGGGATAATAATGGTAGCTACTTCCTAAGGTTATTATGAGGATCGAGTGAATTAGCTGAGTCAGTATTGCCAAAGTGCTCTGAAGAGTGCCTAGCATATCACATACAGTGAGCACTGTTTATGCGTTCATTTCAAAAACATTGAGATTACTGTGGGTGGCAGTAGGGTAGGATGATTATGTAGGAATTGTTTTGGCTCTTCTCCTTCCCAATTCTGACACATCCTAAAGGTAGAGATTGTTGCAAAAAGGAGCCCAGAGATAGCAACCTGTCTGACTATCCGGGAAGTTTAGGACCAACTGCTCACTTTTGACCTGTGGGCAGTTACATCTGAAGGGGGCTGATTGTGGACTGGCTGGTAGTTCATAACCAATGAGGGCTGTGTGCTCCTGTGGTGATTGCTACCATATGAGGGGCTGAGTGGGGATAAAACTTTCTCTCAAGATGCTATTTAAAAATAAAAAGTGGAACTTTATTGAATCATTTTTGACAGTGAAGTACAATTTTGTCCCTTCCCATATGTCTGCTCAACAAAGACATGGAAATCAGGACTAACCTTAGCACAGAGCAAATCAGCCACAGGGCCTCAGGCCCCGATAGCTTGGGAGAGAGACAGCCCTAATTAGAAAGAATTCTGATCAAGGAATCTTAGGGTACTGAGCCTGGGATAGAATAGTTTATGCCACTTTAGTTGAAGCTATTCATTGGTGGGTGGGGGGTTTGTGGGTAAAGGGAAGAATTTTTTAAATATAAAATTTATTTTTAAATATTTAAAGAATGCATAAAACTGGGAACTTCAAGACCTTCTGTTCAAATTTCATATCTGCTGAGGCGAGAGAGAAAAAGCTCGGGGGAGGAGGAAGAAAGGATATTAACACATAGTTTGCTCAAACATGGAGCAAATGTTTTCCAAGTGTTCACAACAATAGGTCAGAAGCATATCCCGGAACTGAATTAGAGTACAGATACCAAGTTCTGACTCTAGCTATAAATCAAAATTTATTCCTTAAGAAGAGATTATAATGTGGTGGTCTTGAGAAAGCAATTTGACGTTCTTAGAAAATACTGTATAAAAACATAATTTTATAGGCTACTTCAGTCTCTGCAGCATTACAGAGCTGTTTAAAACACCCAAAGTCGATGAACTGGTGTGCAGGGCAGAAATAGAGACACAGATGTGGAGAACAAAAGTACGGACACCAAGGGGGGAAAGTGGCGGGGGTGGGGGGTGGGGGTTTGGGGGGTGGTGGTGGGATGAATTCAGAGATTGGGATTGATGTATATACGCTAATATGTGTAAAATAAATAATAAGAACCTGCTGTATAAAAATAAAATAAAATTCAAAAAAAATGTAACTAATAAAATACCCAAAGTCTACAAATAAATCCCTGGTACCTCATAGTTTAGACTATGAATGATCGAGTGTATAAAAAACTCCCTGTAGTGAACACTGCATATTCTACTGCTCTTAACCTTCACCTCTTCCCTCCTCCCCCCAATATCCTCTAGTAATCACTGGGGGTTTCTCATATGCCCTCCTCTTGAAACCAGGTAAGAGCACAGCATTTCTTTCTCTGGCCTAATAACACTGGTTTGGAGAACACTGTAACAAAACAATGAAGGATAGAAGAAAAGAGAAGAGAAGGTTCTATGTTTTTCTGCCTGATTGGCCTCCTTCATGACCTGACGGCTCCCCACTCTTGTTCCTGCCTCTGTTCTTCACTGTGTTCATTTTGAGTGGGTTGAATACCTGGGTATTGCAATCTTACCCTTCAGAGTTTTCTATTGCAAAATATCCTCACTGGACTAAATTAGCTACAGGAGTCCATCAATTTTTTAACTGGGGTTCAACTCAAGCCCGCACTGATATCACTATGTTGACCTAAACCATTAAAACAGCTAGTTATTTTACCAGCAAAACGGGTTTATTTCAGAACAGCAAAGAATTGCAGTTTGGGACATGCAATCTGTGGTGACCACAGACAAGTCCAGGGAAGGAAGCCGAGGAGTGTTGTGTCATACAGGAGAAGGGGGAGGTCAGAGGGGCTATTATAAACAAAGTGTCCAACGGAAGTAACTAGGAGCGCGAAGTGTACTGGCATTTCATTGGCTGAACTGTGACAGTCTCTCATTGGCTGGGCTGTTGCCAGGTGAGGGGAATACCTCCAGTTGGGTAGTAAAGTAGTAACCTTCTTCTTACTTGTTGGAGATGGAACAGTACCTTTCTTCCTGTTGGTAATGCAATTGACGTTGACTGGTAAGTAATGTTTTTATTCATCAATTTCCACAATTTCTTTTTACATTCTCGTTGTACTTCCTCAATCCCCAAATGCTTTATCATATACTGTCTTGCATAAGCTTCCATTTGTCTTTGTTATTCATGTTTGCCAAACCAGACTGTAAGCTCTCTGTTGGCAGGAGTCTTGTCTTTTGTTGTTGTTATTTGGTTATTACTACCTCCTCTTACCCTGCCCCCATCCTCGAGCACTTAGCAGAGGTTTAAACATAGTCAGTAGGCTTTAGGCCATTCTTGGGAAACTGAATTGAATATATACCCAGCAGATAAAGTCTACCACTTACTATCCCAATTTCCCTAAAATTGAAATTGACTCTTAGAAAAAGTTTACATATTGAAACTCTTATTCCTGGATTTATGGATGCTGTTACACTGAATCCTGGAACCATACGAATCTCGATAGTGCTTTTTAAAACTTCCTATTCTCAGACTCCTCCCCTGGAAGATTCTGTTTCCTGTGAATGAGCTGGTATAGATCCTGGGAATGTGTACCTTTAACAAGCATCCCAGGAATTCTGGTTTGTAGCCAAGTTTGAGAAACACTGTGCCAACCAAGATAAGCTTATATCTGGGAAACCCTAATAAAAAAAAGTATTTTTCTCATTCAAAATAATTTATGTCATTCACAATCAAGCTTAAAGGAAATTGCAGATATTTCTATAATGCAAGACCCTTAATGCAATTATTAAAGAACTCTAAAGATCAATTAGAGAAAAATATATAATATCGCTTATATGTGGAATCTAGAAAAATGGTACAGATGAACTTATTTGCAGAACAGAAATAGAGACACAGATGTAGAGAACAAACTTATGGATACCAAGGGGTGACGAGGGGTGGTGGGATGAATTGGGAGATTGGGATTGATATATATATACACTACTATGTATAAAATATATAACTAATGAGAACCTACTGTATAGCACAGGGAACTCTACTCAATGCTCTGTGGTGATCTAAATGGGAAGGAAATCTAAAAAAGGGGATCTGTGTATATGTACGGCTGATTCACTTTGCTGCACAGCAGAAACCAACAGTGCAAAGCAACTATACTCCAATAAGTTAAAAAAATTTTTTTAATCAATTAATTTTCAAAGGGTTTAAACTAATTTTATCTTTTCATCTGTTTTTCTGTATACTCTTCCATCCGTCTATTTGTCTCCATACTTTTATCTGACTACCTACTCACCTACCTATCTACATCCTACATATGTATTACTAACATTGTTGATTTAAGGCATTCCTGAACAAATAGTTTATCCTTTCTAAGTTAAGTATATGCTAGAAGTCAAAACCAAAATTTTTATAAAAACTACTTTGACCTAGAAGGTTTAAGAACTACTTCCTATTTAACTGAATTTTTCCTTTGGATTGAAATAGCTCTTGAAAATTTCTCTTGGGAATCTGAGTTGTTGCCTTTTCTTATGAGCAATTTACTAGGCAGTTCTTGTGATTAGAAATATTTACTTGCTATTGATTCTAAAGCTTCATTTTCTCACTTTTATCACTGGGTCTTCTATTTATATGCTTTTGTTCTATGCTAAATACCTCCTCTTTTCCCTTAATGTTTATCTTTCACAAGTAAAACTAAACTGAAAACCTCCTTCTTCTTAGTCATTGCTCAGTCCATATTGAAAATGTTGAACAATTTGATTCACTAGTTCATCTATTTCCTTAACCCATTTAAGCCTGTTTGCTCATTTGCCTGCTCCTTTCAACATATTTTGCAGTTCTGATCCTCTGCTATTTGAAACTGAACAGATGTGATTTTATTGGGCTTCCATATGAAAGGGATTATCAACTTCAAGATGTGAAATATCTGTGCAAAACCAAAATAACACTGTCCTTTCTCCATCTAAAGTGTTTGGCTGGCTCTTCATTTTTCAGTCATCAGAATCTGCATTTGACTTACCAGTTTTGCTTTTTTTGACTCTCTAGGACTCTGAATTTGAATATTCCCATTGGGACACAAAGCTAAAGGATCTAATGTATACCCAGTTAGGGATTTTCCCCAAATTTGCTGTTTATTGTTGCAATTATAGAAAATGCAAGTTGATTTCTGAGTAGGACTCACTTGCCACTCAGCTAGGGGGCATCTAACTGGTGAGATCTGGACAGATAGCCAATTGAGAGTGTTTATTCCAGAAATTCAATTTTGCCCATGTATCTGGAATTGGTCAAATTGAAATCTACTTGAATAAATTTTCAGTAACAAAACTCCATATAAACCAAATAGAAAGTTATTAATCCATAATGAGAATTAAGACTGCCAACTGAGTCACAATTCTTAGATCATCTGGTCAGTTAGGAAAACCAGAATGAAAAGGCAAAATAGAAATTTACTTGGCAAGAAGAGAACCATATAAATGGAATTATTGGTGGTCTAAAGGGCAAGTGTCCTTAACCCATCAGATGGAATCATTAATACTTTGGGATATTTCTGCCGATTAAACCAAAATCCTCAGGATGGGAAGGTCAGAGAATTCTTTCCTCAAATTAATGCTAGCTATTCACTAATAAATGGAGATTCCCTTTACTTCATTTCATTAACCTAGTCTTTCTTCAGATATGTAAAACTATTGATAAGGTGTTTGCTTTCTTTGACATTATTCGCCTTACCATTTTCTGATCCAGACCCTTTGTTGTATACATGAAATGTATTACGTTGTAGTTAGGGTTCAAACCCAGATCTATCAATAAACCCATGACTAATTTCTTTCTCTATTTAAGATACTTATTTTAAGGAAACACTACACATATCTGATTTCAGGTGTTGGCTTCATTGCTTTCATTCTTAGAGGATAAAATTATTAGGGATTTCTGGAAACATCTTATTATTAACAGTGTAAGCTAATAATGTATGGTAGGTAACTTTAATTGCCACAGAAAAAGAAAGTAAACCCTGATCAGTTTCAAAGGAAACTGGCCTTTGAAATATTCAAATAAAGGAAGAAAGTTGGGCAACAAAGGCAGTTTCTTTTAGTAATCCATCCATGAAAGTCTTGTTTTCAGGGCAACCTGGAAATGTGCTGAAGAAGCGAATCTATTTTTTTTTTCTTACAATTTTCCAATAAGACTTCTACTCGGTTAACAATTCTAACTAAGAATTGTGCATGACAATGAAATGTCATTACGTGCATAGACTAACACGAGATTGGAATGTATCCCATGGTGTCATAAAGGCTGCAGAAGTTGGTAATACAAATCAATACAAAATGACTCTTGGATCACTTGAAGTATTACATAATGAAGTATTATGGTTTGGGGGGAACATTTGTTTTTTACATGGGTTTTCCCAAGCATTGTAGGATATAAGCTCTTGGCTACTAAATGCCCCTAGCATCCTCCAGTGTTGTGACAGCCAGTGTCCCTAGACCACATTTGCAAATATCCTCCTGTGGGTGACGATTCTGCTCCCAGTTGACAATCACTTAAAGGAAGCAGGAGTAGTTAGTAAAGGGTACATTTCTAAAAATTCTAAAGTGAGCGCCAGGCCCATTATTTCAGAAATATTGGTAAATGAAGGCCTGTCCTAGATCTCAACTCCAGCTAATACCATGACAGAAATAAGTTAACCTTTCTCTAATCAGCTAACAAGAACTTCCTTTTCTCATCAATGTTGAATAGCTGAGGCAATTTTCTTCATTAGGATTCTCAATCAAATTTTAATTTGAACATTACTGGTTTGGACTCAAGATCATATGTTTCCAATATGAACTCTAATTTTATGTTGTTGATGATTAATGATTATATTAAGTACACTATGCAATAAAGAAATTATCAAAGAACGCTTTTCATTTATTTAAAAAATCTTGATTTTTCTACCATGTGTTGAGCCATATAATAGCCATTAGGGATACATTCATGTTTGAGAATGGCCCTGTCTTTGTGGAGCCTACAACTTAGTATGGAAGGCAGAATATTAACCAAATAATGACCAGATAGTTTCTTAAGTAATGTAGAAAATGTATGTACCATGTGCTATGGGAAAATTCAGGGGGTGGTGGAAACTTGAATTAGATTTTGAGATGCAAGTAGAAGTTTGCTAGAGAGAAAATGGTTTGCAGTGAGAGAGAACTTCATGGGCAAATGTACAGAGGTATTAAATAGCAGTAGCTCAGTGAGGATAGAATAGAAAGAAATGACGGGAAATGAGATAAAGTGATATGTGTGCATTCAAAGATTATGTGATAAGAAGTATGGCCCCTGCTTTTTGGTAAATATAACGTCTGCTGAGGAATTGTAGGTGACAGGGACAAGTGATTTAATTAGTATGAAGACTTTAAATCACGCTATCATGTGCGTTAATCATACCTGACCCACTCAGTGAACACCTCTGAGTTTGTGTTACAGATCAAACTTTTCATGTTTTGGAAATTTGGAGGGGAAAAGTTCCTCATTGCCTGGCCTCCCTTAGCTCTGTGTCGACGGAGAATATTAATGAGCTTTTCACAATAACCCAGAAGTTTTATTTTCTTTTTATCTTGTGATGTCTGCTGTTTTTTGGGTTTTTTTTTAGTGGTTGAATGGAAGTTAATTTTATTTTTATTTATATATTTATTTATTTACATCTCTATTGGAGTATAATTGCTTAACAATGGTATGTTAGTTTCTGCTTTATAACAAAGTGAATCAGTTATACATAAACATATGTTCCCATCTCTCTTCCCTCTTGAGTCTCCCTTCCTCCCGCCCTCCCTATCCTACCCCTCCAGGTGGTCACAAAGCACCGAGCTGATCTCCCTGTGCTATGCAGCTGCTTCCCACTAGCTGTCTACCTTACGTTTGGTAGTGTATATATGTCTGCTGGTATTTAAGTCCAGCTCTTTAAGTCTTTAAGATTTAGATTTTTTTAGATGGAACATTAAGATTTTGTTTTGCTTGAGGGACCGAGGTTACCTTGAAATTATTGTCTATATTTGCATGCACACAGTTCTCATATAAAAATAATTTTTACTTCAAAGACATTTCAAGAAATTTGAGAAGTGCTTGTAAGATGACTTGAAAGATAGGCATAAATAACTTCAATTAATAATCATGAGACCAAATGTTATCCACGTTCATTAATAAATGAGTTCAATGGTCCTTTTGGATTATTCAGAATGACCCAGTTTTGCTTTTTACCCCCAAAATGAAAGCATAGATTTCTCTTTGCCAGTACTTGTAATGTTCATTTTGTTTTCTCTCATTTTCTAAATTTTGTGATACCTTTCTTAATTTCTAGTATGCACATCTCAATGTATTTTGTAAGCAATTTCTGTAAACCTTTCTGGAAGTAAAATTCCTTTATAGTTTAAATTAAATCTCACAGTGGGAAGAAAAAAATTCAGTGAAAAGAGCCAAGAATCTAAGCATTTCTATTGTTAACCATGAAAAATGCTTCACTTTCTGCCCTTTAATTAAAATCTGCATTCCTCTTATCAGTTTTGCTTTCTGCATTTGTGCCCCAGTGCATATCCAGTTTTGTAGCTGCAAGCCTTGTGTCATAACTGGATAATAAGAAAAGGGAATAAATTTAAAACAAGGATATATTCACTTGCATAATTTGAGTTAAGGAGACCTTATTCCGTATCCATATGTACCCACCACGTGTGTGTATATTGTATAAATAAGAGTGTATGTAACCCGCATTTTAACCAACTCCAGAAAGCTGTTGGAAGCTAAGCTTTCTTTTGTCGAGTAAATTGCTGATGGTCAAGGTTATAACTCTGGTGACTTTTTTAGTAATAACTGAGATGCCAATATAGTCATTGCTGAGGTCCAGACCCTGCATCACTGAGTTGGACAATTGTGGTTCTCCTTCTGAGGTAGCAGGTAATGATGCTCTCAGCAGGGCTACTCTAAGATTTTTGATACTTAACTAACCTGAAAAATAGCTTCAGGCATGACTGAATAGACCACTCCCTCCTAGAAGCTAAGCCTTTTAAGGATCACTGATAGCTGAAGGGACAAACTTTTAGTGAAATTGACCATTAGGGGAGAATGGCCTTTTCTTGGACAAATAAAGGGTCTTTCATATTAGATATGGGGGCAATACTTTTCTCACCTTCCTTGTCTCTTGCTTTTTCATTTGTGGAATGTAGGGGAAGGTTTTGCTTTTCGGAATTCCAATCTTATGCAGACTTACTGATGTAGATTCATTAAAATGACCATGAATGTACTAGTTTATATAAATTCTTTAGGATTGATAATTATAACACTTATTTTATATGCTTGTTAATATTAGCATTATTAGCCTTTTATATGATGTTCTCAGAAGAGGTCAAGGATGTAAGTACCACCATCAAAGGAAGTGGAATAAAGTTCCTGATTATTTTAATGAGTCACTGAAAAATGTCTGCTTTTCAAAGCAAGGCTATAACTTCTTTAATCAAAGACTGGTGAAGTGAAAGAAAATTACATTATCTCACTACATCGCTTATCTTCGGTTCAAATGTGAAAAATGGCCTCATGAAAAAAAATGCACCAATTCTGCATTTGATGAGATGAGCAGAAGTAAAAGATTTTAATTCCCAGCTCTGTCATTGACTAATTGTGTTGGAAAGGCATCTTTCTTTGTCTCTCATATAGTATACAGGTAGACAAAGCACATTTTATAATCTTCAGCTATGTATTTTAATAGAGGTAGGCATTTCTAAATTATTGCAGTTGCTATTGAAGTAAAAAAAAAGAAAGAAAAAAATCTGAAGAGTCCAGGGGGAGAAACTGAGCTGTGTTCTGGGTTAAATGATGATTGTTGGCCTTTTAAGCTTTGGAGAAATTCACTAAAATTGGATGGTGAAGACTAAGCGTCTTGAGTTACAGGGGGCTAAGATCAGACCTTAGTGACTGGTTACTTTGATTTAGGTGTCAAGGTCGTCTTGAGCAAGTTTATTAACTTTTCTGAGGCTTATTATCTTTATCTATAGAATTGGGACAATATCTACCTCCTAGGATTTTTATAAGGATAAACTTGAAAAAATATATAAAGTATTTAGCCTCAAAGCTAATAGTGGCTATATAAGAGGAATTTTATTTCTAACTATTTCCTGAAAATGTGTAATTCCTGAGCTGAACAGAAATGTACCCTCACATGGAGTTTCTTTTGTTCAGCTGCTCTAATTATCCAGGTGTGAGTGATTTACTTTGCATAAATTCTCTAGAAACTCTTCCTCTCTCCCCATGGGACCAAAGATATACCAGAATATTTTTTAAAGGAAAGATAACAAGTTTATCATTAGATAAAGTTTGATATGTCTACTTTGTTTAAATGATCAAAAACTTAAAAGGTACTATGTCTACCATTATAAAAAACTGTAATAATTCTTCATTTATTATAAGAGCAAATAAGACATTAGAAAAATACTTTTCTATCAAACAGCTATTGGCTTTTTTATGTTAAAAAATTCCAGTAAAGATAACCATAAAATTATATTTAAAATCATGAAAAGATATATGCTCCAGCCTAAATTATAGCAGAAAACTTCTAGATCTATGGCTCATGCAAACCCAGTACTCCAGACCCTAACTAAATATGAGTGACAAGGACAGAAGAAGAAGAATAAACCAACTTGCTGGGAAGAAAATTAGGGAGGTTGATTCTGAAGGCCTGGCTTTAATTAAACTCTTGTAAGAGCAGAGTTGTTGGCAAGATATTCGGGACCACTTTATTAAGCACTTTGGCTCCCCTTCAAAATTTTTAAGACTTAAATTATATGTTTAAATAGATATTGCAACTGACACGCAACTTGCATACAATTATATTAAATTTTATTAAATGATGTTAAATGTGTGTATTACGGTTCTCTAAGAAACAGAACCAATAAAATATAGTAAAAATATGTGATATCTATGTGGACTGTATACATATGTATATGGTAATAAGGAGTTGGGTCATCCCATTATGGAGACTGAGAAGTCCCAAGAACTGCAGTAGGCAAACTGAAGACCCAGGAGAACCAACAGTATAGTTTCAGTCTGAGTCTGAGGGCATGAGAAGTAGGAGAGCTAATGATGTAACCTGTAGTTGGAGACCACATCAGAAGGCAGGAGAAAAATGTCCCAGCTCAAAGATAATCAGGCAGAGGGAGTAAATTCTCCCTTACTCAGCTTTTTTGTTCTATGCAGGCCATCAAGTAATGGGATGAGGCCCATGCACAGAGGGGAGGGCAATCTGCTTTACTCATCTACTGATTCACATGTTAATCTCATCCGGAAACACCCTCACAGACACACCCATAATAGTGTTCAATGTTTAACCAAATATCTGGGCACCGCATGGCCCAATCAGGTTGACAGATAAAATTAACCATCACAAGTCCACCCCTTGCCAACTCAACATTCATACACATTTTAAATCATACTTAATCTTCAAACAAAGACTATAACAAGATCATAGCTCTATCTAACAAGATATAACTATCCTGCATGTAACAGAAAACACACTACTATGGGGAGGGGGAAGTGGGATGAAGTGAGAGAGTGGCATGGACATATATACACTACCAAATGTAAAATAGATAGCTAGTGGGAAGCAGCTGCATTGCACAGGGAGATCAGCTCGGTGCTTTGTGACCACCTAGAGGGGTGGGATAGGGAGGGTGGGAGGGAGATGCAAGAGGGAGGGGATGTTGGGATATATGTATAGCTGATTCACTTTGTTATACAGCAGAAACTCACACCATTGTAAAGCAATTATACTCCAATAAAGAGGTTAAAAAGAAAAAAAAAAGTACTACTTTTCCACAAGAGTGTGCGTAACACACACACACATTCATAACAAAATAAAGGGAGAAAACTCATATAGTTCTTGTTTCTATAACTAGTCACATGGTCATGGCTAGTATTTATCTTTTCCTTCTGTTACTCACTGTGTATTTCCTTTGCCTTCAGCAAGCATCCAGGCTGTTCATGGTTCTTTACCTGGTGGGGTGACCCAAAGTTTCATTTCTGAAGGGTCTGGGACCTTTGTAATCCTGCCTAGGTTGGGTTGTTGCAATTTTCCGTTGACCTAAATCACAGGAAGTAGTAATACTGAGAGACATCCTAAGGGTTCTTCTGTATTCCAGACATAGTCTTCCTTATCGCCACTGTTGAGCTGTAGTCCAGTTTCCCCTTAGGAGTCAGGATCATTCACCCCAGCTGTTACAGTAACTTCCTTCTTTGCCTGTTAAGAGGCATGTAGAGTCCAAAGTGGTTGGGTAGCAGTCTTAACTTGCAGTTCAATGGAGTCATTGTTGTGTCTCTTGGTGAAAGCATTTCTCCTTTGGTAACTGAGATTTCTGGGCAAGCAAGCATAACGTCACAGGAACAGGAAGCAAAAATGTTGTTAATGGGTCACTAAGGTAACAGTGAGCAGTGCCCATTTCTACCCTTTGACTCCTGGACCTATGAATCTGGCTATGGGAGAAATAGCACCATGTATTGGACACTGGTTCAGAATATACACCGCCTTCTGGAGAACCTTTCCCCCGACCTGCAAGGTATTGCCAACTACCTGACACTCCTGCTGAGTTTTCAAAAGGTCACTCTATCAAGCTACCTGCTTCAGGATTGTGGCTGACATAGTAAGGCCAGTCAATTCCATGAGCACAGGCCCACTGTCACACTTCTTTCCTTGTGAAGTGAGTTCCTTGACCAGAAGCAATGCTGTGTGGAATATTTTGATGACAGATAAGGCGTTCTATAAGTCCACAGATGGCAGTTTTGACAGAAGTATAGCACGAAGGGAAGGCAAGTCTGTATCTAGAGTGTCTATTCCAGTAAGAACAAAATGCTGCTTCTTCCATGGTAGACGTGGTAATTAACCTGCCATCAGGTAGCTGGATAGTTACCCTGAGAAATGGTACCATATGGGGATGCAGTGTTAGTCTCTGCTGCTGATAGACTGGGCACTTGGCAGTAACTGTAGCCAAATCAGCCTTGGTAAGTGGAAGTTCATGCTGCTGAGCCTGTGCATAACCTCCATCCCTGCCACCATGGCTATTTGGTCCATGAGCCCATTGGATGATGACAAGGGTGGCTGGGGAAGAAGCTGAGTAGTATCTATAGAACAGGTCATTCTATCCACTTTATTATTAAAATCCTCCTCTGCTGAGGTGACCCTTTGGTAAATATTCACATGGGACACAGATATCTTCATGTTTTTTGCCCAGAGAGTTCTATCCACATACCTCTTTCACAGATTTCCTTGTTCTCAATTTTTCAACCATATTCTTTTCAAGTCCCTGACCTTCCAGCCAAACCATTGGCCACAGCCCATGAATTAGTATGTAATTGCACATCTTGCCACCTCTCATTCCAAGCAAAGTGAACAACCAGGGTTCAAAGGTCTGCCATCTGGGAGGATTTTCCTTCACCACTGTCCTTCAGGGATGTCCCAGAAAGGGGCTACGGTGTTTTAACTGTCCACTTTTGGGTGGTGCCTTCATGTTGTGCATAACCATCTGCAATCCAGGCCCAAGTCTTCTCTTCCTCTGTCAACTGAGCTTAGAGAACTCACCATGAGGCCATAGATGCAGGCAGGGAGTGAGAAGACAGTGTAGCAGGAGTGGGAGCCCTGGGCATCTGGGCTACCTGTTTATGTAACTTACACATTCAGAGCCTTCTTGGACCTGATCATGTATATACTGCTTCCGTTGGATGATGAAATGTTGCTGTGCACCACCAGCTTTCTGGTTTGATGGGTCAGATAACACCCAGTTCGTGAAGGGCAGCTCAGGTCACACGGTAAGTTGGTGGCCCATGGTTAAGTGTTTAGTTGCTATTAAGGCCCACTAGCAGGCCAAGAGCTGTTTCTCAAAAGGAGAGTAGTTTTCTGCAATAGATGGCATGGCTTTGTTCCAAAATCCTAAGAGCCTGCACTGTGATTCACCTGTAGGGGTCTGTCAAAGACTTCAAACACCATCCCCATTTGCCACTTATGCTTCACACACCACTGGATCTGTTGGGTCCTGTGGATAAGTGGCAGAAGAGCTTGCACAGCAGCCTGGACCTGTTGTAGAGCCTTTTCTTATTCTAATTCCTACTTAAAAATAGAAGCTTTTGGGGTCATTTGGTAAACCTGCCAGAGTAACACACCCAAATGAGGAATATATTGCCTACAGAATCCAAAGAGCCTCACCAGGCATTTGGCCCCTTTTTTTGGTTGAGGGAGGGGCCAGATGCAACAACTTATCTTTCAGTTTATAGTGGATATCTCAATATACCCCATGCCACTAGATCCCTAGAAATTTTACTGAAAGAGGAGTCTCCTGAATTTTTGTTGCCTTTATTTTCCATCCTCTGACCAATAAGTCTAAGAGGAGTTGCTTGCTTCTTGCTCACCAGATTCAGTCTGCATAATGTCATCAGATTAAGGGACCAGTGTGATATCAGGGTATCCCTGTGAACTGAAGTATGAATTGGGGCTGGAGAATCGATATATCCATGAGGTACAATGGTGACTGAAACCAAACTGCTTCTGGTTGACAGGTGTGGAGAAAAAAAGCATTTGCCAGATCAATAGCTACATACCAGGCACCAGAGGATGCATTCATTTTCTCAAGCAATGAAACCAACTCTGGTACAGCAGAGCTGCCATTGGAGTCATCACCGGGTTAAATTTATGATAACCCACTGTCATTCTCCAAAATCCATCTGTCTACTCCACAGACCAAATAGAGTTGAATGGGGACGTGGTGGTAACAGCCACCCCTGCACCCTTCAACTCCTTGATGGTGCCACTAATATCTAAAATCTTCCTAGAAATACAGTATTGCTTTTGGTTTACTTTTTCCCTAGGTAGAAGTAGTTCTAGTGGCATCTACTTGGCCTTTACTACTATAATAACCCTCACTCCACAGGTCAGGGAACCAATGTGGGAATTCTGCCATCTGTTCCAATTGTGCATTCTGGAACTGGGGAAATAACCACAGAATGGGTTTGGGAAACCACTGGAGCTCACTGTGAGATATACCTAAACTAAAATTTCATTGATACCTGACTTACATAAGCCCCTACTCTTACTGGTGGACCACAGAGATGTTTCGGGGTCTCCTGGAATCAGTGTCAGTTCAGAGCCAGTATCCATTAGTCCCCAAAAGGTCTGATTATTTTCTTTTCCCCAGGGCATAGTTACCTTGGCAAAAGGCTGTAGGTCCCTTTGGTGAAGGTTGGGAAAAGATTGACAATATAAAATTTGGGCAATGTACCTGGGTCCTTCCTCAAGGAAACCTGTTCTCCCCTTCACTCAAAGAGTTCTGGGTCTGCAAACTGGCTCAATAGTGGGAAGTGAGAGGCTGTGACTTCAGTTTTTATGATTCAGGTTAGACTTTTGTTCACTTGACATAGAACTTTTCTGCCTATAAAGATCAAGTGAGAATTATAATAGGTTTTCTATCATTTCACTCCTAAGAACAGCACAAACAACCAGCCAATACTGTAAGTCTGGATTGCTGCTTTGACTTTGCTGTCCATTACAGTAACTATGTCCACCTTGCTTTAGGCAGTTGAGCGCCACCACTTGGCCCCTGCCGCCCCAGGATCCAGTTACTATCACTGCATTTAAATATCCCAGTTCAGTGACTGTACTTTTCGTTGTACTTGGAAATTTTCACTATTCTCCACTGGCCTACCGAGAACAGTGATCATTCTTCAAAATTATCAGGACTCTGCTCACAAATTTTTATCTCACGGCCTGGTGTGGGTGAGTATGTCTTAAATGACAAATCCACTCTAACATCTAATCTCCATAAACCTCTCAATCCCTTCCTTTACATTAAACCGAGTCAGGTCAAGCATTTCTAGTTCACTCACTGAGGGACACCTTTTGGTCCCTATTTCAGCTAACCAACCAAATTGTTAGAGCCCTTCCTAACTCTGTGAACTACAACATTAAATGTAGAATCTCTGCTTGTTAAGCCCATACTGATAAATTGAGCCTAATCCAACTTCATTTCTTCCACCATTATACCACAACCTTAATATCTGTTCCAACATACGTTCCCCAGATCTTTGTACATTAGAAAGCTCAGACAGTTCTTTTGGAGTGTAGAGCACCTCCTCATGGTTGTAGTTTGTACCTCACCTTTAGGGACCTGCTGGAACTTGAATCTGGTTATAGGTCTAGATTCAAACATAGGAAGCATATCCGGAGGGAAATCGGCATTGTCTTGCTTGACAACTGCCTCAAAGGAGGCCATCGCTGTTTCCTCCGGCAATGAAAGTTAATCCCGTTAAATGGGAGTGGAGAGTCTATTTATTACCCTGGGGTTGGGGAGGCCACTTCTAACTGGATGTGGGCAGGCTACTCCCACTGGGGTTGGGATGGCCTCTTTGGCAAAGAAGATGCATCAAAATGTAAAGTCTCAGTGTCTCCGGTTTCATCAGAGTCTTCCCACATGTCCCCACTTTACAGGATCCCATTCTTTTTCAATCAATGCTACTATTAAGTAGGCACCCTGAAAGACTGGAAATTCAACTTGCCTTGTAACTCAGCCAATCACAGGATGAGATTCTGCTTTTGATTTTCAAGAAGCTTAGCCCTAAGGCTATAGGAAACAAAGGTCTGCTGCAGGGCACACATAAAAGGCTTCAGGTTATTTGTGCAGTGCTTCAACTGGGAGTTTGAATCCCTGAGCTCATCCTTTTCTTTCACCACTTTGTCCAGTGACATTAGGAGCTGCAAGCCAATCTCAGTAATTCATTAGTTTTCCTATGGTGTTCAAAAGTATCATATACCCAGTAACTCAGCTCTGTACTTCTTAATAAATGGTTAACAAGGAGTGTCCAGTGGAGATATTTTGCATACCCCTATTGGCAGATCATGCCATGTATTGTCAGTACTTTCTTTAACTACTGGAAATGTCTTTAAATCTAATCAGATTCGAGAGCCAATTCCAGAAATCCCAGAGCCAATTCAGAAAACAATCCTGAACATTCTGTTCCTCTAGAACCCCTCTCAGTACCAAAATATATAGTAGCCATAGTTGTCCAGGTAAACGTGAACCAGTAGCCTGGATGGATAAATGAGTGAATGAATATATATAATACTAGATATATTTATATAGATTGAAATGTAGATATGCAAAATCAATAATGTGATTACTTGCTTGATAATTTAAGGTGTGCAAAGACCTAAAGTTTGTTGCGTGTTTTTGGTGGATTCAGTCAGCCTCTACAAAGTGATGTGCTAGATGTCAGTACTAGCACATTATAACTAGAAGAAACCCTGGAAATAAGTTATTTTTCTTTCCTTTAGTCATCAGACTTTATCAAAGGCTGATTATGTGCTAGGTGCTTGACTATATAGACCTCTGTTCTTGGGGAACTTACATTTCTGTGAAGGGAGAAAAACAACATCTAAGAAAACAATATAATTAATGAGATAATTATGGTTATGATAAGGGCTAGGAAAGAAACAGTATGATGGAAGAGAATTACTAGTAAATACCTTAGATGTTAGTGATGGGATGGACATAAAGCCTTTTTGTGACAATATGTTGAGACTCAGCTGTGGGAAGTTCTGGAGAACCATGTTTGAAGTTGAGGAAGAATATAAATAAAAGAAGACCAATGTGGCTGAGTGAGGGAGGGGGAAAACTTGAAACTGGCAAGAGTGAAAGCCAGTAATGCAAGACAGACCATGGCACAGAATTTGAATTTCATTCTAAAATCCACCAGTGGCTCTTGGAGGGTTTGAAGAATGGTAGTGACATGATATAATTTTTTTGTTTTGAATTTTACTTTTGAGTAGATAATAGAGCCATAGAGTGCATAAATGAAACAGTGCAAGAGGGTTTTGCTTTGTTCTTTCCCCATTTTTGTCCTGAGTTCATTTTTCTGTTTTCCATTGTCTCTGTTCTCTCATGTGCTCCCCTCAATCTTGCCCTTTCTCTTTAGTGATTTGACTTTCTCGAAAAAGAATTATCTCTTGGATTCTACCAATTCATGGTTCATCTCTTTTCATTGTCCAAACATCTCTTCCTTGAGTTCTTATATTTCTTCCTTAAGAGTCTTCTTTCATGGCAATCACTTCATACATTTATTTAACTCTGTGGTGAAATACTTGATAACAATTTTTACGTGTTCCATTGTGAATTTTTTTGAGAATATATTTCATCCATTAGTATTTTTTGCTGCTTAACACCGTCTTCATAGAGTATCTTTATAACTATGCTGTGTTCAGTACTGTTTTGTTACTTGTGGTTGAATCAGCTATTTGCAGGCGGTTCCTGCTTGGTGGTGTAGGTACCTTTGCAGTTCAAGGGCTCCCCCTTCTTTTCAGATTTAGACTGTTTCTTTCCTGTATAGCCAGCTTCCTTTTGGCCCTCAAAGCCTAAGGTATCCAGTAGTTTCTGCTGCCATCTCTGCATCCCCTTGTCCCTGTTCCTTCCCCAGCCGCAGGCTTTGAGGGGAAACATCCTTGTCGTCCAAGGCAATCTTCAGTTGTAGGATATGTTTTTAGTGGCATTGTCTTTGATATGCCACTACTGTTAGACACAGCACCTTGATAGCTGTTCTCAGATGGCGGCCTCCTCAGTCTCAGTCCTGTTTATTGCAGCTCCAGTGTCAACTTTAGATTTTACATTTCAAGGGATTACTCACACTTAGGGGGTGTATCCATGCTGTGCTTTTGGGAATCAATCTGTTACCTCTGAGTCTCTAGGTACTTTTCATTCAGAGCCTTCCGGGTGGCTCTGCAAGGTCTTAGCCGCATTAAAATCTTAGCAGCAGTAAAATATTATTTGGAGTTGTAGTTTCTGTTTCCTAATATTTCTGGAAACAGAAATTGAGTGATTTTGGGTTTTTTTAAAATGTGTATTTGTTTGTTTCTTTGTTCTCCTTATGCTTAATGGTCTCCAAGAGGAGTGATGAGTCGTTTTTAGGTAAGCTATAAGTATATGAGCTCTATAATCATGTTATATTGATATATTGATTTTCTTTTTCTCTCTTTTTTTTTTATGATCCATGTAGCTGCCAAGTGAAAAATAGATTGTGGGAGACAAGAGCAGAAATAAGGAGAAGAATTTGAAATGACTTCAGTAGTCCAGGCAGCAATAATTGTGGCTAAGACTACATACAGCCTGGCAGCCAGACAGTAAGTCATTAGATCTGAGCTGTATTTCAAATCTGGTAGGACTTGGTGGATGGAGTGGTATGTAGGGAGAAAAAGTAATACTGGAGGAGTCCTATGGTTTTTTAGATTTGGGGGGACTAGGATAGATGGTGGTGCTATTTATTGAGGGTTCGTTTTGGATGTGGCATTTTAGTGTGTTGGATAATATTTTAAGACATCTGAGAAGAAATGGCAAATCTGAAACTAAAGTTGATAGTTGTAGACTGGAGATGTACATTTGAGTATCAGTAAATTACAGATGGCATTTTAAATAGGACATTTGATGAAATCATATTTAGAGAGAGTTTAATGACTCTCAAGGCCCTAAAACCAAACCCTAAAGGACACCAACATTTAAAAATAAAGAAAATAAAGAAGCAAGCAAAGTAGAATTGAAGAGAAGCAGCAATGAGGTGGACAGAAACCATTTCACTCAAAAGGAATGAGTTCTGTGACCCATGCCTCCAAGCT
The DNA here is from genome assembly GCF_964374135.1 of Grampus griseus. Classification (NCBI taxonomy): domain Eukaryota; kingdom Metazoa; phylum Chordata; class Mammalia; order Artiodactyla; family Delphinidae; genus Grampus; species Grampus griseus. The sequence goes on along the minus strand of NC_139000.1, from coordinate 75,498,548 downwards.
GTCCATCAGGGCTCTCTGAGCTTTTCTCTCAACATACTGTTCTTCTGCTCAGTGACCTAAGATAATTAATACTTCAGAAATTCACTCTTAGTGTGCAGGTCTACCTGGCAAGTAATATTAGGTTTAATTTTTCAAACTATCTGTATGTTGTTAACTTCAATTTCATATATCTAGTCCAGACCTTTTCTCAGAGCTCATATGTCATCCTTTTAATTGACAGCTCTACTTGAATAGATAATAGGATTTCAAACATATTTCCATAATTATAGAGCAGACATTTAATATGGAAAATAGGTAATTATTTTCTAGTTTTTGATGATAAACTACAGTAATAAATCCCTTCCCCAATTTAAATACAAAATATAGCATAGTTGCACAATGTATAATGTGCATTAATATATCTGGTATTTCCTTAGTAATATACGTATTCAAGAAATAGCATAATTAAATATTTCATATCCTTTTTTGTTTTATCTTCTTAATCTCTTCAAAGGTTACTTATGAATAGGACAATCGTACCTTTCTTAAACAATTTTGATCAAATAATCTTCTTCTAAATAAATGTCAGCTGCTTTATGTTTTGATATAATGAGGCAGATGCCTATTTCTGCCTTCCTCTAGATTTTGTGACTTTCAAGTTGCTTATTACTAGGGTATTTATGTTTAAGAAATATGTATGCACTAAAAGCCTTACCCAGAGCTCACTGAGTTTTCTTTATGAATCTGGAGATTACCTTTTCATGGACAAGAGTATCTGCTCACATTGATGTGGTATCTCTTTGGAACAAGTGTCGGCTGTTGATATTCACAGAAGTGCCCATTGCAAGCAAACAGGTCAAGGTCAGCTTTGTTTTCCTCTTGAAAAGTGTATCATCCAAAGGAAGGGCAGGAGATGCTCTGGGACCTTAATGACACAAAGTACGGTTCCCCTTCATGGAACAACAGACTTAAACTCAGTCTTTTCATTGAGTCAAAATATGAAAGCCTGATTCAAAATACGAAAACCGAAAGCATTTGTAGTTTTATTACATGTGAAAAACCTGATTTATTAAAATGATAGACTTTGACATAAAGGGATAAAAATGTATAAAGCAGTTACTAGTTAATTTAAGTTGTACTTGGAAACTTTTTATCTGTCAAACCATGTAATTTCAGGAATCTGAAGAACTGGCCATAGAAATGAAAGTTGTCTAGTTGATGTACCTGAAATGGTTATCGCTCTGACAGCCACAACCCATGGCATCTGCCTTCTTGCCTTAGAAAGTCTCTTTAAAGCATGCTTTTGATAAGGAGATATAATAGGGTTTAGGAAAATCACATTTATTAAACTATGTGAAAATTTCTTTTTAAGGACATTATCTCATTTTATTTTCCAATAGCTCTACCAACAGGTATAGCTCAATTTATATATTTATAGCCCATCTATGTTGACAAAATTTTGAGATGGTTTTCAATAATTCAGTCAGTAAACCAGAAAATAAAATCAGGGCCAGTGGAAACACAGATGGTAAATATATAACATGGGGAAAGATCATATGTACATAGGCAAGCTTTACATATTTAGTACATTTAGTAAAATAAGTTACTAACATTAGGCTGTATATTTAACTTTGAGCTCTTGGGCACTAGTATAACCATACCTCTTTGACAATGGTAGAGACTGAAGTTCAGAGAAGTTACCTAATTTGCCCAAGGGCACAATGGTAAAGTGGCAGAGATGAGTAGTAGGGCTGAGATCTGAGCAGTACGGCTGAAATCTGATCTTGGATTTCAAGTCTTGATTCCTTAGATCTATGCTTTTTCTCTCACAGTGTGCTGAGGAGTTTTCGTTCTAGGTGTATCTTCCCTTGTTTGCTCAATTTCTTTTTACTCCCCAAATGCAAATTTTCCTGAAAGCCCCTTGGAGGTGGGATGCATTAACAAATTTTGCTGCCTTTGACTCTTTCCAGCTGAAGGACTCACCCACCTAGACGGTGGGTCAGTAACCTACTATCACTGGACTCTGTGAATGAGGATGTATTTAGGGCCTCTGCCCTCCAGAATCAGATTATTATGTGGATAGAACTAATATATATGAAACCACTGTAGAACAATTACCAGCTGAACTTTTATTTATGCTTCTATAAGTATAACCCATCTGTCATTTGCTTTTTCAGCTTTAGATCCTCCTTCTTGCCTACATAATATTCAGTTCATGAAATATTTATTAAGCATATACTTTCTATGCTAGCATTTGGGGGAGATAAGAGAGATGTTGGTGAGCTACAGCCTTTACTTTTAAGGAGCGTAAGTCTCTTGCCAGTGATAAGCCAAGTGCAAGCATATAAAGTGGGAGGTTAAGTGCATAAAAGAAACAGAAAATGCAGTAGAGATTTCAAGGGAGAAAATGTCCAGAAGAGGACCTCAAAAGCTTTATGACCCAGGTGGGTACTTTCTCTAGGCCTTGAACAGTGTGGGCAAAATACATGGCATCTGTACCACTCAAAGTCACACCTCGGTCACTAGTCAATCGTGGATTTGATTTTTCTGAATCTAAAAGTGACTTTAAAATCTTTTCCTATACATTAACCCCCTAAAACCCTGTCAATTACTAGACTTGGCAACAGAGAGCAAACTCATTTGCTTTTTGTAATCCTCATTATGAGGAGATATGGAGGAAGGTGGGGATGGATGGAAAATGAGAGGATGGAAGAGATAAGGAAGAAACATCAGCAAAGGCAAAGATGGGAAAGCATAGACATATTTGCGGAATTCCAAATATACCAGGTTGGCTATTGTGCAGGCTCTAATTGGAAAGAAAGTATTGAAACAAATATAGATATGGGCCATATTTTGAAAGTGGCTTCATAGGGACATATATGCATAAACTTTCTTCTGAAGCCAAACTGGACTACTTCTCAGAATCTAAACTTTTTCCATCGCTGCACATTTGGTCCAGGATATCAGCCAGCAGGAATAATACCTTACTCTGCTGAATTATCCCGAGTTCTGGGCAAACTAGTTTTAAGATAACTCCCCCACCTTTTAATTTCCATACTATAGCACAAACTATAGTTTATTTTTAAATGATTTTCATAATGTGCTTTCTGATACTGTTGGTTTTATTAGCATGTGTATGTGGCCTGTTTTTCCAGCTAGACTGTAAATTCCTAGGGGTAGGAACAATACCCTATTTTTATAGACACTCCTAAAAGATTATTGTCATTGGACACATGGTTAGAGATTCACAAAAGGTTTGACTTGCATTTAGATCAGGAAGAAAAAGAACTAAAGTTTAGCAAGGCTGGCAGTGCCTCCTAACATACCCCTTCTATGTGGAAGCTTAAATACCTTCTACAGTCTCACAGCTAGAGGGAGAATCGAATAACAGACTTATGGGTGGCTGACCTTCTTGAATCCAAAAGTAACACAGTCATAGCAGAACAAATACAGTTGAATCAGAAAATAACCAGCACGTTTCAGAAATCTGATGAGGAGTCTTAAGATCTATCTTAGAGGGTCTGAAGTTCAAACTAGCAGTTAAAATGGAGGTACAACTCTAAATCTAGAAAGGTCCTCTATTGCCCATGGGAATCAAAGTCAGAATTGACAAAATCCCCAAGAGGCTGAAGATCAATAAATATACTTATGGGACCCTGAAACACGTGAAGTAGTCTGAAGAGGTTATTCTGTGACTTCTTGAATTTAAAGGAGAAAAAAAAGTCAACTCAAAAGTCCATGGGAACATCAGTTATGATACCACAAAGATTCGTATGTTCTGGGTCAAATTAAAGATCTCTTTGGAGTTATTTCTCACTCTCTAAAAAGAAAAGCACATGTTTCTCTTATCTGCTTTTTTATTTTCCAGGTATTATGAAGATATTCAATTTTATAAACCAAAAGTAAACTTATAATAAAAATAAAAACTTACGACTTATTTTTTTCAATCACCAGAAATATGTATACACCAAATATCTGTACATTTCAGCGATGAAAATTTCCAAATTTGCAATCGGACAACTAATAGAAACGAATTGGCTATTTAAGTTTTTGTTTTTCCCCCATATTGCCTTAGTTCAGGCAATTGATGAGTCATAGCTTACCAGCTGACAGGTAAAGTGCGTTTGGGAAGAGTCAGGGCAATGGTCCTAAATCCATTCACCTAGAGAGGATCTGGCCTATTCTGGGGACTGGTAGGACAGATAGGGTTGGATAAGCTGTTCCAAGAGTCTGACCAAGAGTGTCCACTTGGGTATCTCTCATTGGATGAGTGCCTGGACACTGTTCTAGAATTCAGGACACTGGGAGGAGTGAGGCAGGGCCCCCAGGTTTTTGGAGTACTAAGTTACACAGTGGAACAAGAACCACACATGGGGAACAAAGGGAATTCTGTCATCTGGCTTGCCTTGTGGGTTGGTGACAGCTGTACGTCCCCAGAGTTCACTGTCAGCACTGGCTCAGCCCCAGGTCAGAATAGTAGAGATGTTGAGTCCAGGAGACCCGTAGCCTGCTTTGGAATGTCACATCCCAGGAAGAATAAATTGCTCTTAAAAAACCCTTGCCCAAATTTGTCTGAGACTTTATAAATATTTACTCATTAAGTTAGGTCTAGTCTTAGAACTGTGTGCTGTAGTAAGTAGGGAACTAAGAAAAACAAAGCCAGGGACATATGATGGGGCCGATATTTACCTCATACACATAAGAGAAATGCTAATTTGTTTGATTTGTTTGGCGTTTGGTGACAAATTTTAATTTGGGCACAGTGATAATCACCAATACCAACCAGTGCTATTTTCAACTTACGTTTTTTTCACCTGAGAAAAACTTTTGATAGAAAGATCCCTTACTGAGGAGTCAGAAAACCTTGGTCCTGGTGTCTGTTTTGTCACTCACAACCTGGGTCTATTTGTACAAGTCCCTTTCCCTCTCTGATCTTCCTTCATCTGTGAAATGAAAGGGTTGAGCCAGATAATCTCCATGGGTATTTTTTCATCAATCATCCCAGGAATCTTTTAAGCAAGACTGACATCTGACTAGAGCTTTTCAGAATATTTAATAAAGCACTGCCTAGTTGGATTTTACACCTGGAGATTTGGGACAGTATAAATCTGATTAGATTGTTCAAATGGAGACCCCTAATGAAAACGCTGTATGACTGAAGTCTCTCTCTTGAGTTTTGAAGAATCATACTTTCTGCATTTTTTCCCACCTTTTTGTCTGATCCAGGTTTCTTCACTCTCTTCCAGTCTAACATTCTTTCTTTCAGCCTCCTAATTTATCACCTCTAATTATAGTTCACAGCAACAGGGGCATTAACAATACACAATAATAATAACAATAACACACAGGTACCTACACATACACTCATGCAATCTTTTTTTTTAACATTTTAATTGGAGTATAAGTGCTTTAAAATCGTGTGTTAATTTCTGTTTTATAACAAAGTGAATGAGCTATACATATACATATATCCGCATATCTCCTCCCTCTTGCATCTCCCTCCCACCCTCCATATCCCACCCTTCTAGGTGATCACAAAGCACCGAGTTGATCTCCCTGTGCTATGTGGCTGCTTCCCACTAGCTATCTGTTTTACATTGGGTAGTATATATATGTCAATGTTACTCTCTCACTTCGTCCCAGCTTACCCTTCCCCTTCCCCATGTCCTCAAGTCCATTCGCTACATGTACATCTTTATTCCTGTCCTGCCCCTAAGTTCCTCAGAACCATTTTTTTTTTTAGATTCCATATATGTGTTATCATATGGTATTTGTTTTTCTCTTTCTGACTTACTTTACTCTCTATGACAGACTCTACATCTATCCACCTCACTGCAAATAACTCAATTGCATTTCTTTATATGGCTGAGTAATAGTCCATTGTATATGTGTTCCACATCTTCTTTATTCATTCATCTGATTGATGGACACTTAGGTTGCTTCCATGTCCTGCCTATTGTAAATAGAGCTGCAATGAACATTGTGGTACATGACTCTTTTGGAATTATGGTTTTCTCAGGGTGTATGCCCAGTAGTGGGATTGCTGGATTGTACGGCAGTTCTATTGTTAGTTTTTGAAGGAACCTCCACTGTTCTCCATAGTGGCTGTATCAATTTACATTCCCACCAACAGTGCAGGAGGGTTCACTTTTCTCCACACCCTCTCCAGCATTTATTGTTCGTAGATTTTTTGATGATGGCCATTCTGACTGGTGTGAGGTGATACCTCATTATAGTTTGATTTGCATTTCTCTAATGATTAGTGATGTTGAGCATCCTTTCATGTGTTTGTTGGCAAACTGTATATCTTCTTTGGAGAAATGACTATTTAGGTCTTCTGCCCGTTTTTGGATTGGGTTGTTTGTTTTTTTCATATTGAGCTGCATGAGCTGCTTGTAAATTTTGGAGATTAATCCTTTGTCAGTTGCTTCATTTGCGAATATTTTCTCCCACTCTGAGGGTTGTCTTTTCGTCTTATTTATGGTTTCCTTTGCTGTGCAAAAGCTTTTAAGTTTCATTAGGTCCCATTTGTTTGTTTTTGGTTTTATTTCCATTTCTCTAGGAGGTGGGTCAAAAAGAATCTTGCTGTGATTTATGTCATAGAGATAAGCCGATGTTTTCCTCTAAGAGTTTTATAGTGTCTGGCCCTACATTTAGGTCTTTAATCCATTTTGAGTTTATTTTTCTGTATGGTGTTAGGGAGTGTTCTAATTTCATTCTTTTCCATGTAGCTGTCCAGTTTTCCCAGCACCATTTATTGAAGAGGCTGTCTTTTCTCCACTGTATATACTTGCCACCTTTATCAAAGATAAGGTGACCATATGTGCGTGGGTTTATCTCTGGGCTTTCTATCCTGTTCCATTGATCTATATTTCTGTTTTTGTACCAGTATCATACCATCTTGATTACTGTAGCTTTGTAGTATAGTCTGAAATCTGGGAGCCTGATTCCTCCAGCTCCGTTTTTCTTTCTCAAGACTACTTTGACTATTCGGGGACTTTTGTGTTTCCATACAAATTGTGAAATTTTTTGTTCTAGTTCTGTGAAAAATGCCATTGGTAGTTTGATAGGGATTGCAGTGAATCTGTAGATTGCTTTGGGTAGTAGAGTCATTTTCACAGTGTTGATTATTCCAATCCAAGAACATGGTATATCTCTCCATCTGTTTGTATCATGTTTAATTTCTTTCAGCAGTGTCTTAGACTTTTCTGCATACAGGTCTTTTCTCTCCTTAGGTTTACTCCTAGGTATTTTATTCTTTTTGTTGCAGTGGTAAATGTGAGTGTTTCCTTAATTTCTCTTTCAGATTTTACATCATTAGTGTATAGGAATGCAAGAGATTTCGGTGCATTAATTTTGTTTCCTGCTACTTTACCAAATTCATTGATTAGCTCTAGTAGTTTTCTGGTAGCATCTTTGGTATTCTCTATGTATAGTATCATGTCATCTGCAAACAGTGAGAGCTTTACTTCTTCTTTTCTGGTTTGGATTCCTTTTATTTCCTTTTCTTCTCTGATTGCTGTGGCTAAAACTTCCAAATCTATGTTGAATACTAGTGGTGAGAGTGGACAACCTTGTCTTGTTCCTCATCTTAGAGGAAATGGTTTCTGTTTTTCACCATTGAGAATGATGTTGGCTGTGGGTTTGTCATATATGTCCTTTATTATGTTGAGGTAAGTTCCCTCTATGCCTATGAGGGTTTTTATCATAAATGGGTGTTGAATTTTGTTGAAAGCTTTTTCTGCATTTATTGATATGATCATATGGTTTTTCTCCTTCAATTTTTTAATATGGTTTATCACATTGATTGATTTGCATATATTGAAGAAGCCTTGCATTCCTGAGATAAACCCCACTTGATCATTGTGTCAGATCCTTTTAATGTGCTGTTGGATTCTGTTTGCTAGTATTTTGTTCAGGATTTTTGCATCTGTGTTCATCAGTGACATTGACCTATAGTTTTCTGTCTTTGTAACATCTTTGTCTGGTTTTGGTATCAGGTTGATGGTGGCCTCGTAGAATGAGTTTGGGCGTGTTCCTCCCTCTGTAATATTTTGGAAGAGTTTGAGAAGGATAGGTGTTAGCTCTTCTCTAAATATTTGATAGAATTCACTTGTGAAGCCATCTGGTCCTGGGCATTTGTTTGTTGGAAGAGTTTTAATAACAGTCTCAATTTCAGTGCTTGTGATTGGTCTGTTTATATTTTCTGTTTCTTCCTGCTTTAGTCTCAGATGTTTATGCTTTTGTAAGAATTTGTCCATTTCTTCCAGGTTGTCTTTTTTATTGGCATATAGTTGTTTGTAGTAATCTCTCATGATCCTTTTTCTTTCTGCTGTGTCAGTTGTTACTTCTCCTTTTTCATTTCTAATTCTATTGATTTGAATCTTCTCCCTTTTTTTCTTGATCAGTCTGGCTAATGGTTTATCAATTTTGTTTTTATTCTCAAAGACCCAGCTTTTAGTTTTATTGATCTTTGTTATTATTTCCTTTATTTCTTTTACATTTACTTCCGATCTGATCTTTGTGGTTTCTTTCCTTCTGCTAACTTTGGGGTTTTTTTGCTCTTCTTTCTCTGATTGCTTTAGGTGTAAGGTTAGGTTGTTTATTTGAGATGTTTCTTGTTTCTTGAGGTATGATTGTATTGCCATAAACTTCCCTCTTAGAACTGCTTTTCTTGCATCCCATAGGTTTTGGGTCGTCGTGTTTTCATTGTCATTTGTTTCTAGGTATGTTTTTTTTTTTGTTTTTTGTTTTTTTTTGTGGTATGCGGGCCTCTCACTGTTGTGGCCTCTCCCGTTGCGGAGCACAGGCTCTGGACGCGCAGGCTCAGCGGCCATGGCTCACGGGCCCAGCTGCTCCGTGGCATGTGGCATCTTCCCGGACAGGGGCACGAACCTGTGTCCCCTGCATCGGCAGGCGGACTCTCAACCACTGCGCCACCAGGGAAGCCCTCTAGGTATGTTTTGATTTCCTCTTTGATTTCTTCGGTGATCTCTTGGTTATTTAGTAGTGTATTGTTTAGCCTCCATGTGTTTGTATTTTTTACAGATTTTTTCCTGTAATTGATATCCAGTCTCATTGTGTTGTGGTCAGAACAGATACTTGATATGATTTCAATTTTCTTAAATTTACCAAGGCTTAATTTGTGACCCAAGGTATGATCTATCCTGGAGAATGTTCCATGAGCACTTGAGAAGAAAGTGTATTCTGTTGTTTTTGGATGGAATGTCCTATAAATATCAATTAAGTCCATCTTGTTTAATGTATCATTTAAAGCTCATGTTTCCTTATTTATTTTCCTTTGGTTGATCTGTTCATTGGTGAAAGTGGGGTGTTAAAGTCTCCTACTATGATTGTGTTACTGTCGATTTCCCCTTTTATGGCTGTTAGTATTTGCCTTATGTATTGAGGTGCTCCTGTGTCGGTTGCATAAATATTTAAAATTGTTATATCTTCTTCTTGAATTGATCCCGTGATCATTCTGTAGTGTCCTTCTTTGTCTCTTGTAATAGTCTTTGTTTTAAAGACTATTTTGTCTGATATGAGAATTGCTACTCCAGCTTTCTTTTGATTTACATTTGCATGGAATATCTTTTTCCATCCCCTCACTTTCAGTCTGTATGTGTCCCTAGGTCTGAAGTGGGTCTCTTGTAGACAGCATACATACGGGTCTTGTTTCTGTATCCATTCAGCCACTCTGTGTCTTTTGGTGGGAGCATTTAATCCATTTACATTTAACGTAGTTATCAGTATGTATGTTCCTATTACCATTTTCTTAATTGTTTTGGGTTTGTTATTGTAGGTCTTTTCCTTCTCATGTTTCCTACCTAGAGAAGTTCCTTCAGCATTTGTTGTGAAGCCAGTTTGGTGGTGCTGAATTCTCTTAGCTTTTGCCTGTCTGTAAAGGTTTTAATTTCTCTGTCAAATCTTAATGAGTTCTGATAGGTTGAGTAATCTTGGTTGTAGGTTTTTCTCCTTCATCACTTTAAATATGTCCTGCTACTCCCTTCTGGCTTGCAGAGCTTCTGCTGAAAGATCAGCCATTAACCTTATGGGGATTCCATTTTATGTTATTTGTTGTTTTTCCCTTGCTGCTTTTAATATTTTTTCTTTGTATTTAATTTGTGATAGTTTGTTTAATATGTGTCTTGGCATGTTTCTCCTTGGATTTATCCTGTATGGGACTCTGTGTGCTTCCTCGACTTGATTGACTATTTCCTTTCCCATATTAGGGACGTTTTCAACTCTAATCTCTTTAGATATTTTCTCAGACCCTTTCTTTTTCTCTTCTTCTTCTGGGACCCCTGTAATTCGAATGTTGGTGCATTTAATGTTGTCCCAGAGGTCTCTGAGACTGTCCTCAATTCTTTTCATTGTTTTTTCTTTATTCTGCTCTGCAGTAGTTATTTCCACTCTTTTATTTTCCAGGTCACTTATGCGTTCTTCTGCCTCAGTTATTCTGCTATTGATCCCTTGTAGAGAGTTTTTAATTTCGTTTATTGTGTTGTTCATCATTGTTTGTTTGCTCTTTAGTTCTTCTAGGTCATTGTTAAACGTTTCTTGTATTTTCTCCATTCTATTTCCAAGATTTTGGATCATTTTTACTATCATTACTCTGTATTCTTTTTCAGGTAGACTGCCTATTTCCTCTTCATTTGTTTGGTCTGATGGATTTTTACCTTGCTCCTTCATCCGCTGTGTGTTTCTCTGTCTTCTCATTTTGCTTAACTTTCTGTGTTTGGGGTCTCCTTTTTGCAGGCTGCAGGTTCGTTTTTCCCGTTGTTTTTGGTGTCTGCCCCCAGTGGCTAAGGTTGGTTCCGTGGGTTGCATAGGCTTCCTAGTGGAGGGGACTGATTCCTGTGTTCTGGTGGATGAGGCTGGATCTTTCTAGTGGGCAGGACCATGTCCTGTGGTGTGTTTTGGGGTGTCTGTGGCCTTATTATGATTTTAGGCAGCCTCTCTGCTAATGGGTGGGGTTGTGTTCCTGTCTTGCTAGTTGTTTGGCATAGGGTGTCCAACACCGTAGCTTGCTGATCGTTGAGTGGAGCTAGGTCTTAGCATTGAGATGGAGATCTATGGGAGAGCTTTTGCCGTTTGATATTACGTGGAGCCGAGAGGTCTCTGGTGGACCAGTGTCCTGAACTCAGCTCTCCCACTTCAGAGGCAGAGGTCTGACTCCTGGCCAGAGCACCAACACCCTGTCAGCCCCACAGCTCAGAAGAAAAGGGAGCAAAAAAGGAAGAAAGAAAGAAAAAATAAAATAAAGGTATTAAAGTAAAAAAATTTTTATAGGTATTAAAAATCAAAAAGTTAAAAAGTAATAAAGAAAGATAGAAGAGAGCAACCAAACCAAAAAACAAATCCACCAATGATAACAAGAGCTAAAAGGTGTACTAAAACAAAACAAAAAAAACGGACAGACAGAGCTCTAGGACAAATGGTAAAAGCAAAGCTATACAGACAAAATCACACGAAGAAGCATACACATACACACTTACAAAAAGAGAAAAAGGAAAAAAAAATTGTGTATATAAATAAGAGAACAACCGAATCAATAAACAAATCTACCAATGATAATAAACTCTAAATACTAAACCAAGATAAACATAAAACCAGAAACAAATTAGATGCAGAAAGCAAACCCCAAGTCTACAGTTGCTCCCAAGGTCCACCGCCTCAGTTTAGAATGATTCGTTGTCTATTCAGGTATTCCACAGATGCAGGGTACATCAAGTTGATTGTGGAGATTTAATCCGCTGCTCCTCAGGCTGCTGGGAGCGATTTCCCCTTCTCTTCTTTGTTCACACAGCTCTTGAGGTTCAGCTTTGGATTTGGCCCCACCTCTGCATGTAGGTTGCCTGAGGGCATCTTTTGGGAAGTCTGAGGTCTTCTGCCAGGGTTCAGTAGGTGTTCTGTAGGAGTTGTTCCACATGTAGATGTATTTCTGAGGTATTTGTGGGGAGGAAGGTGATCTCCACTTCTTACTCCTCTGCCATCTTTTTTTTTTTTTTTTTTTTTTCTGCCGGACGTGGGCCTCTCACTGTTGTGGCCTCTCCTGTTGTGGAGCAACAGGCTCTGGACGCGCAGGCTCAGCGGCCATGGCTCACGGGCCCAGCCGCTCCGCGGCATGTGGGATCTTCCTGGACTGGGGCACGAACCCGTGTCCCCTGCATTGGCAGGCGGACTCTCAACCACTGCACCACCAGGGAAGCCCCTCCTCTGCCATGTTGAATGTCTCCTTGCATTCCTTATTCTTAGATGTCTTTGTCTGATCCTCGTTGACTTAGCCTCCCTCTGTCTCCTAACTCTGTGTCTGTGGCATTGCGACTATTAAGTACTCTTTGGTGCGCTGTTTACGTCTCCTTTCCAAAGAAAGTTCCTCAGGGTAGTATATACTCCAGCTTTTGCAAATCAAGCATTACAGTTTTCAGTTATAAAAGTAGAACTCTTTCCACAGCTATTTTTTCAGTTGGCTGGATTCCAGTAATATAGCTCAAGAATTGAGAGTGAGACTCTGGAATCTGGATGCAACGTTTTGATCCTGGATCTACAACTTTCTAGCTGCCAAGCACATTTCTGTGCTTCATTTTCCTCACCTATAAAACGGGATAAAAATAGTATCCACCTCACAGGGTTGTTGTGAGCATAAATGCCTTGAAATAGTGCCAGGCACTATGTAATTACTCCATGCATTCTTGTTTAAAATAACAAGAAGCTTTAGAATAGTTCTTTTCCACTGATACATGCTGAGCACCCCTTGGACTCAGCCAAAAGTTTCCTTACTGAAGTTAAAGTTAAGAAAGTATGGATAAAGGGGAGCGAGCACCATGAAGTAAGAAATAGAGTTTTGGCATCTTTTTTAGTTATTTATTATTGTCTACCAGACATCTCCAAACCTTAGTGGCTTAGTACGTGTCCATTTTTTGCCCATAATTCAGCAGTCTGGCAGGGCTTAATAGGAATGGCTTATCTCTGCTTCGTATGGTGTGTGTTCTGGAAGCTTGACTGGGGCTGTGCAATCTCTCATCCTCCAGGGCCTCTTTAAAGTAGTTATACTTTACATAGTGACTGTCTTCCAAGGGGGAAAGCAAACACTACAAAGCTTCTTAAGGCTCGGCCTCCAAAGTCCCAATGCATCACTTATATATATTCTGTTGGCCAAAGCTGTGCCACAGCCATCCCAGATTCAAGGGAGGAGACCTTAGTCTCCACTTCTAGATCAGAGCAATGGCATGTACAGAGAGTGAAGGAAGAAACTGCTAGTGGCCGGTCTTTGTAGACAGAATCAGACAGACCTAAGCTCCAATTTAAGTTCTTCCACCTAACACCTAAGGGACTTCTGTGAGTCTCCATTGCCTCATCTTTAAAATAGCTTATTTTGAGATTGTGTGGAGTAATATAAAGGATGCATGTGAAGTAGCTAACACAATACTTTATTCACAAAAAATGCTAAACACCTACTTCCTTTTCTTTTCCCTTGATACCCTCCCCACCCTGCAACCGAAGAACAAAGTAATGGTAGAGAGCATTCTTTCTATAAAGGAGAGTAATATCTTACTCTTCACCTTGCCTGTAATGGTACTGTGATTGAACATACTGAATACGGAGAGGTTATTCGGCTTCAAGGTGACCAAAGAAAAAACATTTGCCAGTTTCTGTTGGAGGTTGGCATTGTCAAGGAGAGACAGCTTAAGGTTCATGGATTCTAAAATGAACCTAAATACGTGGAGAATTTCTTGAATAATTTTGTTCTCTAAACCAAATTTGGCTGCCTTGTGAAATGATTCTCTGCAGTAAATGGACTTTGCATTTATTTAATCGTTCAAACTTCCATTCACATCTGCATGATTACAGAAAACATGGGGTATGTAGGCTAGTAACACATAAGAAAATTGCAGTAAGATGGTAATGAAACCCCGTATTCATCTTAACATGTTTCCAATGGAAAATATTTTGTTTTGAGTGTTTATTTGTTTATTCAGTTTATTACTTTTCACTTGATTAAATTTTTTGTTGTATTAAACCATGTATGTTGCAGCTTAACAATAAAAAAAAAATCTATGGAAAGAAAAAAAAACGAGATCACCACTGAGCTTGTCCAGTTGAAGAGCTATTAACCATACAAACAAATTTAACACCCGGAAAAAGGAGTGCCACTGCTGTGATTTTTGATTTGTCACTTACATTTAAAATTGATGTTTGTTTGTTCTGTCTGTGGTTTGTGAATGCATATGGCAAGTCTCTGCCCACGGAGAGTCACAAGCCTCTAATTGTGAGACTGCCTCTTGCTTTGAGGCACCTGCAGGGAACCCCAAAGTGAACTTAATCTCTACCTACTAGCCTGTAGTTTAAGTCAAACCATCTCAAACATGTAATTCATATTTAGGAATATCATGCAGTAGTTTTCACATGGACATGGAAATAAAGGGACAGAAACATCTCTTCATTAAGGAAGATTCCCTGTGAGATGGTAAAGAACCCTCAGTGGATTATCTAAATCTCTATGATCAGTCAGGATGGTCTTTCTCTCCCTTTTATAGCCATCATTTTTGGCTATGTTCTTTTGATTGAACCTCCTCCAAATACCCTGACAAAGTCCTCTTCTATGGTCCTTCCAGGTCATTTTTATGGTGGCCACAGCTCATAAAATATAGGCATGTAGAATTTTGAATCTTTAGAAATGAATTTTTATTGTAACTCCCTTTGCTGAGATACAGCATGTAATATGATTAACATCATATACTTTGACTATGAAAGCCTGTTTCAGAGGAGAGAGATTCTTCTTGTCTATCATCACAATTTTTCATTTTGACGTTATTGAGCTACTTCATACTTAAGGCACTTCATTTAGGTCAGCCATCCTCAGATTAATTTGAATGATTAGAATTTAAGATCCTATTGCTATGGAGTACAGGGGTAATGTGGTGGGTACTCAGTTTTCACTGGAGAGTATCAGAAATGATGGGATAAGTACGCTAGCAATTAGAGACATTTGGGGAATGTTGGATTTGGATTTGGAAGTGACTGCTCTGTTGTCAGTGATTTGGGATCAGCCTTAGACAGTATTATTGTCTTTTTTTTTTTTAATTTACCTTTTTAACCATCTTTTAAAAATATTTATTTTATTTATTTATTTATGTATATTGGCTGCGCCAGGTCTTCGTTGCAGCATGCAGGATCTTTGTTGCTGCGTGCGGGATCTTTTAGTTGTGGCATGCGGGCTCATAGTTGCGACATGTGGACTCCTAGTTGCGGCATGTGTCTGGGATATAGTTCCCCGACCAGGGATCAAACCCGGGGCCTCTGTGTTGGGAGTGTAAAGTCTTACCCATTGGACCACCAGGGAGGTCCCTATTGTCTTTCACTAATGTCACCATTTAGTTTCATGGGTTCGGCCCACATCCTCTTTGTTTCCACACACAAAAAAAGGACACTCAATTTCTTCCCCTGTATTTCTTTTCTTATTTCCCCTGAGTGTGGGGCTTGGAAATCTAAGTGCTCCTTAATGATCTGGAACTGAAGCCCCTTCTGTCCCAGGGATGAGACTCTGAGAAAGCCCTACAGTCACCAGCACACATTTATAAGGTTGGGTCTAATTTGGCTCCAGAAAAATACTAGGGGAACCACAGACCCAGCTTCAGCACTTGGACAGATGTTTCCACCATACTGTATTTCCAGAGGGCCACTGTAATATTCAACATGTAAGTGTGCTAAGAAGGGTTTTTAATATGTGTTACATTTGAGCTGTTCTGTTTATAGTACCCTCTCACTTATGCTTGTAAATATATGATATGAAATAGTTATTCATCTGAGCCATCTATTATGTATGTTTATTTGTGGAAGAAACCACATGCCCATTATTTTCTTTTAAACCAATGCATTGCCATGTTCCTTGGGCTTTTGAAAGGTCTTAAGCAATTTATTGCCCCAGTTTCCCTCTAGCACCAGGAAGCTTAAAGAGCCAAATGGCCCATGGATACACACATTTCTCTCCCTCCTTCTATTCTCTCCAGTATTTTTGCTGAAGAATATATATGTGCTTGACTGTATCTTCAGGCTCCACAGCTCTGGATGATCTACCAGAAGTACAACTCCCTCTGACACTGAGAGATTTGAAATGACATTCCGCAGACTGCTGGCTGCCAGACTTCCTTCTACATGAGTATCTGTCTCATCCTATAGGTTTAGTGTGAGTCATACACAGTCCTCTGTTTTATGACACAACATGTCATCATCTTTTGAGCAATCGTCACTCACAGTGTTACTGGTATTATTTCTGTTTATTTGCTACAGATTGCTGAATTGAATGAAAAGCCAGGGTGAGGACCATAGAATGAAGGCATCAGCTTTCCTTTCTTCTTGTTTCTCTCCTCCCGCATTTGCTCCACCTCCTTCTAACAGCTGGTCTGTGTCCCAGCACATCCATTGCTAATGAGTGTTAGCAGCTGCCTAGGTAGTGATCCCATTTCTCAGACAGCCAATGGGGTATTACCAATGAGGCCAATATTTTAACATGCAAAGGGAAGAAGTTTGAGCTCTGTTTACTCAAAGGTAAATAAAAAATTATATCTGGACCATATGTGTGAAACTATTCAAAAGAGAATGAAAGAACAAGATAAATGCAGTTCGTCCCCGAGGTCCTTTCTTGTCTTTTAATAGGAGTGTACAGATGGTATAATGTGTACCATTATACATGTAATATGTCTGTGCTCAAGAAAAACTTTCTTTCTTTGCAACTGTTTGATTTTGAGATTACCAGTGATGGTAAACAACTGAAGTACAATCCTCCATGCCTATGAAAAGAAATATCCCGGAGTCTTATCTTAGATCTTGTTCCTAAACTTCAGTGCATAATTTTAACAGGTTAATTTCAAACATACTTCTTAAAGTAATAGGGTGGAATCAGATTTCTGGAATCCAGACGGGGTTAGAACTGTCAATTATGACCAGGGTTAATGGCTTCCAAGACATATGGGATCTTGAAGACTATTAGTAAGAAAATGCATCATGGAATAGGCCCTGTGTCTGTAAAGCCATGCCTTGAGAGAATCCACAGTTAATACGGCAGCTACAAATGACATCCATCATAATGGGGATTATATTTACATTGCCAAAAATAGACCAAGACAAGGCCTATCCCATGAGGTATCCCTTAATATTATTTTGCTTTTTCCATGCTAAGAATAGTCATTTTTTAAATTTCAATTTGTGAGACTCAAAGGTTATTTGTCTTTCTTTTATAAAAAGGCTCATAGTTTTGTTTAATCTCCGTAAACAGTGCAATTACTAAAGCATTCTGAGTGCCAAGTATGTGCCGGACACCACACTCTGTGCCATGAGGACTACATAAATGAGTAGACTCTGGACTAAAAGTAGGCCCTCGTATCTTCAAAAGCTATCTTTCATTCCCGAGAATGCAGCTTTGGGAAGGACACAGATGTACCAGAGAAAAGGGTGAGAGAGAGGGAGAGAGAGAGAAAGACATTGCAGATAGGCTGATCAGTGGAGTCAGTGCCAGAGCTAAATCTACATTTCCCTCACGTTCACACGGAAGTAAATCTGTTTTTTTTACAAAATCTTTATTGAGTATAATTAACAACTAAAATTGTAAAGTACTTAAAGTGTAAACCATAGTGAATTGGCATACATATGCATTGTGGAAGGATTCCCCCATTTAGTTAATCAACACATCCATCTCCTCACATACTTATCTTTTGCTGGTTTTGGTGAGAACATTTAAGTTCTACAAACTTTAATTATACCAGACAGTGGTATCAACTCTAATCACCATGTTTTACATTAGATCCTCAGACCTTAATCATCTTATAGCTGAAAGTTTGTACACTTTTACCAACTTCTCCCTATTTTCCCCACTCCCCAGCCCCTGACAATCACTTTTCTACTGTTTCTATGACTTTAACTGTTTTTTTTTAAGATTTGACATACAAGTACAGGATTTCCTTCTTTCTCATGGCTGAATAATATTCCATGGTGAATTAATATTCCTTTCCATTCCACATCTTCTTCATTCATTCATTCATTGATGGACAGCTAGATTGTTTCCACATCTTGGTTATTGTGAATAATGCTGCAATATAAATCTAAGTTTATAGTGCCATTTGTAGGTGTTTGCTTCTCCATGTTTTGTTAATTAAATTGATTTCCTTTTTGAAGCCTGAATATGGTTTCCTAAGATTACCTCCTTGAAGCTAGGAGAAATAGTACTATCTTTAGTTTTAATTTTAAAACTATGAAGTGGTACCTTTCCTCTATGCAGCATTATTTAAGCCTCTTCAACTATTTGATTCAACTTTGGTCCCAATAAAAAATCAATGAGCTCAAGAATGAGAAACGAAAATATTGACAAGTAACTTAGTAATTTTTAATGTTGAATATGTAGCCCAAAGAGTTAAAAAAAAAAAAAGAATAGAAAAGAAATTATATGCCATCCATATATTCTGGCCGATTGGATATTTCTAATCCTAACATCAGAAAACAGACACCAGTAGGTATATATTCTATACACCCTCTTCATAACAGGTTTCTCAGGAGTAAAGAATTAACAGTAGTTGGAAATGTAACAGAACTCTCAAAAGCACATGAAATAAGCTACATACATTATAAAACATAATTTGTGTTTTGTTAATACTGTGATGGTGGCATGGAAATGGAAAAGTCAAAAAAAAAAAAAAAGGCTAAGTCAGTATCATTTGGAGATGGCTTGATTTTTATTCCCAGGAAGAAGTCCAGAAGGAGGAATGATTGAACAATTTTCACAATGAAACCCCATAAAGCCACTCTTCTGTGGCATGGTGGGAAAATAAGAGTTCAGGAACCAAATATATCTGATACTTATTCCATTTAGGCCTATGTGTCTCTGGACAGTTAGAGAAAAATCCTGATTCTCTGTTTTCTCATTTACAAAATAATAGTGCTGAAATCAACCCTACAAAATGTGCATTTCAGTGAGATTTTATATTTATCTGGCACGTAGTGGACTTTAAACATTTGTTATTTTCCTTCTCTTAATCCCTATGTTTGTATATATAGCTCTCACTACTAATTCTTAACACATTTTCATAATTTTTTTCAAAAAAATGGTTGTACTTCTAATAATAATACAATATAGCTTGTGTTTATCTTTCCTAAGAATTGCTTTAATGGCTTTTCAAACTAGTTATCTATCCCCAAAGCTGGACACTAAGAAAACATACACCACTGAATGTTTTGTGTTAAACTTTCTTCTGTCTTATCTCAAAATGCTTGAAGATACTGAATTTAAGAAATTAAGTAAAGAGAAGTATCATGTGCTAGTTTTATGAGACCAGAAATTATGTCCTCTCCTCTGATTTTTTTCCAGGTAAGTGAATTCGTCTGTTAGTTTATCTTCTCCCGTATATAAAATGAGGATGGTGACATTTATTTTGGCAATACTGTGAATTTTTCAATCCTTAGGAGCTTAAAAGAGCATTAATTATTACATTTTTGTAAGATATTTATTTTTAATAGCACAAAGGCTCTATATATAATTCAGTAGTTCTAAAGTTTTCATGATGCTTTTCACTGATTCATATTCTAGTGGAGTAATGACAAGAAATTGTAGTTTTTAAGTGCCCAGTTTTTCTTTATTCACTAGTCTTTAGATGAGCTTTACTTTTTTTTTTCTTAAATAAAAGTCTTAAAAATATATTTCATAACCCTTTGAGTATTTCTCTGAGGAACATTCTGGTAAGAGACACATTTTAGACTCTATTGTTCCATTGTCTTTCATGGCTCTCTGTCAAGAGACCCAGCTGATGTCATTTAGATCATCTATCTGCTGGCTGCAGTAGCT
Organism: Grampus griseus; assembly: GCF_964374135.1. Taxonomy (NCBI): domain Eukaryota; kingdom Metazoa; phylum Chordata; class Mammalia; order Artiodactyla; family Delphinidae; genus Grampus; species Grampus griseus. The sequence continues at coordinate 75,478,735 of NC_139000.1, read as the reverse complement.
CTAAGCACAAAAAGGGCTAGTCCTTTTGTTCTGCTGAAGGTTTCATGAAGTGCTACAAAGTCCAACAACAAAAAAGGCAGAAATTCAGAAGGCAGTAAGGATAATCAAAGATAAAGGATTTAAACTTTGAGGAGGTTAAATTCCTTTGTGAGAACAGGGAAAGAACAAAAGTCCTATAAGAGCATGTTTGGGTTATTGCCTCCATCGTTTGGGTGAAATAAACCAGACATTTACTAATATTCAGAAGCTACTTTCAGTTTCGTTACAGCTACATAAATTTCTCAACGAATCTGTATGCTGCTAGAAAAAAGCCTCTGCTCTGAGAGGTAGCGTATACACACTCTCTTCCTAGCATTTTTTCCCCCATTTTTCTTTTCCCTTTATTCTTATTTCTTGTGTCTTTTACAGAATTTATTTTTGCTATAAATTTACAGTCTAGATTTTATTTGGGCCAGTGGACTGCAAAATTGTGTACTATTAATGTATCTAAAATATAATTTTGAGAGAAATAAGACAAAAAAATTCAAGTTGAAATGGATTCTAAATAAAGCGATATAGAACGGATCTTTTTGAGTATAACGATTTGAGGGTTTGTTTTCTTTTTTAGAAAATCCAGGCAGGTTTGCTTCTTACCTTTTCTTCTGTTCCACACAAAATACTCACTGTTGTGAGGCATTAAACAATACCTCACAAAAGCACCTACATTAAGCTGACTGGTCTGGGCAAGAAGAACCTTCTAAATTGAAAGAATAGGCTTTTCCCCATAAGCTGGTTTGAGCTGTCAGAAAAACAATGATGTGTTGTTTGCACTGGAATTGAACAAGGACCTACACTCATTATTAATTTTTTTCCATTTTAAATCTCAAATTGCTGAGACTGACAATCACTGTATTTACTGCATCAAATAAAAATCAAACTACTACTTGGTAGAGCATTTGAATACCGTGGAGTGCAGGGGGGAGCTTACAATTTGACTTTAAATTGTGGGCCCCAAAACAGGACCCTCGAACGCTGAAAAATCTCCAAAAAATTCAATGTGACCAAGGTTTTCCCCTCTAGGTAGCCTGTTTTCTTTGGCATTCAGCCACTAGAAATTAAGACCCAGTTTCCCTGGCAACAGTAACAGTGAACAAGACTTCACAAGAGCTCTCCCATTCAGATTGTTAGCTATACAAATAGAGTAGCACAGAGAGATTGCCTCAGCATAAAGGAATAAAAGAAAGACCATCGCCATCTATTGTGACGGGCGTTAAGGTATTATTCACAGTACCACCAATTGGACAATGTGTTTTTGTGATGAGCTGAATTACCTTAGATAGGTTTTCCACATCTTTTTTGTGCTTGGGATTGTAGCCTAGGCTTTTATAGTCTATTTAGTTCCCTCTTCAATCCCATTAGCATTAATCCTATTTTTTTCCAGCTTGTTTTAGGGGAAATTTACTTGTTAAGTTGCCATATTATCTTTTAAGGAGCCACTCCCAACTGAAATTTAAGTATAGCTCAAAGCTTTCAAAATTAAGCTGCATTTTAAAAATTTGTTCCGCCTGCCCCCTATCTTCTCCACAATATGTATATGGGAAGAAAGGAAATACAGTATTTTAATCAGGGGTTTGACCTGTAAAATAAATGAATTGAGGTTGAATTGTTTCCAATTTGACTAGAAATCTAGAGGGGTTTTTGTTTGTTTTCCACAGTTCATTGACTCATATTTCTAAGAGTAAAATAATAGAGGCGATTGGTTTAAAATTTTACTAGAGACAGATTGATAAATATATTTTAGACTTTTAATCAAGTCCTCTATAATCAAAAGCCAGACTATACATCAGCAATCCTCTAAAATTAATAAATCCAGAGGGTGAGTAACTCATAGTTCTTACAGGAAGAATTAACTATCAGGTACAAGATGTGATAAAATTTACTATTCATTGAGAGTTTACTGTGTGCCAGCCACAGTGCCAAATATTGTACTTAGATGCCTTATTTAATCATCACCACATCCCTATACATCATATACTTGTTATTATTATACTCATTGAAAAATGAAGAGATAGAGACTTTGATTATATAAACCTGCTCAAGGTTACACATATATTAAGTAGTAAAGCTATGACTCAATTTCTGGGATTCAAGTTCCAGAGCCTATGCTTTTAACTACTTCATTGTGACTAAGTATCATATTTTTAAGAAATTTTTCAGGAAAGAAATGAGATATTTTTAGTGAACCTATATAAATACTTTCTAGTTTTCCTTTTGAGAATGAGACCGGCTAGTGATAGTAGCTTATGCATTCAAATAATCTAATATGAACCAACTTACATATAATTTGGACCCCTAACCCCAGCCTTTTCAACATGAGTCTCTAATTCCCTGAGCCAACACAGGACTGCATTTTATACAGACAATTGCTAATGCATGCACCTTGGAATTCCAAGACAGGTCCAGGGGGACTGACCGGTAATAAACTGGGAACTGTGACTTCATCCTGTAGAATTTTTCAATTAATCCTTTGCATTTCTAAGTTCTTAATGTGTACAAAGACTTAGGCTTGTGGGCATACCAAAATGGCCCAAATATGGCTCTGGCATTCAAAGGGTTGGCTTAGAGCTTTTGAGTGACACAGAGTATAAGGGGAAAAGAACTGGAGTAGAAATAAGGACATCTGGATGGATGTTAAATCTATCTCAGCTACTAACCACCTGAGTGAGCTTATGTTATGGCTGTTGGACCTCAGTTTTCTCATCTATAAAATGAGATTTTCTGACGTCTTTTTCTCCAACAGCCTCTGATTCTAGCTTTCTACGATTCAGAAGTTTCTAGGTTAGGAGCCCTGACAAGGTTATCAGGTTTCGTGGTTGCTGTCCTAAGTCCTGAAATCTTTTGACTGACTCGTGGCTCCTTTTCAAGACTCAGATTTTGCCAGAATTTATTCAAAGTGTGTTCTTCTATAATCACAGGCTCACGGAAGAAATGAGCCTCTTATATATACAAGCACACACACTAGTTTTTACTTTGTTGCTAAAGGTAAAATGTTTTAACCAAAATTTTCTTGAACTCGGTGGTAAAAATTCAAGGACCAAGGGCAAATTATTTTCAAATTAATTTCAAAGCCCTCACCATAAATATGTAACATTAAGTTCTATATAAGATGGCAAATCATTCCAAATGTTTTGCCTTAGGTCACTGAATAGAAGAAGATTCTTTTGCCATTAAGATCCCAGACTCGTGGCAAGGATTATTTCTGTCTTGCACAGTATTCATTGTGCATTTGTATTTTCTGCTCTACTAGATGTATACTCCATATACTTGCTAAGAACCTTGCATGATACATTTTAGTTAAATATTCAGAAATTTAACACAAAATAGTTAACACTTATTAAGCATACATTAAATTTTTGTGGTAGTATTGAATATACATACACCTGTGTATGTGTAATGCTATTGGAACTTACCCCTATTTTGTTTTTCTGTGAAGATTCTATATCAGTTACTAAGCCTTCCAAAAATCACAATGAACCGTCATGTGATTCTCATCATGCCCACTGTCAAGCTCTCTGATTCCTTATAACCACATTCTTTCTACTTGCCACCCCAAAATTGGATAGCTTATTGAGTGTTACTACACTGTTAAAAGCACTGCCGTATCTTTATTAAACTAACATTATGCTTCTAATTTAATTTTGATGAAAAAAATCATTAAGGTTTCTGAAAATATAGAGACAACTTGATATTTTGTATTATATGTATTATATGACATCCAAGTAGGTTCTAACCAATCTAAAATCTGCTGTTCGTTTAGAGAACTAAGACCTGAAGTATTTTCCTGCCAGTCCTCCACACTGTCTACACTCCTGCATTCTCTTGATTATTTCGCTCTTCATGCCTTTATTCTTATAGTTCCCATTTTTTTTATTGTTATACTCTTCAGCCTGGTCTTGCTAATAGGACACTTATTCATCCTGTAAGATGTGGCTTAAATATCACCTTCATATATCATGACTTCTCCAGAAATTATTTATCCCTCTCCTCTATGTGCCCCTAAAAATCCCTGAATATCTCTATTGCAGCATTCTTTCCTATTTTTGATAATAGAAGATAACTACACTTCATTGAGCAATTAACATGGAAGCCCTTTACCTGTTATCTTATTAAATTACATTGATTGCACTATAATTACCTTTTTCCAGTCTCCCCATTTCTAGTAGATTTTAAGCTCCTTGAGGAAAGGGACAGATATTTGTTGAATGAATAAATGAATAATTAGCCACATTCACTCTAATTATTCCCTTTCTAAAATATGATTATAAGTTAATGAGATAGCTGGTCAGAGTTAAAAGTTCCCTGGAGCCATTTTTCTCCTTGCAATTCATGATCTCAGCCTCTCCATCCTTTTTTTTTTTTCTTTTTTTCCACAGCATAGAGTAGGAGACAAAGCACAGGCTTAAGTCTCAAACCTGGGATGCCTTTGAAGCTGATCCCGATGTGTGAACCTCAGCACATTATTATGCCTTACTGTGACTCAGTATCCTAGTCTATAAAAAAATGGGTAAAATAGTTATCTCAAAGGGTTGGTGTCTTAAATGGGAACATCTACTAAAGCGTTTAGAATGGTTCTTGACACTTAGCAAGTATTCAAGGCCTATTAGTCTTCATCCTTTGAGACTCTTGCTGCCAGAAACTAATAGATCCAGGTTGCAGTCTATACTATTTCTTGTCTTTTTTATTCCTAACAAACCTAACAGAAGTAACTTGAGCAGCACTGAGAAGCCTCTGGACCAAAAAGTTACACTCCTGAGTGAGAGTCTAATGCTTCTTTCTCTTCCCTCTCTCTTTGCTGGGTTGATGTTACTAGCAGACCTTTCTAAGTGAGATGAAGGTGCCATGAAGTGCGTATAAAAGATCAGTGGCCAGTGCAAGGAGAAAAGAATTTTCCACTGTGCTCTCCTTATGTGGAAGTGTACCAGAGCCTTAAATCATCGCATCAGGTGTGACATGCTATTTAATAGTTTGAGCACACTTGGCTGCCTGAAGATTCTTCAAAGGTCATTTTATCTGAGAAGAGAGAGTTGGCTAATACCCCTTTCCTCCAGTCTTTCCATAAGGGAAACAACCTAATTACAATTTTAAAGGGACCTCAGAGTCTGTGTTCCCTTTGAAAGATGGCATTTGGTATGGAGTCGCTGGGTATTGTAGCCTTGAGAGCGCTTTCAGAATCGCTCCCAAAGGGAAGCTCATTCAGGGAAACCTTTAAGGCCTCTATCTGCACCCATATGAGCAAGGCTGTAGCAGTGCCACTGGCTTTATCCTCACATTTGTGTCTGAGCATCAATGGACTTGTACTGCTGTTTTTCTCATATCTGTGTTCCTTTCAGAACAACTCTCATAGACTCTACTTTAGGCCCTTCAATTCTGTGTCCTGAAACATGAAGTGGGTTTCTAAAATGGATTCCTTTTTCTTAGAAGGGATAAGTGTAGGGGAGGTTTCAGTAGCTTTGAATTTTAGACTTTTACGACTCACCTATTTTCAAAAGTGGTGAAGGATATGGGATGTTTCATATCTAGGGGAAAAAGTGTGTATACTTCCTGTAAAAATGAGGTTGAATGAGGTCAAGGAAACCCAATGACTGAGGTTTACATTTGAAATTGTCTTGGTGAATTAGCACTGGTCCTCCTTGCTTTGTTCTCTAGGTGGCTAAGAAAAGGTTTAGCCTTTCAAATTATTAAGGAACACTCTGTCCTATAACTATTGAGGGTAAATGGGCAACTATTGGAAGTAATGAAGAAAGAATTATTGGAACAAATGAGATGGGGTGGCTCAGAGATATGCAAAGTAGAGATATTCATAGATTTGTAGCTGCAGAAGAAACCTTAGTTATTAACCCAATCCCATGATTTACAGATTAAAAATAATTGAGATACGAAGTTAAGTAACTTTCCCAAAGTCACGTTATATTCCAAAATATGACATTTGAATTGGTAATACTGAAGAAAAAATGATTAAAAAGCAGGTTTTAAGAATTATTAAAAATATTTTTTGTACCTTTTATACACTAAGAACTGTGACAGGTGCTGGGGATATAATATGGAACAAAACAAATATAATTCTGGCCCTCATAGAGGTTTGACTCTTGGGTGAAAGATACCAATCATTACAAGTAAGTGTAAAGACAATTATGAGAGGTGCATGGTGTTAGGAAAACCTATAACAGAGGAGTCAAGTGAGGTGTGAAAAACCACACAGAAGTGCAATTCACCAGGAGGAGGAATGAAGGAATGGAGGAGAGGTGCATGGAACATTCCAGATAAAGAAACACCATGGAAATATTGTGAGAAAACCCAGAATCTCTTGCTTCTGTAGAAACTAATTGTACTAGCATGAGAGACCAGACTAAGATAGGAAAGGGGAAATATAGATAAATAAAATAGCACTCCTTTTTCCATGGGCAAGGCACCTTTGTGTTATTTTATTTATTCCTCTCAATAGCTCCGTGATCCAACTGGTCTTTCCCCAATTTACAGATAAGGGAACTAAGATCTGTACAGTTTAAATAACTGGCAAAGGCTTCACAGGTAGTGAACAGGATGGTTGGACTGTCAAATTTCAGTATACATTGTGGTTCTTCTGGGGATGGTGGGGAGGGGAGAAGGGGGAAGAGAGTGAACAAGTTGGTAAGAGATGTTGAGGGAATAAGCAAGTCAGACAAGAGCAATGAATTGGGAATGTGTACGTGAGTCAGGAGTATGTACATCACTCCATAGCCACGTAGCGTCTACAGTAAATTTCTAGGTCAGGAGTGAGATGAAATAAGGAGTTGTCTACCTGCTCAGACTTCTTTGTTCTCTCCAGGAGTTTACTTGAGGAAGGATGCGGTGCACTGCACCAAGAGAAGGCAATTAAAAATGTTGATATTTATAGTAAGAGCAATTACCAGGCTTGAATACTTCCTGTCTTTGTGTCCAGTTTGGAAAGAAAAATAAGGCAAACTTTATAAGGATTCTTTTTAAAATTGTGCAAGCTCTCCTCGTCTTAGTCTGCTGGATTTGCCATAACAAAATATCCCCAGCTGAACCTAAAAAAACCGCAACTCCAGAAACAGAGACTAGAATTATGGTTACCAGGGACTAGGGGGTGGGGGAAATGGGGAGATACTGGCCAAAGGGTACAAAGTTCCAGTTATAAGACAAAAAAGTTCTTGGGATCTAATGTACAGCATAGTGATTATGGTTACTAATATGCTTGAAAGTTGTTGAGAGTAGATTTTCAATGTTCTCACCAGAAAAAATTTTTAAAAAGACATGGTAATTATGACATGATGGAGGTAGTTGCTACCACTTAGGTGGTATTCACTTTGAGATATAAAAGTGTATCAAATCAACATGTTATACACCTTAAAATTGCACAATGTTACATGTCAATTATATCTCAATAAAGCTGGAAAAAAATACCGTGGGCTGGGTGGCTCAAACAACAGAAATTTATTTTCCCACAGTTCTGGAGGTGAGAAAACCAAGATCAAGCTTCCAACCTCACAGATCCTTTCCTCAGTTTGTGCACATGGAGATGTGAGGAAGAGATAGAGATCTTTCTTCCTCTTCCTGTAAGGCCATCAGTCCTATCAGATTAGGGCCCCATCCTTATGACCTCATTTAACCTTAATTACCTTCTAAAGACCTGTCTCCAAAAAATTCACATTAGGGGGTTAGGACATATGAATTTGGGGGGAGACACAATTCAGCCCATAGCACCTCTCCATTTTTTCTTTATTCAATCATCCTATTGAATTTTCTGGGTAGCAGTTATCACTATTTGGTATTTCTCTTGTTCATTTATTTGTCTCTTTGGTTTTCATCATCATTATTATTTATCTTCCCAGACTAAAATACAAGCTTCATTAGCGCACTATTTTGTCTTGTTCATCATGATACTCTCAGAGCCTAGAACAGTGCCTGGCACGAACAGGACACCAGAGAATATTTGCTGAATGAGAAAAAAAGCTTATATTCTTTGACAGCCTCGTTGCAAAGCACGTCTTCCGAATACTTCCTAATAATGTGACTTCTCATCAGTACAAGAAAAACCAGCCCCCTGGTGTTTCAGAACAGTTCTTGAGAGGGTAAACAGAAGTGGAGTATTTTTGTCTTCAGCTGTTCATGCATATTCTTACCTTTTCTCTAGATATCCATTACTGCATACCCAGAGAATAAAGTATGCCAATCTGACTTCCTCACTCTAATTGCAATCAGGTTGAAATGATGAGTAAGTCTAGGTCCCCATGCTTCAGAGGATGTGCATATGGCAAGTTGATCAATGCCTAAAAGGAGATGTTTTCAATTATACAGTGAGCCCGGCAGTTAAAATCTCTTATTAGCACATTCATTTTTTTATTGTGGGGTGGAGGAATTCTACCTTTCTTTTTACCATACTATATTTTATCTTTTAGTTATGAAGAACATATTTCTAGAATAAAAACAACATTTCTTTCTTTTGAATGAGAAGTATTGATCAGACTGTCATGATCAAGGAAGGAAGAACATCAAGGTTAGCAAGGATGAATCAGAGCTCACTTAGGGTAAATTCAGGAAGACATGTATATGTCCTGTGGAAGGAGGTAGAAAGAAAACAGACCTACAGAATGATTGACATTATTTTCAGCACAAGAATGGAGAAGCTAGAGTGTTCCATCATATCACAGTGACATTATAAGTGAAAAGAAAGTAAGTCAAATGAAATGTTCATTAGAGGTAACACCCTGAGTGGGCTCTACACTGGGAGAAAGTCTGGGGGAGAGATTTGGATGAGTTTTGTACCTCAAACCAAAAATGAGGTCATAAGAGGGAGAACTTGAATTATTTATAAAGGAGATAATTTTAATCTCTCTGCTAGACGGTAGCTCTGATAAATGCAGACCCAGCAGCTGATCAGTTTGGCACCTCTGCTTCTTGGGGTTGTTGGCTGTTGGCTATGGGAGCATGAGAGCAACTTGACCATGTATTTCTCATCATTCAGGAAGCTAATCTGGGCTTGCTGACATGGTGGCTCAGGTTATAAGATTGAATAGATGTAGGCAAAGCTTCTTGGGGCCCACACTGAGCCCTCACACAGCCTCACTTCTACCACATTCCTTTGGCCTAAACAAAACACAAGTCAACCCGCTGAAGAGATGAAGATCTAAAGATTCTACCTCCTGATAAGAGGAGCTGGAAAGAATCATAATCGTTGTTGTAATCTGTCACAATCCATATAAACAAAAATGCAGGTGCATTTTTTTTTTTACTTTTTAACTTAATTGTGCTTTTCAACTGTCCGTAAAAATCCAAGGAATCTTAGGCGTTATTTTTATAGGTCACATACCTTCACTTTCAAATACTTTATGTTAACAGAAATCTGTACCAAGGAATTTTCCTGAACTCATGACCAGTGTAAATTTGGAAGAATGCTAATGGCCTAGCTATAAGCATATTTTTTTTTTTTTTTTTTTTTTTTTTGCGGTACGTGGGCCTCTCACTGTTGTGGCCTCTCCCATTGCGGAGCACAGGCTCCGGACGCGCAGGCTCAGCGGCCATGGCTCACAGGCCCAGCCGCTCCGTGGCATGTGGGATCTTCCCGGACCGGGGCACGAACCCGTGTCCCCTGCATCGGCAGGCGGACTCTCAACCACTGCGCCACCAGGGAAGCCCGCAAATGTTCTCTTAAGGCAAGTTTGAGTTTTAGAAAATAAAGATCTCTTACATGAGTTTACCTTTTACCTCATTCCTGGCAGCTGGCCATCCCCTTCTCTGGTTTGTGTTTTTCAATCAGAATTAATACTTGAATTTAAAATATTATTGTTATTTCTACCACAGCCTTCCACACTGCCAGTTTCCCACATTGCTGTTTTGATCTTTCATTCAAGCATATATACTGTTTAAAATTGAAAGCTCTCTTTTCCCTTAGCCCCACCAGAAATATTTTATATATATATATATATATATATAAAAGAAATACAACCTTTCCCAGGGCTCCTTCTAAGCTGAATTTTAATTGACTGCTCCATCCCGGGGACAGACCAAAACAGTTGTGATTCCAGCATGATCTCAGTGGCAGCCCACTAAAGCATTCCAAATACTCAGTGGGAGGGATCAAGGTGAGTTGGAGGCAAGACTGATGGAAAATTGGAAGGCACAGGCTTGTATTTGTCACACCAGCCTACAGTGCCATGTCCACCAGGTTTTATATTCCTGGTGCATAATCCTAAATGTCAAAATAAATTATCCCAGAGAAAACAAGTGAGTTATCAAGGTTGACTGTTCTTGACTTCCTGACTTTTCACGATCTCTTTCTCTTCCCAAACTAAATTTATCATTAGTTCAATTCTGATGGCTGGGTAATGTAAGCTGCGCTTGGCTTTGTAGCTGTGCGTGTTGATAAGGGACCAGCACTGAGAGATTCAGCGTATACAGAAATAACCAAGACAAGCTGCTATTAAAAATGGTTTAACTCTCCCGGAGACAAATATTCCCTTGTCAGTGGGCATTCTTGCAACCAGTACCCAGGAGATTTAATTGAAAAGCTTAAAACACATAGAAGCAGCGGGAAAATCCCCAGGAATTTAGGAATGATGAAAAAGTTTAATCTTTGTCAATGAAAAGTTGTTCTAATTTACTCTTCACACTGTGAGGTATTAGGCTTGCAGCATTTACAATAGCAAGCAATTGGAAGCCTTTTTCTCCCCGTAGCCATAGCCTTGAAGTGACCTAGTTAAAATCATGTTTATAGTTTATTTTGGAGTGCAGTCTTACTTTAATTTTGTTGAATAACATTTGGTTTCTCTGTTAGTAGAAATACATAGCCTCTAGCAAATTCAGGACTGATGAATCAAAAGCTGAAAACCATGTATCTATATTCAAGATTTTCATCTAGGATGAATACTACATCAGTGGCATAGACGAATACCCTATCAATGGAATAGGCAACGACTAACAACAGAGAGGATTAGTCCAGAGGTGGGACGGGAACCGTACTGGTGTTGGATTGGAGAGGGAGCTAGTAGGTATTAAAAATGAGCATCATTCTACTGCTGTCTCTCCTTGTCTCATGGCCTTTGTTTTATGAGGCCTCCAGTAACTTCTTTTTATCCTTTCTTAAAAAAAAAAAAAAAAGTCATGTGAACGTATTACCACCACGTTTTTTTAATTGTGTAATTGTAGAAGGTATTCGAGGGGAACGGTTTCTCCCCCAGCTTCCTCTCACCTCCTCCCCCAGCTCCATGACTTTACTCACTCATAATATCGGCTGATGCAGTGACTCTAAAATGCTCTCAAAATGGACTTTTCAGATGTGGGAAGAGATAGCAAACCCCAAAACAGAACTTAGAGTGAAGGAAATCATAAGCAAAACTCCCAGTGGAGCCCTCAATCTTAGAAGTTAGTTACTGAAGGAGTTTATGGGATGGGAGTTGAATCAACTCAAAATGAAGACAAGAGAGGTGAGCGTGGAGGATGAAAGGTGATGTTCCCTGAGTTGAGGAAGGTAACTGCAGCCTCAGTTTCCACAGAGGTCCATTTGCTTTGGTTCTATATTGATAAGGAGCCATTAACGGCCACAAACAAGTTAGACAGCAGTGTTGGCTCATGAGACTTGGCTTCTTCTGAACATTAAATATTGTTAGTTTTCTTTTCGAGACTCAAACTGCACCAAGTTTACATCCTTACAAAACAGTGAGCTTTTAATTCCTCATTCAGCATATGTTCATTTATCTGCAATCCACACAACATTGTTCAAATCTTCACGTTAGCATTTACTACGTTATACTCTGGCTTATCTATTTACTGTTCCTTCTGCCTCCCCCCCACTAAACTAGGAGTTAGCTATTTGAAAGCAGGGAGCATTGCATTATCTCTGTGTGTGTAGTGTCTAGCCCATACCAAGAGCCCATAGTAAGAGTCCCATGTTGCTCTGTGCTGAGTGATCCAGCGAGTAGTACAGTGGGAGAGGCTCTCATTAAGGCATTCTTTACTGATTTGATTCATTCCCTCATCTGTCAAATACTTTTTGAACTCCTGTTGTGTTTTAGGTACAATGCTAGGTGTAAAACATAAAACAGTGAGTAACAAAGTCCTTGCCCCCTGTAGTTTACAGTCTAATGGAAAAAAAATGAAAACAAGTTATTCCACATATATATTTTGAATTTAATTGTGTCAAATGCTAAAAAGAGAAGTACATGGAATTATGAGAGCAGAGAATACAGTAGATTCTGGGGGCAGGAATGTGTTCCTTGTGGAAATGATGAGGGAAAGGCCTATCCTGGACCAGAGGGTAAGAGCAGGGAGACCAATAGTGACTTTGGGGAGAAGGTTTGCTAGGATCACGTTATTCTCGGCCTCAAAAGCCACTTTGTCGTCAGTATCCCAACAGCATACTTAGAGTTTTAAGAGTGTTAAATATAATCATATTTGCATTTTTAAGATCCTGCTGGCTTTAACGTGGAGAGTGGAGCAAAAATAAATGGGAGGTGGCAGGAAGGTGACATACAGTGATAGTTTGGGCCAGGGTAGTGGCAGTTAAGATGGAGAGGATGGACAGTAACATATGCCAATGGGCTAAATCAACAAGATTTACTCACTGATTATATGTAGGAATTAAGGGAGAGCATGAAGTTTAGTTTCTTCTATTCTTTACCCACACGATATTTAAGCCTCCCTCATGGAATTCATACTTGGCAATAACAAAAAAATAAAACAAATGAAAGAAAAAAAACAAGAAATGATAGATAAATGTCACAAACACTTTTCAAAAATAAGTCTTTTTGTTTACTGAGACTTTGTTGTAATGATTCAAGTGACCATTTAAAAATCATTGCTATTACTTTGCCCCACTGATATTCTTAGTCTCAGGACATTTGATAGCATTGAAGAGGTGACAAGATATATACAAAAGAAAATCACCTTGACATTTCAAAAATCAATTTGAAGGAGTCCTTGGATATTCTCTTAAAACCAGTAATACTGTTATTATTGCTGTCGCCCTGCCTAGTATATATGGTCTTTTTATAGTTTGAGCATAATGTTTTGACTTCAAAGTAAATGTGACCTACAGTTTCAATAGGGCTTGTTTTAATATTTGGTGTCCACTAGTATCATTGCAGCATGAGATATGTACCCTTAGCCTGAAAGTTATGTAAAAGTCATCCCCTCTTGTCCATAATACAAACATCTTTGCCATTTCTCCTCATCACAGTATCATCTCGTTATTGAAACATTCTGTGTCCCAAATAACCCATGAGCCCTTGTCAACATGGGTGCAAGCTTTGGCTGCCCTACTTGCTCCCATATAATATTCTTACCTTCTTGTAAACTCTTGATGTCTTATAACGCGTAACACGTACCAATTGGTACTCTAAACATCTCCACAGGGAGCCAGGAATTCCTGACTTTTTCAATACATATGTGCCTTTGCCAGTGACCAGTTGTCACCAAACCCTAGCTCAGCCGCTCCCCGCTCGAAAGCCAATACTCAAGAGTCGAGTGCTGGTTGGAAAGGAAAGTTTGCGTTATTCAGGAGGCCGGCAACCGGGGCAGAAGGTGGACTCATGTCCAAAAACCAACTCCAAAGATTCTGTTTAACCATGAAAGTTTTTAAAGGGAGGTCAGAGTCTTTGTTATTTTCTACTGTGTGCAGACTTTTTTTCTGGTTGGTTGGTGGTGAGGTAGCAGGGCGGTGCTCCAGTAATCTTATGCTCAGCCTGAAGTTACCATCCTCCACCTGAGTGGGAGCCTTAGTTCCTATAGAACTCAAAGGTATTTTTTTGTGTATATTCATTGAGGAGGAACCAGGACTCTGCCCCATGGCTGCACTATTGTTTCCTGACTGCTCCTCCTTTGTTTCTGTATTCCCTCCCTTCCCTGATAAGCAACTGTTTGAATCTGCCCTTTGGAATTCAGGGAAGGTCAAGGAGGCTGAATGAAGCCTATTTCTTGCAAACAAAAAAACGGGAGACACAGAAAGGATTTGTACCCAGGAGGGCCCCACGGGATCTTGCTCTGTTCCACATAAAAATACCAAAATTAAACAGAGGACATCAAGCACACAGAGGGCAAGAGGAGGATCCATGCGCTAAGGATGTAACTACATTATATCAGGAAAGGCTGGGTGCTAAGAAGTATATAACAGGAGGGCACCATACAGAGTTGACAGAAGCCAGCTGAGTGCACACCAAAGCAGTTGGGCAAGTTTAAGAAATAAAGAGCGACAAAGAAATGTGGAACTTTATAGATTTTTAAAAATACGTTTTTAGAACAAACGAAGAGAAGCATTGACCAAAGCCTGTTTGTAGACATTCTTTAAGCTCAGTGTCCAGCATATCTCACCCCCTTCCTGTCAGCTTCCCCCATTTTTAAACCTACCTTTAAGTCATTTACCATCTGCTTACCAGAGGAAAAGCACCTTTGTGCTGAGGTTGATAACTGAGTAGCTGAGAGGGAGGGGATTGTCCTTGTACCCAGTGCTAACTGAGTTGTGAAGATAGCAGAAGATTGCAGTGATTGTGGGCCCTGATGGAGGTTGTATGGTTTCTCATACTACTGTATGTATAATTTTCTTTAATGGCTTTTGGAGGTCACACTGAAGGTATTATTCTGTCTTCTAGGAGAAATAGAATATTTAATTTCTTCCAAAAATATGAATGGAAAATTTCTGCAGTTCAGACATTTTTTTTTTTTTTTGGCTGTGTTGGGTCTTTGTTGCTGCACGCGGGCTTCATCTAGGTGCAGCTCACAGGCTTCTCATTGCAGTGGCTTCTCTTGTTGCGGAGCACTGGCTCTAGGCACACGGGCTTCCGTATTTGTGGCTCGCGGGCTCTAGAGCGCAGGCTCAGTAGTTGTGGCGCACGGGCTTAGTTGCTCCGCGGCATGTGGGATCTTCCCGGACCAGGGATCGAACCCATGTCCCCTGCATTGGCAGGCAGATTCTTAACCACTGCGCCACCAGGGAAGCTCAACTTTCAATTGTAGAATTATATTTAGATTGGTATTAAATTTTTAAAATATCATGTTATTGGTTTAGATATGTCTGATTATCTTCTAATTACTTCTGAAATGGATTTTATGCAATTAGTGTCCACATATGTCCTATCTCCTATTCCTAATAAAAGGCCACCTAGGGCACATTATGTTTCCAAGTAATCTTAATTTAACTGGAAGGACTTCAGCTACTGTACTGTTATAGAACTTCACAGTGAACTTTGAGAGCCTGATCAAATGGGAGAAGAGGTATAGTTCAGGGGAGTCCTACTTTTCAGCATGGGTTCATCTGAAATGTTAATGAAAAACATGAAAATTGAGCACTGGTTTAATATATAGCTTATTAAGTGTATTAGGATGCCTAATGGAAAACTATATTAATATTCACCTTTAGCACGCACATGCCCCTTTCCATAGGTTACGAAATGCATAAAGTCGTAATGTTATTGGAACAGGTTTTCCTAGGCTAAAACATGTAAGTAAAATGAAATGTTTATGTTTTCCCCTTTTCCTCTCTTTGTTGCTTCATCATGCAAAATATGGCGTGATAGATTTTTACCAAGTTTAGAGGATATGGTCAAGACGTCTTTCTTATAATATGAGCTATGGCATATACTGAATTTACTTTGGGAGATTCTAGGTCGTGGGGGTGGGGGAAGGACCTTCAACAATGCAGACAAACTACTTCCTGTGGCTTCTCGTAGCTTATTAAAATGTGAGCAACCGCAGGGAAGTACCCAGTTGGTAACGTTTAGCTAACTTTGTCTTCAGCATCTTATCTACATAGTCTTTTTAATTAAGTTACTCTTCCTCCACTGGCAGTCAATCTATGTATCTCTTGGCCATTTTCTTCTCTAAATAGGTCACATCCATTATACCAAATTTTTGGAAAATAATTCTAGTTCTGAGGAGATATTTCACACTAATTAGAAATAATACAGCCATTTGATCTTTCCCAAGAGTTCCCGGTTCAGATCATACTTATTGAGTGCCTACCATGTGCCAGGTCCTCTGCTGGGTACCAGATCCGAGATGCATTGGAGGATTCAGAATTTTCAATAAATGTGGCAAGTGACACAACAGAGTTTTCTTCCTCAAGCATGTATCTTTATTAGAATCTCCTAAAAAGTG
The DNA here is from genome assembly GCF_964374135.1 of Grampus griseus. Lineage (NCBI taxonomy): Eukaryota > Metazoa > Chordata > Mammalia > Artiodactyla > Delphinidae > Grampus > Grampus griseus. Next base: position 75,462,610 of record NC_139000.1, on the reverse strand, counting down.
GCTGTGACTGGATCTCCAAAGTTATGCATGGTTGTAAATGGTCACATAAAAAATGTTTAGCTTCTAGGAAGGGCACTCACATTTCAAGATCTTCCCAGGATGCGGTCAGCAGCCCTTGCTTTCTCTCCTGCCTCCGTCTGCCAACAGTAAAGCTCCTGGGTTGAGAGTGTAAAAGTGATGGTCTAATGGCAAGGGATTATTTAGGCTAGCAGTACACTGCATTTTCAGGCTAGAAGCTGGGGCTTTTAAAATGCCATTTTCCAGGAACAAAAGGGTTTCTGCAGTGTTGAAAAGTGTCATAATGTGACTGACATTAATATTTAATTGGAAAAATATTACAAGTTTTGGCAAAGGTGACAGTTGAAGAAAATTGATGTTTAATGAGTACTTACTATGTGCTAATTGCTGCAATAAATACAGTCGGTGAATGACTTAAGTCTCACAATGACCGTAAGATCTTGGTATGCTGAAAGCAAGTTACATTGCAGTGTCACAGCCTGCCTCACCCAAACGCCCATCTATGTCATTATCAGAACAAAGAAACCTTTGCTTCTTGTGGGAGATTGCCACTAATGTTCCTCGTAATGACCAGGGATTTTTTTCTGCAGAGGTGTCTGCAGCACTGTGACAAGGAAATGAGTCCTTTCATTCTGGAAGAAAATGTACTGTATAAATTGCCTCTTACATTCCTATCTCTTAGGCAGTGGAGTCTTAGAACTCGTCTCAGAATTCGCAGAAAGGCAGAGTCCCGGCCCCACTGCAAACTGCAGCTAGGGTAACTAGCAGAAAGATGAAGAGCATGTGCTTGGAGGTCTAACTACCTGAGTTTAAATCTTATCGCTACCACTTGCTACCTCTGTGACCCTGGACAAGTTACTTAGCCTCTCTTGGCATCACTTATCCCTGCCATAAGATGGAAATGGTGATAGCACTTAACACATAAAGTGATATGAACTATAAGCATATAAAGCACTTAGTCCCATGCCTGGTGCATCAGAGCTCAATAAACTAACTTGTTATGACCCTCTGTTATAAACTATTCACTATCATTAAAGGATGTGACATTCTTATTATTGCTCACACAAGTAAGGAAAGAGGCTGCTTGGTCTTGGATAGTGAAAACTGCCTTTCAGTTTTTCAGATTTGATCTTAATCCCATGCTAAGGTTTTGATTTATATGGCCATTACTATACACTGTACACTATGTGTTTATCAGAGGACTTAGACATGAGAGATGCCAGAACTTCATCCACGGACCGCAAGGTGGAGAGCGAGGGGAGAAAGCCAGAACCAGATGGAATAGTGATTACTATGGTATTTGTAAAAATATAATTTGGTGTTAAATTTTATCATCGTAGTGTGATGGTGAAAGCCAGAACCTGTAAGGCATGGCCGTCTCAGCCAGGGTCCAAATGTGCAGCCTAGAAGCAGGTCTAGTGTGTTGCTAGAACATATCTGAACTTTAGGTGTCAGCACCGTTGCTGTTTATTTAGCCCTTAATTGTACTAGGTCGTTGTATATACGTTTGGCCCTTGAGCGATGTTGAGGGGAGGGGGTGTTAGGGCTCCTGACCGTCCGACGGTTGTAAATCTACAGTAACTTGTAGTCATACCCCATTTCCCTCACATCCCTGATTCAACCAACCACGGATCAGCTAGTATTGATATTATAGTATTTACTATTGAAAACAGTCTGCGTGTAAGTGGACCTAATGCGGTTCAAACCGAGTTGTTCAAGGGTCAACTGTGTATATATTTAAAAGAAAAGCGTCCACAGGCTACTTATTGATCTAGCTGGCTGTTAGCAACTCATGCATCGGATTCTCTGCTGAGCAGACGAGACGATTAGTTCTTTTCTGGGGCCAGCATAGAAGGTTAAGTTCTGGTTTGCAGACGTCTGGGTATTCCATATTCCACTGGGACTGCTGCGACCAAAGGGCTTCTCCCACTGGTGTTAAAGTCTTATCCTTGCTGGCAGTGGAGGAAATTGGGGTGTACTGAAGGCTAGCAGGTGTGGCTGGGCCACTCATGTCACAGGTCTGGAAACATGAACCAATAAAATGCTCTTTTATTTTTTTTTAACATTTTAAAGAATAGTGCTTTATTGAATGAGTTTTATTCACAGAAAAGTAGTCTTTAATCTATGATGACTGCCAGATTATACAGTAGAAAGCAATTTTCTTTGTTTTCCATACTGCTGGCACAGTTTCTACTAAATGAAAACAGTCATAAAATTATATTCACAAATATAGTACTCTATCTCACACATTTCACATGATTATTCACAACAGTAATACGACATAAGAATCAGTCATTTTGTCAGGTTAGATAAAGTATAACAGTAATGAAAAAAATGCAAAATGTTCTAACAAAAATTACATTAAAGCCTTTGTTACATCAAATAAAAAATGCAAATTTGTTGCCAAGTATAGACAGAATGACAAAATATGTAATAATTTTCAATGTTACACTAATGATACACAAGGATGTGGTAAATGCCAAAAAATCTATGTGCACTTCTGCAAAACTTTAGACTTCAAAATAGAATCTTACCACCCAAACATTAATGTAGTATTGTACAATTTGAAGCTATATGTATTTAAGGTTGTCCTATTGTATTAGTTATAAAGTGTCATTCAATATGTAGTGAAGATTATGGTATAGAAGAAAAAATAGTTGAAAAAATAAACACTTGAGACCTCCCTGGAGAGGCAGCTTGAAACTTTTCACCATCAAACTATGTCCCAGTCTGGGCTCTCACTAATTAACTATATAGCTTTGAACAACTCGTTTCACCTTTGAGCCTTAGTTGCCTCATCTGTAAAACAAGGGGGATGAATTATATACTCTGTAAGGTCACTTCTAGCTCTGACACCCTATGATTCTATTATGCTCAAATGAAATTCACATTGTGCTAAGTGTATAGGAGTCAAACTGAAACTGATTATGAAAGTGGGAATAAGCCAATTGTTTCTATTAGGAAAGCTCAACTAAATTAGGTAAGAATTTTTTTTTCAAGTTTTTAACAGGAATTTAAATATTTTTAAGGATTTGACTTACTTGTTTATTATAATTTGCATCTTAATGATGACAAACAACAAAAAAAAATGAGTAAGAGTCACTGAAAGAGTTATCATCTAAGTTTTAGCCCAGATTTCCAGAGTCAAGGCAAATCCATGGAAGGTAAAAGAGTGTTAGGATGGGAAGTAACATTTATAACATTTGTAATTAACAAGAAACATAATACATACATTATGTGTATGTATTTTACACATATGGTCTCCTTGAACTCATAACTTTGTAAGACAGGTAGTATTCTCATTTCACAGATGAAGAAGTGGTTACCCCTTTTCTTTTTTAAAGCAGATTTGGCTAAAAATAACCATATTTGCCAAATATTCCCTCCCGTTTTATTTCTCTAATGGAAATGATACACAACCTATCCTATTTCTATTTCTCCCACCTCTCCATCCCTTTTCCCCATATTCAAAAACTGGGTAATCAGGAAGTAAAACAATGATTTCCGTCTAAAGGGTACATACAATACGAGGAACTAAGGCTGTGGTGGTAATCTCCATTCAGAGTTCAAAATACGAATTTTATCCACTGAAATGAAAACCGGAAAAACACTACCAACATTTAAATAATATAACAACAAAAGATCATAATACACAGGGCATTTTTTTTTTTCCCTTTGTTTAGGGGCAAAGATGGGGTAGGACGAGTGTAGTGAATGCATGTGATGTGATTTGGCCTTGTGTGTTAAGTTGCTCTTTTAGATGTGAGTGTCTCAAGAACTACATAAGGACCCTCTGTGTACTTGGCTCAAAGCTGCTGGCAAAGGCATGGGAGTAGGTGGAGAAAAGGGATAGAGATGTATGTTGGATCCTCTTGGCTCTTCCTCTGAACACTATGTATAGGGATCTATTCCATGGTCATTCCAGGAAAAGATCACCAGAGAGGACCAAGATTGAATGAAGAATGGAAGAATCTGACTCTAATTGACAGGTAAACTTTCAAACTTAGGGAACCCAATAGAAAAATAATTTTCTCCTAAGTGAATTCCACTTATAATTCTGCTTAGAAGTGCTTTTTCTCTTGAATAGAAATGTTCATAGAAGTGATCATTGGAACAAATATTAGTAAAACACGTAAAATTTTTAAAGTGCCTTGTTTTCTTGCTGTATGATTTATGTCTTGTTGCAATAATGCTGCATAACAAACAGCCCTGCATCTAAGTGGTTTAAAACAACAACTAGCTGTTTCTATTCATGAGTCCATGGGTGAGCTGGGCAGTTCTGATGACCTAACCTGGGCTCAGTTAATCTATGTATCTCAGCCCAAGTCTGTAGTAAGCTGGCAGATGGACTAGGGGCTAACTGGTCTGGGACTTGGCTCTCCGGCACCTGTTCTCCTGTTCTCCAGAAGACTGGCCTGGACTTGTTCTACAAGAGAGAGTGAGCAGAAGCACACAGGGCCACGTGAGGCCTGGGCTTGCCACTGACATTGTCATTCACTACACTCTGTTAAAGCAAGTCATGAGGCAGCCCCAATCTGAAGGTTGGGAAAGTAGAATTTAATGGGAGGGACTTCAAAGTCATATTGCAAGGATTATGGATCCAGGGAGAGAAAGAATTGAAGCCGTTTTTGCAATCAATCTAGCACACTTGGTATTTAAATTTTCCCTGTACTGAAGGAAACTGCAGTAAGATGATAGCCTGGAGCTAAATGATATGAAAACTGAACATAATGACTCCACAGAAGTCTCAGAAGCAAGTGGCTGAGGTGGAATGTGGGTCTTCACTCTCCCATCACCCAGCGTTTGCTGTATCGTGCATGATTCTATTTGCGATGTAGTTTTTTCTTTAAAAAATGTTTGCCGAGCTCACTTTTGACATATATGAATTCAGAGTTGTTAACTTTGAGACAAAGTATATCTGAACTAGTTTTAAAGACTCTTTACTTTTTATTAGGCAGGAGAAATGATATTGGGACCTAATCAAGCTCAGCTTGCATGTATAGGAACATCCATAACTATTCTTTGATTCAAATGAGGTAAAGTCATGGAGGTGTTTGGGAAGGTGAAACTGAATTTTCAAGTTAGTTATATTGACTGCCTATCTTGTAAAAATTGTAATTCAGGACCCATGGCTTTGGGTGAGAGCAATGGAATGCAGGCTGCTTCTCTTCTCTCTAGTTTCTGAGTTGTATCCTCTATTTTGAATCTGAACCAGCATCAACTTTTCATTCTGAAAATAATGCAGCATTTCTCCAGGGTGTTTGGGTTTTTTTGTTTGTTTTTCTGGCTCAGAAACATCTGTGCACCTAAACACACAGATGTTTTCTTTTATTATTAAAAATATTTATTTTCAGGTAAGGTAGCATGTGCTTGTGGTATGACATAAAATGCTTTGTGAAAAGCAAGTTTCCCTCACACTGCTATCCTCCAACTCCTTGTCCAGATGTAAATGGGACATATTCCTTCAGAGTTGTCCTATGTATACAGTATATATAAGCAGAAGCAAATATTTTTATAAGCTGTTTACACCTCTTATTTTAATATAAATACAAACAAACTGCTGTGTACATTGTTCTTTATGTGTTTCACTTAATAATTTTCCTTAGAGATTTCCTCATCTCAGTATAGAGACAGAAGCCTCATTTTACTCACAAACACATCCCATTTTCCAGGTGATATACTTCTCAGGTGCCCCTTGCTTTGTCTCTCTTTTCCTGTTGTCCACATATTATTCTGGGGTATTCCTATTTCCATACTGGGGACTTTATCTGTCCCAGATGGGTCCTGCCATCTTGATGACTCACATAAGGTAACAAGGTATCCATCTTTCTTCCCATGTCCCACTTTCTGGGAGAGCTGGAATGTTTCCCATGGCATAGGGCTGCTCTGCCTCAGCTTTGCCACTGAGTCTGAAACTGACCAGCACTGGTTCCAGTAATGCAGAGGTCAGTCACATTGGACAATCTTGCTTCTCAGTTTCTGACCCAGTAGTATTGTTTTGTTTTTTGACACATCAAAAACGTATTTCGTCAGTGCTAAGCTATTTCCCTTATTCTGCTGGCTTATTCAGATTAAAGCCAGACTGTGACGGCTCTAGCTCCTCAGAGCCCCTCAGAAAAGGCACCATTTAAGGTTGATACGTCAAAGCCATACCTCGTCCATTCTTGGGTATCTCAATGGTTTTGAAGATACCCAGGATGGGTCAGTTAGAAGGTAGCCTTCTCCTGCTATTGTTCTCATGGTCTGGGAGGTACAGATAAAACAAGACTTCTAGAGTATGACTTTTATATGTCAATGCAATCAGATTTTTGTTAAGCACCTTATATTGTAGAATACAACATAATGTTTAATTTTAAACTATAGTACAACGTTCATGAGCATGAAATTCAGGGTTAGCTGGATCCTGTGAGACCTGAGTCAAGTTATCTGACCATTGTAAGTCTCCCAAGTCCTCATCTGTAGAAAAGATTAATAATACTTCCTAGCTCAAGGGCTCTTTTGAAGATTAAATTAGATATTGTGTATAAAATGGTCACAGAGCATCTGATACAATAGTCAATGGTAGCTGTGCCCTTGAACCAAAGACCAGTATTATCAGCTCCTGCAAAAGATGCTCTCAAATCTTCATCCTCCAGGGATCCTCAGCTATTTGAAATCCATCTTAACCCCTGGCTTTCTCCATTCCAAAGGGAATTATATATCCAGACTCTGGCTCAGAGACCTCAACAATGCCCAGTAGCCTTAGACGAAGCATCTACAGTGTTCAAGGCAATTCTTTGGCATTACACAACTAATCAAGAGTTTTCACTTTTTTTTTAATTGAGGTAAAATACCATAGTATAAATAATAGAATTTGACATCAGAGGGTTTGGATTCCTTCTCTTTCATCTATTACTGTGTAGCATTGGGGGAAATGAGCCTTAGTTTCCTTGTGTGTTCAGTGGGAATAAGAATACCTACCTCATACGTTTTTAACAAAATACATTGGTTAGTTTGAGGGATTAAATAATATTGATGAGTTCCTGGCACATACTACATGCCTGTACATGCCTGTTAACTGATAATTTCCTTCAGCATGTGTGATTGATATCTATGTAGTTATTTTGTTGGAATGGAGAGATAGCCTGCTTCCTTATTACAAACATTTTATTTATATTCTATCCTCCTGCCTTGAGTTGTCAGGTGAGGACCCAGCGCCCGAAGGTGTATAGTAGACGCCAAGTTAACTTTTTTTTTTTTAAAGGCCAAGAAAACAAAGAGTTTAGTTAGAATGATTCTGGTACTAACAAAGGTTGTCTCTTTTAGAAAAATATAACCCGAAAGCAGACTGTAACAAATTCTTTAAGTCAGTGTGCCGTGGGGCTGTGTGTATAGCCATTGCCTTCCTAACCTTGCCTTTCAGAATGCACCAGTTCTCTTTTAATTAATATTTCATCAGATTGTGCTCTAAGATCCAAGAAGGTCTAGGAAGATAGGCACAACAGAGTAAAAATGACAGCATCATCATGATTAGTTAATTAAAAACTAGATCCCAATCTTGACGTGACACGCAGTGTACAAGTATTCTTACATGAATTTCCCAACACGTGTCATCTTAACTGTTCTTTATTCCTCCCTCACTTTCACTTCTACTAGGTCAGTTCCAGGCTTTGCCATTATTGTAGTTAACACTTCTCAAGAAAAAGTGATCACTATGGATAAACAGACATGTCTGATGACCTTCTCGATATTGTACATTCATTAGATGTGGTATGTATGCTCTTCATATGACACCAGTATCCAAAGCTGAGAGAGAGAAAAAGACCTCCAATTGATTAGCTACTCCATGCGAGGCACTGTGTTTGGCATTTCACATGCGTTACTTTATTTAACCTTCATAGAGGCCAGCTCTAACCTGGAACTGTAAAGAGAAGGGAAGTGTCATTCCCGGCTTTCCCTTTGTGATGCAAAGGAAATTTTAGAATGGTGTAACATTGATGTCAGTTCAATAATAAACAGATTGCAATAGTCAACCTATTGTGAGGAGGAAGTGGCAGCTTTTCTTGAAATCTGACCACTCTGAAGGAGGGTCTTTTCATAAACAAAACAAAAGCGCCTTTTAGAAGTAGGTTCTAACCACCACCCAGTGGCTCAGCCCTATTGAACACTGATCACTCCTTAAAGCAACCAGGTTTGGTCTACAGAGCCAAAAGGGGGGACTTAGGCCAAGGCCAGGGATCATAGAGCCTCACAAGGCTGTCTCGGAGCAAGTACTCAGACTTCTTACCCACACGGAGGTCCTTGTGCTCAACAAAAGCATACCCTGTTTGGGAGCCTTGCTCACAGACAGGATGGTTAGCAAGGCATGTGAGTCTTAGAGTACAATCCTATCCTTGAAGATGGGCACTGAAACCTGGGAGGTGCTTTTAATTGAGTGGGGAAGCAGGCAAGGAAGGAGTAGAGTTATAATATCATGGATCAGTACCAAGACAGAGGTAAGCACCTGGTGCTTCGGGAGCACCCAAGTGTACCTGGAGGTGGGAACAATAAGTGACAAGTGTAAATCATTATGGTGATGCCAGAGGGAAGATTGGAGCCCACTAACTGAGGCCTTATAAGGTTGTGCAATCACTACCAAGGCATCTAGAATTTTGTCTCTGATTTTCCTGGCTGAAGGATGATGAGATGGTAGGACAATTCAGACAAAGAGGAAATGAGGAAATGGTAAGAGTCAGAAAAATTCAGAGTGAGAGGAAGAGATCCAGGGAGGGAGGGAGGGAGGGAGGGACAGAGAGAAGGTGAGAGGAGAGAGAGAACTTTCCCTTTTCTTAACTGGAGTATTCCCTACTGTGATGAGGAGAATAGAATTTAGTTTAAAGATATTAAATAGGGCTTCCCTGGTGGCGCAGTGGTTGAGAGTCCGCCTGCCGATGCAGGGGACACGGGTTCGTGCCCCGGTCCGGGAGGATCCCACATGCCACGGAGCGGCTGGGCCCGTGAACCATGGCCACTGGGCCTGCGTGTCCGGAGCCTGTGCTCTGCAACGGGAGAGGCCACAACAGTGAGAGGCCCACGTACCGCAAAAATAAATAAATAAATAATAAAATTCAGATTAGAGAAACTAAAAAATAGAGGCTTTGATAGCCCAGTTTAAAGCTTTCAGATCTCTATTATTTGCCATTTATCTATTGACATTTCCAAAATGTTTCCTTGGAAAGCCCTGCCCAAATGTTATGCGCATGTTTTATAGCTAGAGGCCATACCCGCTCATTGTAAGAATGGAAAAGTTTTATTAAGATGTGACTTATTTCCATGCTAGACCTCTAAGGCTTGACCCTCAATCAGACAATCAACAGCAAGATTTTTTTCTTTTTTTTTTTTTTCTACTCTGACTCTTCATAATCATATTGAAGGCTTTGTACTGAGTTTGGGTACGAACTGGTTATCGTACTTGTGCTGATGTGACATAATGTTCCACTGCAAATCTGAGATGACGTCTTTCAAAATCAGCAATTGAAGGTGATAGCCCTAAAGTTTCATCTGTCTTAATAAGGTTTCAGAGGGTGATTTTCTATTTTATTCACCTTTGATGTGCTTCAAAAACCAAGGTGACATAGGAACACCCCCCCCACACACCTACTTCTTGCAGCAAGGCATAGCTCAACAAAATGAAATTATTAAATCGGAATTTGAACGGGTGATAGCACATGTCAAGCGTAAAGATCAGATCTAATTAAGAAGATTTCTATGATCAGGAAGTCCAACGTGTAATCAGAAAGCAGCACGTTAATTGATACTTGACTTTCCATGCAATTCTATTTGCATGGAAATGATAAAGACATCCCCTCAGTGTTTTCGCTGTGCACTGGTTCTGTATCATCACATTTAGCCTTCCTACTTTTGTATGACGTACAAGAAGAAGCACGCTTACTTTTGGAAAACATTGCTACCATTCAAAGAGAATCTATTCTGTGCTACAAACTCAAGCCAGGCCCTTTTCATACATTACTTCACTTAATCTTTATAATACGTCTCAAATAGAAGGATTGCACTTCCCATTGTACGGAGGAGGAGACTGATGTTCAGGTCCATTAAGTAGATTCACCGAAGGTCACACAGCTAGCGAGTAGCAGATCTGAGATTCGCAACAGCTCTCTCCATCTATGTAGTCCAGTCTCTTTCCAGAATACTGCAAAACCTCTCTGAGCCTCGTATTTGAAATTACCATGAATTGTAACCGAACAAATACCCGTCTTAAGTTCTGAGTATTACAGTTGGGCCCAAATAAACATTCCCATTACATACCAACATAAAAACCAGGACCAATTCTAAAATTCAGGCACCTTTTTTTTTCTCTTTTATTTTCTTTTTGAGGATTTTGCAATGGTTCATCATAAGAAGCGATTTCTTCCAAATAATTTTGTGTATTAGCTAGATGTAAATAAAAGATCAACGTAGAAAAAAAAAAACTCCTTTACAGTGTGAATCTCAACCAGAGGTGATTTGCCTCTCCTCCCTTCTGGGGCCATTTCTGGTTTTCAGAACTGGAAAGGTATGATCGTATCTGGTGGGCAGAGGCTAGGGAGGCTGCTACACATCCTACAAAGCCCAGAACGACTCTGACAACAAAGAATTATACAGTCCAAAATGACAAGAAGAAGACAACCATTTAAAAACCTAGAAGCAGAGAATTCCAGGCAAAGGGAGCAGAAGAATCCACAGTCCCTAAAGCAGGAATGAATCTGGTATGTTCAGAGAATAGAAAGAAAACCGGTGTGGTTTGATTCTGATAAGTGAGAGCCAAAGGAAAAGCAGCTGAAAAAATTCTACCAGGCCAGATCAGGTTGGGGCTCATATTCCCTGGTAGAAATTGAGATATTCTTTTTGTTGCAATGAAAAGCTGTTATAGGATTTTCAACAGGAATGTGGGAAAATCTGATGTGTGTTTGGAAAGATAACTTTGGCTACTCTTTGGAGAATGTTCTAAGGGAGGCATAAGCGGCATTGGGGAGACACATAGAAGGTTTTGGAAATAAGGAAGATTTGGTGGATTTAGACTATGGCGTATCAGTGAAGATGGACAGAGTTGGTTGTTATCAGAAGTTATTTTGGAGGTAGAGCTGACAGGCTTGGTGACGAGCCGGTTGAAAGGAGAAGACGTATCAAAGGTGATAACCGGATTTTTGCCTTGAGCAACTGGGTAGGGGATGATGCTGTTTACTGAGATGTAGACACTGACAGCTGAACAGAGAAGGAAATATCACATGATCTGTTTGGAGCTGTGTTATGTTTAATGTGACATTCAAGTGAAGGTGCCAAAGATTCAGGATATGTGAATCTGGAGATCAGTGAAGAGATCAGAGATGGAGAAGTAAATGTGGGTGTCATCATCATGAAAATGGCATTTAAAACCTTGGAACTGACCAGAATCACCTGGGAAGCATATGTTTATAGAGAAAAGAAAGAGACTTAAGAAGAAACGGGGAAATCCAACCTCTAGGAGTTGACATCTATTCTTGATAAAAATAACTGCGAGTAGACAAGAGGTAGTACGTGGAGCAGAGGAGACTGAAAAATTATTATGCTTATTTAGTGTGCAATGAACCAAACAAAAAGTGGGGGGAGGGTGGAGAGAAAGTTTTAAAAGCATGAAGTAGTATAACATGTGTAAGGTAGCATTAATAGTACTTTTAGAGTAACTGACAGGAAGAGTATGGGAAACCTGAAATAAAAGGTAATAGCCTACAATGCCTTTGAAGAGATTAACTTTTACTGACTGGGTCCTTCCTGGGGTCTTTTTGATGCAGAGAGTAGAAGTGAATGTTATCATCACATTGTTGTATTGAATACACTCTTCTAAAACCCTGATGTTTTCACCTTCTAAATTGATAAATTTTACTAAATAAGTCATGCTTACATTCAAGTGTTAGATTTTCCAATTATCTGTATCTAATTTCATCTTTACAGGCTGTTGAGGTTTTTTTGAAACTCTATTCTGCTATAAAACATATTAGTATTCTTTCCTGTTTCTGTTACTTGAAAATTTAACCAATGTGTCTTAACACAAGTGTTACTAAAAATGTTGATCAGACAAGGACCAAGGACCTGAAGGGCTTCACCATTGCCCTGGCGATTTCCCTCCTGTTGGATATTACAGCATACCTTGGTTCCTGTCCATTATGTATCCGCCAAGTGTTGAACTATATTTTCATCTTTACCCCCCCCTTTGTTAAGCAACCTGTCTAGATGAAATATGCTCCCAGTCTGTCTATAAGATGCCACTAGTAGAAAAGTCTAGAGATTTTACCCCTAAATCAAGCAAGGTCAGTTATAAGTTACCAGAGAATATTTGGTAGCTCCCATGATTGCTTTTTCTTATTGCTCACAAAACTCTTTTTTAAATAGTCTATTTTAAAATCATATTGAGAAGTGTCTTTAAGTTCACTAAGGTTCTTTTGAAAGTCAAGCTATTGTCCCATTTGGTCCTTTAGTGCCTGTTCTCTACATATTTCTCAGATATTGCTGTCAGCAACGTTGCAGTCTAAACTTCAGTTCCATCTGGGAAGGAGACACTCACTTCTTGAGAGGGACGTCACCTTGATTGGGGTTCCGTATCTTCGCACTAAGGCATGGCCCTCTCTTACCAGCTTGAGCATCCTTCTCATTGGTACAGATGATGGACTCAAAGTAGGAGTAAGGGAGTTAAGTTTTGCTTTGTCAGTACACCACCAGCAGACTTTTAGGCAGGGACCGTATTTATTTGTTATGCTTTAAGTTTTCAAAAATATGTACTTTTAACCACCACTTAACTATAATGACATTTGTGACAGATAAATTACAACCACTTCATTCTCTAGATCATAATCAGATTAGTTCTGTTCTTTCAAAGAAATGGTAGGATAGATTCATTTTGACAGTACCTGAAATTTGAGCTTGAGTTTATCATCAAATTGGGGATGTTTTCTTCCTTTTCTTATGATTTCTCTCTCCCTTTTCCTCCCTCCCTCCCTCCCTCCCTCCCTTTCTTCCTTCCTTCTATCCATCTTTTTGGCAATTATATCAAAGAATACAGCAAAGCCCTGTAAAAATATCTGGGTAACATTGGAGTAAGTTTTGGTTATTAGTTTTTGCAACTCATTTACTCAATTTAGCTGGCATTTTAATGAAACTACTTTTCCCCAGTGGTGCTTAAATAGCACACTTATATTGTGATTCCTTCGTAGCCTAAGAGGTTTCTGTTTTCTCTGTGAAGAAATACGGGAATGGCTTTGATCCATTTAATTAAATAGGAACATGGCTTCCCAGAACACAGAAGAACTTAGTATTTTTGAGTGAATGCATAAATCCATGAGTGAATAAATATAGCTAATAAAATTTGACAAATATACAACTTATATACAAATTCATCAGCTAACTCCTATCCTTTCCTATAAGATAGTATAGAAAACATGAACATATTTTATTATGGCTCATTTGAGCAGATAAAAACATTTTATATGTGATTTTTAGAAATCAGTCATATTCAATGCACTTTATCCCTTTATTTAGACTTACTCTTATTTCTTATAGAACATTTTGAAGTATTTAAGTCATGGGCTGAATATTCGTTCATTTACTCTACAAATGAGTAGTATAAGTCTATACCATTTAGTGGGAATACATCTTGGTGTTCCACTGACTGTCAGTGTTCTTATAATGTCAGACTTTTTTTCTGGTCATATGTCTACATCAGCAAAGTGTTTATGTCTTAGAGTGACTCACTATAGTTCTATATGAGAAAAAACCCTCTGAGCTCTGCAGTCACACTTTATTCAGTCATGTGAAAAATGTTAGTGAAAAGTATTCCTGCTTGCCATGGTTACTACATATTTCCTATTTCCAACTTTACTACACAACTTCCAGTGTCATTTGTTGAAGACCAAAATGAAAGAGCAGGGTTTAGAATTTCAAGGAGGAACTCCTTGGTTTAGCCCTCAAAAGCAGCCAGAGGGAAAAGATGGCTCACAAAACCTCGGCAACGGGCTTCCCTGGTGGCGCAGTGGTTGAGAGTCCGCCTGCCAATGCAGGGGACGTGGGTTCGTGCCCCGGCCCGGGAAGATCCCACATGCTGCGGAGCGGCTGGGCCCGTGAGCCATGGCCGCTGAGCCTGTGTGTCCGGAGCCTGTGCTCTGCAACGGGAGAGACCACAACAGTGAGAGGCCTGCGTAGTGCAAAAAAAAAAAAAAGCATCAGCAACAAGTTTTTACAAGTAACTTTTCAACAGCAGTTGTGGAATCCAGAAGATGATTGTGGAATGCATCTTTAATGGATACAGAACAGAACTCTCAGTCTAAAATTTTAAACCCAATGGAACTATGTTTTCAAGACCCAGGGTAAAACAAATTCAATTATAGAAAATTGACTTCCAAAGAATATATTTTGGAAAGAAAGAATTGATACCAGAGGAAAATCTGAGATGCAAAAAGGAAAGTGAGCAAAGAAAATGACATGTATGTTGGTAGATTTAAGTCAATATCCTTTGAAAAGACGAACATAGTAATGTCTAATTGGTAGGACTAAAAATATTTTTTAAAAAGCTTAGGGTAAACTGTCGAAAAGCAATTTAAGGTAAGCCAGGAGGGGGTCAGAATTTAAAGTACTCTAAGATCTTTTTGCTGTTTGAGAGGAGGTTAAAGACACTGATTAACTTTAGACTTTAAGTATTCGGAGTCACACTTTAATGGTGACAATTAACAGACTGTAATTTGTATATATAAATATCAAACCATTAGAAGGAAAAGATCAAATGAGAAAAAAACCTGATTAATCAAATGCATTTCCAAGTAAATCCTAATATAATTGTAAAATGTATACAGAAAAACAAAGGATCAGTGCAAGCCAATTCATGAAGAAGAAAATGCAGGGTTAGTTGTAGTACCAAATATCAAAAATTGATTAAAAAACAGTAGTAATTAAGACATGACACACAGGTGAAGGAATATGCAAATAGACCATAGAATAATACAGCAGACATAATCTTGCAGACAACTAGGGAAGAGAGGAGCTATTCAGGAGACATTACTGGAACAATTGTTAATCTGTCTGGAAAAAAACCCCACAAAAACAAGAAAACCTGGCTGTTTCCTTCAAACTAACACATGATACAAAAATCAGAAATAATAAAAGAAAACTTAAATTTGACTACCTTAAAATTGTAAACTATTCATCAAAGGATTTATAAAAATGAGAAAAGTAGTCACAAAATGATAGAAGATATTTACAATATGTAAAACCAAAAAGGAATTAGTATCTGTGATACATAAAGAACTTCTTCAAATTAGTAAGAAAAAGACAAGCTACTTAAAAGAAAAAACTGAAAGGCAGAAGAATAAACAGGCGTTTCACAGAAGAGAAAACTGAACATTTCAGTAAATACATAAAAGGATATCGTCTCATTTTTGATCAAGGAAGTGCAGATTAAAACCACAATGAGATACTATTAGACCCACCAAAATTGGAAAATTTTTTTAAAGTAGGATAATAAGTCTTAGTGAGCTGTGGAGAAAGGAGATTTTCCTTACGTTTCTGGTATGTGTATAAATTATCCAGTAAGATTGCTGATGTGGGCATTTAATGACCCACAAATTATTTTCCTATGCGTATAAGCTAGGAGAAGTTCTACCTATGTACAACAGAATAAATGTGCAGCATTGATTATAATAAAACTGGAAGCAACAAATTTCCATCAACAGGAGAATGAATAGGTAAATTTTGGTTCAGTGTTAACAGCGGTGAAATGAATGAAACAGCTCCTTAAATCAGCATGAATCGCATCAACATAACTTTGAACAGAAAAAAAAATGTGAGAATAATACATGTGCTTTGATACTCCTTGTATAAAATTTTCAAATATGTAAAAATAATACT
The DNA here is from genome assembly GCF_964374135.1 of Grampus griseus. NCBI lineage: Eukaryota > Metazoa > Chordata > Mammalia > Artiodactyla > Delphinidae > Grampus > Grampus griseus. Next base: position 75,446,707 of record NC_139000.1, on the reverse strand, counting down.
TCAGGCTATATGCATATGTATTATAAATATGAAGAAATGGCCAGGGAATAATAAAAGTTCTGAATGCTGATGACCTAAGAGGGGAAGAGAGGGGAACAGCCTCATAAGGGGCTTCAACGATAAATGAAATATCCTGTTTCTCAATGTGGGTGTTCTTTTAGCACTTTTCATACATTTTATACATAATACATTATAAATATAATTTCATAAGTATAAATATTCTATAATTTAAAAATAAAAAATAAAATTCCATAATTTAAAAGAATAAAAAGAAAAAAGTTAAATTACTCATATTGCACCCTAATCACTTATCCTTATATAAAATAAAACCATCAAAATGAAATAAATTCATTACAAATGTTCTTTTAGTTAAAATCAAATTAAATTATTCCAGGACAAAACAATCAACATACAGTACATACAATTATCATTGTTTAGTGCATGTGTCTGACCTTGAGTAAGGTACTAATTTCTCCAGGCCTCAGTTTCTTCATCTCTAACTTGAGATGCCTGGATCAGCAGACTATTCTAAGAGTTGTCCCTGCAGTAATTTTCTATGTGCCAATCTGGTCTATAACTTGAATGCCCTCTCCTCTAGACAGGCACACACATTACAAGCTGTGGTTTCTGAAAGGCAAAAGCCATGTCTTTCAAGGGCATACCTGCAGTGCATAGGTGTGAATTACCTGACATATGGTAGGTGGTCAGTGGAGTAAAGGATTCTGGCATTATATGCTAGTGAATGCTGGGCATGCTAAAATCTCATCATATCCTGAAGTCACTATAAAACCAATTGGATGGTTTTACAACCACCATTGCAGGGATCATAGATAATAAAATATCAAAAAGATGAAACATTCATCAATTTTAGGAAATATATTTTTCACATTTTGTCTCCTCTGAACTCAAGGTAGGTCTTGCAATAGATGATAACTTTGTCAACTATTGTCAGCCAGGGAGTACTTGCAATGCAGTTGTCATTGCCTGATTATAAACTTAGCTGTTATTCCTGGCGGCATGACACACAATAGAATTCCTTTGATGTCTCAGTCAACAAATCATTTAAGGAAAGAATGAGTCTTACTTGTCCTCTCTGAAAAGCTTTCATTGAAATAATCTGATACAATTAAGAAAACCCAGCTTCAGAAATAGTAACATAGATATATTTTAGAAGAAATTCTTGGAGAATGTCGTAGAGCACCCTTTTAAGAAAATCTCCATCAAAAAATGACCTTAATGGCACAGAGAATAAGACTGATTTGAAAAACACAAAGATAAAGAAATGTGAGTTACAAGTAATTCAGAAGAGTTGCACTGTAAACGTGAATAGACTTTAGGAAAACCTTAACCAGCGGGTGTGGCCTACACCTTCTATATATGTAAACAGGAGTATATTTTTTAAAACAGTTTCTCCTATCAAAAGTGTTAATTCCCACTGTTAAATCTTAGTTACAGAAACTGGGAACCAGGAGAGGGCAGCAGAGAACTAACCTGAAAAAGTTTTCTGTTGTATTTTAACTGTATAAAGGGCACTTCATGCTTTATGAAGTTCTTTCACATATATCAACTTATGGCATCCCTGCAACATAGCCGGGGCAGGCCGGTTATTTCCATTCTCATTGAAAAGACAAACTGAGACTTGGAGAAATTAAGTCACTACTTTGAGGTGGCCCAGCTAAGGGATGGCCTTGACTGTAAGAAGGAGTTGGACTTCATGTGCACTCTGCTCCTTCAAATGCCGGTAAAACCACTGGGAAGCCAAGGGGGTGGTCAGAAGGAGAATTAGAGATGGGGTCTGTTGAGATCCAGATCACATAAGCTCAGGACCAGGGTGTGTGTGTGGAAGACATCATGAATCAGGATGAAGATGTGAACTAAGAAGCCAAACCAAAGACCAAGGGCGTATAAGTAAATACCAAAGCAGTCCATGGTCACTGGAGAGCAGAGACGGGTCTGAACCATCAAATGCAGACCTGAGACAGAAAAAACAGGAAACCCCAAATGGCGTGCTGTGTTATCAGAGCACTGTGAGTACTGGTCGGGTCCCAATCCCTGCCCTTTCTGGTCTTTAAGTGGACTAGCCTCAGATATATTAAAAAACAGAATAGCTCCTGGCCCCTCAGCAATAATATTTGAGCAAAACTCCAGGGTATTTCATACTGGTGAAGTTACAGATGAAATGAACAAAAGATATTTGCTGTGTTCCTGCCTCACTTCCTGGCAATTAAAAACCAAAAACAACAACAAAAAAACAATCCAGAGGGAGAGTTTCTGCTTCGTTTACCAAGTGGTTATTGATTAAAATATTGATTGAAGCCCTACTGGGAAGGCATATGCGATTCTTCACTCCAAAGAAATTGGAGTAAACCTTTTGGCCTGATAAGTGTAGTCTAGGTGAAGTATTACTTTGTGTTGTCAAGATTCATTTCTTTACTGAGCAGTCACTTCATAAAGCAAGCTATGTGGTTGGGATTTTGAAGGCTTTTATTTCTGCTAAATACTCAGAGATGGGAAACGTTCTGAGGCAAAGAGGTGTAATCTCTACTTACTGTTCCCCTGCATGGCCACCTCTTGGGAACCACCCCAAAGAGGAAGGTTGAAAGGTGTGCCTACAGCTGTGTTTTCTTAGGAAGATCGTTCTCAGAATGCAGAATAGAGAAGTAGAGTGTCCAGACTCTGTCCACAGTGTGTGCAAGACATCAACTGCAGGTGTCAATAAATACAAATATTAAACAAGTCCTCCTCCCAGAAACCACATGAACAGGAAATAGAAGAATTCAGCGTTCTTTATTACTCATTTAAATAAATCATGCTTTGTGCTGGTGGATGGAAGAGAGGATATTTGTAAGTAAGCACTTATGTGTAGGAGGGTGATGAAGATAGGATGGTCATTTCTTGTTCCAACAAAATCTGTGCTTTACCTAGACCATTATGTGTACATTTTAGGAGGGCTTATGTGGCATATGACAGGATACAAAGACATTGAGAGCTGAATGATTCAAAGTCATACAGTCATTTTATTAATGCTCTGTCTTTGACTCTCTTTGTTTTCACTCTAGGATAACAAACACAATTCCTACATACATTTTTATATTTACATCTATATTCATGTCTACATTTATATTTATTTTCAGAGTGAAGAGAAAGCATCACAGAAAGCACTCAAGCTTTAGAATCAGATGGATGTAGATATGTAACATATATCCACTTTTTATCACTCATTTATAGGTTGATTTTGGGTGAGGTACACAATATCTTTGAGCCTTAATTTCCTCATCTGTCAAGTAGAGATACAAATACCCACATTATTATTATTTTTAAGGGAAGTGAATAAGTATATATTCTCTGTGGTCCTTAGGTTAGAGGCAGCCAGTCTCTTCTTTCTATGGAAGCTCCCATAGACATACCTTGAGATTTATCTCCCCTCCTTCAGAATGCCATTCATATTATTTCTATGCTTGGAGTTATCCTTTGCTAATTTAATAAATATTGAGCACTTACTAAACGCCAGTAACTGTCCTAGGCCCTTAATAAAAGGGACAAAACCCCTCTCCTCAGGGAACTGACAGTCTAGTGAACCCTCTATTCTCTTTCTCTTGCTCGCTTACGTCTTTTTTCCACCTGTCCTCCAAACTTCACCTCAAGGGCTTCCCATTCTGTGAAAATTTTTTCTGAGTTTTTCCTACTGGAAACAGTCTCTGTGTGCTTTGAAATTCTGTAACATTTTCCCACATTCCCTGCTCACGTGGCCGTTTATCTTCTTCCCTGTACTGTAGGTTTTTTTGCACGTCCTTTGAAATTGCATGCTTCTGATGGTAAAAGGTCTAGAATACAAGCTTCAGAAGGACAGCATGATTCAGTGTGTTTTGTTCACTGGGTATCCCCAGGAACGGTAGTGGGCAAATACAGGTTTTCTATAAATATTTTGCATGAATGAACGAATGAATACCTTTGCATCTTTCACGTTACCTTACTGTGTTGTGTGTGGAGAATTGGATTTGTACTCAGAAGTTCTGAATTTAAAAAGCAAGCTCAAAAGTTAACTTTCCCTCTCTGAGACTCAGCTTCCTAATATGGAAGATGGAAATAAGATTTTTGCTTAACATATTATAGAATTGCTTTTAAGATCAAATTAGTGGGATGTATATGGAAAATAACATTGTTTGTTCACCGCTAAATGAGTAAAAGTTGTTACAACTAACCCTGTAATGGTTACTGTTGAATGAATGAATGCATGTGTTATGGACTAAACATTTGTGTCCCTGCAAAATTCGTATGTTAAAGCCCTAACCCCCAGTGTGATGGTATTTGGAGATGGGGTCTTTGGGAGGTAGTTAGGTTCAGATGAGGTCATGAGGGTGGAGCCTTCCAGATGGGATTAGTCCCTTGTAAGATGAGATGTGAAAGAGTACCACCGCCTCACCCCACTTTGCTTGGGGCACAAAGAAGTCATGTGAGCACACAGCAAGATGGCAGCCGCCTACAAGCTGAGAGAAAAGGGCTCAGGATGAAATCTACCTTGCCGGCATCTCGATCTTAGACCTCCCAGCCTCCAGAACTGTGGTAAATTTCTGTTGTCTACGCCACCCAGTCTAAGGTATTTTGTCATGGCAGCCTGAGCTAAGGTAGCATGCATGAATGAATGAATGAATGAGAAGGAAAAAATAGGATTCCATGAACTTTGAGCAATTTAGTGATTCAATCAAGAGGTAAATAAAGGCATTCTAGAGGGGACAAAGGCTTCAGTCATTCAGGAAAATTAATTGATGTTTAGAAGTGCTGTGCTGTAACTTTGCTGAGTACATTTCCCGAGATCAGCTTTCCTCCTAAGTTCAGGACATAAGGGAAAGAATTAAACTATGTATTAAGATGGGGAGGGGGAAGGGTAAGCTGGGACAAAGTGAGAGAGTGGCATGGACATATAAACACTACCAAACGTAAAACAGATAGCTAGTGGGAAGGAGCCGCATAGCACAGGGAGATCATCTCGGTGCTTTGTGACCACCTAGAGGGGTGGGATAGGGAGGGTGGGAGGGAGAGAGACGCAAGAGGGAAGAGAGATGGGGGCATATGTATATGTGTAACTGATTCACTTTGTTATACAGCAGAAACTAACACACCATTGTAAAGCAAATATACTCCAATAAAAATGTTAAAAAAAAACTATGTATTAAGAGACTGAGGTCTCAGTGGGTGTCACTTGAACTCTCTGATCCTCTATTGCCTTATGTGTAAAATGAAGATTGGAATGCCAAGCATATCCACCTCCTAGCATTGTTGTAATAATCAGAGAAGTTTATGTGTTGATAAATGACCTTTAAGTTATTAATTGCCAATAAAATGTGAGATATTAGCGGTAGTAGCGTGACATTAAAGACTCGTGGTTTGTGCCACATCCTTTGCTTCTCAAAATGACATTTTTTTCCCCAAGATTTACTTACGATCTAGAAATTCCTAACATCCTGGAGTTTATTGAGAGTAGTAAGTTTTGGGTCCACACTACAATCCTGTGAGCCATGTTTTGCGGGGAAGAAAGCGGCCCATAGAGGCAAAGTGAACTTTCCAGGGTCACCCAGCTTGTTGATGCAACACCTGGGTTCCTAACACATGTTCAGTGACTCCAGATGTGGACCTTTTTCCACACATGTTCAGTGGACCCAGTGGCACAACTGGGTTCCTAACACATGTTCCTAACACATGTTCAGTGACTCCAGATGTGGACCTTTTTCCAGCAAAGCACAAAGATCTGAGTGCTCTCGTCTTCAAATACAATACCTTTTTCAATGAGCCCTGGTATTCCTTACTGTCACACTTAATCCAATAAAGTTAACATCCGGGATTTTTGTGGAATTTTCTAGTTAAGTTTTGGTAAATGTGCAATATTCTTCTTAACTTATTTTCAAGGTGCCATTTAATCGTGCGTCCCTGGAGAATGGATTGGCTGGTATTTAATTTTTCACAAAGATTTTTAAATGGCCTGGTACTATAAAAATATTTTGTGCTTGTAAATATTTTAAAAGGTGTGTGATCCTGAATATTTTGAAACTTTGAGTGCCGGCATATAAGAAGAGGACTGAGGTTCCTAATCCATTATCTGTAGATATTCGTTATTAAGCAAGTAACAAGATGGGCGGAGAGGTCTAGATTGGATTTAAACCTCTGGAGGAAGGATGGTGATGAGAGGTAGAATTTTAAAATAGAATTTTGAATATAGCCTGAAACTAGGCACATGGTAGGAGTTAAAAAGAAATTGCTTCACTAAGCGCCATTATTCTGAGGAATGGTAAGAAAAGCAAGCAAAGACATTGACGACCTCAGAGAAACATGAACATATTACAGCTCAGAGTATATTGACAGCGTAGCCTGAGTCCCAGGAATTTAGAGCAAATTTGGCATTCAGAAGCCAGATGGGTTTCTTTAAGACCCCTTCTATTTTTTAAAGACCTTGTTAAGTCGGCCTTGGAGGAAGAACAAAAGATAATTTTTTCTGGAGTGAAATACATTTCTTCCCTCTAAATCTTATCATTCAATGGCAGTTCAATAAGGGAAGACTAAGCTCAGAATTTTGAGCCTCGTGTGGAAAGGCACCTGGGGCCATCCTCTGGAGTATTCCTATTCTCCTAGCTAAGATTTCCGCCTAGGAAGCCCCAAAGGGGCTGAGGTCACGATACAATTTCAGGACCACTAGGAGCCCAGCTGAGAAGCTTTTCCTCTAAGCATGAGATCATGGCTTCTTACTGTGATTGCCATGGTGCCACTCCTGAACTCATGCCACACAGGCAAGTAAAAGCCAGGATCTCAGTATTCCTTTGACCAAATGAAACATAAGCAACCACTGATAACTTCCAAGCTTTGTTCTCTCTTGCTGACCACAAATATAGAGAGAATAGGATACATGGCAGGCGATCTGGCAATCAAAATCATGGGGAAATCCAGGCTCTCTCTTTGGTACACCCAAGTCAGTAGGCTTCATTTGCTTAAAGATGAGGTAAATAAGGGAACAGGTGTTGATTCTGCCACACTGAAGATTTCCAGGGGCTTTGCACAAATCAGACCATGGCATCCTTGTTCAGGACATGCTTCTCTGAGGTGCTGTTTTGGGCATGATAGAATCCATAAAAGAGCCTCTTTGGCTAGGTCTTATTTTTGGTATGTTGTCAAGATCTATATCGAGAACACTGTCTGCGTTAATGTGTTTTTGTGTGCGCATATAGACAACTCAGTCAAAGTTCTTTCCTGTACCTGTGAACAATTGAATGTTGCTGTGTTTAATTTGTGAGCTGCTGCTGTAAGTTTCTTTCTCATGAGAATCAAAACTTTATCATTATCATCATCACTAACAATTACTGAGCCCTTTACATGGAGATTAAGGTGGGTGGTATTAGCCCCATTTTATTATAGATGAGGAAACTATAGTTTAGGAAGGTTAGATACGTTTTAAAGTTTACATAGCAAAATTTTGGCAAAGTCAGTTATTCAAAATCAGGGGCTATGGCTCCAAAGGTGCCACCTTTTACCATCACACCACGTTGCATCCAACACATGCTCACCCCTATTCCCAGGAAGACTTAAAATCTAAGGAGTAATAGAGGAGTTTTGTTTATTTAGTAACCAATATCTTGAATCTGACCCTCTTAGACTTTTAGAAGGTATATATTTTGAAAAGATAATTAAAAATATATATACTGTTAAAGGTAATAAAGACCCAACACAACATAGCAAATGTAAAGCATTACTCTTTTATCCATGCACCTGTTAAATATGTGCTTTTGGATAATTGCTGCCCACTCCTCTACCCCCTCATTCACAGTAGCCTCTTTTTAGGTCATTCACACATTTATTCGACAAGTATTTTTGGAAACACCTGCTTTGTACTGAGAATTGCTCTAGGAGCTAGCAATATAGCAAAGAAAAATCAAATGCAACACTCATCAGAATACAGAATTAAAATATGCTTATTAAAATGGATATTGAGACAGTAGTTGGTTTATTTTTTTATGTAGAGTCCAAAAAAACCAACAGTTTTATCACTTCCAATCTCGCTCTAAAACAAATCACACCCCCAAGTTAGGCTGTACACATCCTGCACGGAGGGTCTTATACTAATTTCTGTGGAGCTGTCAGAGAGAAGAAAGCGTGTCTTGTCCTCAAGTAGCAAGGGCAGGGAAGCTGTTCTTCCAAGAATTTGGATTTTTCCAAGACTCTTTCTAGGACTCATTCTCCATAATATATCCACTCTTTAATACGTTCACTGAACCCTGTGTGTTTTCCAGGTGTTCTATGGTGTAAGTCTTCGGGGATTAGTCATTTCCATTTGCCAGTGCCATGCCTAGCAAGATCTGATGCAAAAACCATTTCCCCATCATGCCAACTGGCAAAGGCTTGTGGTTGGGCTTTGTTCAGGCAAACAGATGAGCCCTCTAAGGGTTAATTAGGAAGCGAGCCCCTTTCAGCGCCTGAAATTGTTGACTTCAATCGTTTTCATGCACACTGCCATGTTTCACTTGGGTACTGATCGTGCCTGATGGACCCATTATTTTGTAACCAGAGCAGTGCCTTGGCTAGCTCTCTGGGGGTTAATTAAATGAAGTAGTGCCCCAGAAATTACTAGCAGAGAGGACACTTGAATTTCTCACCAACAGTACTGAAGAAAGTCCTGTTACTATGAACAGTCAGGTTTCTCAGCACCAGTGGTGCCTTGCACAGTTTATTAGGTTACTGTATCAAGACAAGCCCAGCTGATCCATCCAAGCGGTCCTGCCTGTTTTGGCCTGTGTCCGCTCGCAGAGGAATTGTGCCAGTGGGCTCTGGAAACCCCACCTGCATAAGGCAGCCCTGTTTTCTGCAGAAGATGATTCCTGCCCCGAGTTAAATGTGTACACCTCGTGGAAATGTTGGTGTCTTTAAGCCAAAGGCACTTAGAAGCTAGAAAAACAGCAATCTACTCGGAACACACTGCACTAAACACAACAAGAGCCCACAATGATTGGTAAGGTGATCAGACATTTTTCTGATATTGTTATGTCACTGTTGCTGCTGATGGGGGCTGACCTTGTAATCTGCCAGTTCTTTTCCCCTCATTTCATTTCTTCTCCCCCTACTGAATTTCTAACGCCAGACTCTGTGTAAAATGACTGCATGTTATTTTTTGTCTTAGGTTATTTTTTTATTTTGCAACAAGCCCACTGGGATTTAATAACCAGGAGAGAGAATTGTGTATTGAGGTGTGAATGAGGAGAATGGTAAATTCTAGAGCTCAAATGTCTAAGCCCTTCTGCATTTGGGGCCACTGGGGGAAGCAGCAAACCAGGAAAGAGGAATTTTTTTTTTTAACCTGATGCTGGGTCCTCAGACCCACAGTATCAATTATAGTGAAGCATTTCTGTTGCATATAGAAGTGTCTGAACTATAATCATAGGTAACTTTAAAAAATGGTCTTGGAAGAGTATAAATTGTTTCCTATGGACTTAGCTCTTGCACAGTCTTTATACCAGAAGGACTGTGGTTGTTTGAGGGTAGAAAATGTAACATGATGGAAAGTGTACACGATGGAGAATGAAGACCTAAATTCAATTCTTATTTCTTCCATGTATGAGTTGTGTGGTTTGGGGGCAGCTCACTTTACTTCTATGAATCTCAATTTCCTTATCTTTATTGTTTTTTAAATAAATTTATTTATTTTGGCTGCTTTGGGTCTTCGTTGCTGTGCGCGGGCTTTCTCTAGTTGCGGCGAGGAAAGGATACTCTTCGTTGTGGTGTGCGGGCTTCTCATTGCGGTGGCTTCTCTTGTTGCGGAGCATGGGCTCTAGGCGCGCGGGCTTCAGTAGTTGTGGCTCGCGGGCTCTAGAGCACAGGCTCAGTAGTTGTGGCGCATGGGCTCAGTTGCTCTGCGGCATGCGGGATCTTCCCGGACCAGGGCTCGAACCCGTGTCCCCTGCATTAGCAGGCGGATTCTTAACCACTGTGCCACCAGGGAAGTCCTCAATTTCCTTATCTTTAAAATGGGAATAATAATACTGACCTACTTTCTGGATTGTTGTAAAAATCAAGCATAGTGCCTGGCATATATTTTATAGCTCAATTAATATTATGTGAAAGACTAACTGGATTAAATTTTTAAAACACAGTATTCCAGAAAAATGTTCCAGAGGTATTAAGTATTTACAATCGTGTAAGACTTAAGAACAAAAGACTTTGTAGTGATACATGATATTTTATTACATTCCTCCATTTCCATACAAACAAGTATGAACTATTACTAGCTATATTCTGCAACTTGTGGATTATTCCAGAAACTAACTTGATACTAGTTTACTACTAGCCTGATACTAGATACTAGAGAGCTTTCTTGGGTCTTTCTTCTGTCTTGGGTCTATGATTTTCTTCTGTCAGGGCAAGAGAATGTCAGAGCAAAGTTACATCCTTCTGAACCTGGGTAGAATTTTGCAGTGTGGGATAAGGAATAGACATAGTACTAAAAATATATTAGGTATGTGAAATGTCCAGAATAGGCAAATGTATAGAAACAGAAAGTAGATTCGTGTTTGCCTAGTGCTGTGGGTGGGAAAAGTGAAGACGGAATGACTGCTGATGAGTACAGGACTTTTTGGAGAACTGATGAAAATGTGGTGATGGTCACACAACTCTATGGATATACTGAAAACCATTGAATTGTACATTTTACATAGGTGGATTGTATTAAATGTGCATTATATCTCAGTAAAACTGTTATTCCAAAAAGGTACATTTAGAAATTATACTATACTTTCATACATGTATTAGGGAATACAGTGCAAGAACTGGGTAGATATTGATGGTTGTATGGCTCTGAAGTGGAAAATACTGATTCCTTAATTAAACGTTCTAATAGAGAAAGAGGAAGAGAGCAGAAGGTAGTCCCCAGTGCTGTGGCATCATAGAGCAATGCTGGGGAGCACCGCATTCCATGGGAATCAGACAAGGTGTATCAGATTCAGATCTCAGTCTGCAGCCTCTCCATATCCCACTTCTCTTTCAGCCTTGAGTTACTTTTTTCTGTTTCTGCACTTAAATATCTGGACTTATCAAGCCTGTGCCTCTGGGAAGTTTAGACAAAGCATTGGTCTAAAGACTTACTCACAATGAGACAGAATACCTTTCCTACCCCAGAGCCATCCCATTTTTCCCCAGTGCTTAAGAAATATATATATTAATAATACATCTCATATGATAATAAGGATTATATTAATATATAATATATAATAACTAGTGTATATGTACAGTTGTTGCATACCTAAGAAAAATAGTAAATGTTAAATAGACTAGATTTAGTTGGAATAATCTGTATTTTCAATGTCTTAGAAATTGCAATGTCTTTCTTCTTTATTCCATCATCCACTAATCTTAGCTAATGTATTATGAGATGATTTACGTTCATATTTCAGAATTTCTTGATCGATTGGGAATTTTATGAGGTTTTTTTCCCCTAATTAGACTGTTACTGTGTTTACCTTTTAAATTGGTTGAAAGTTTATACTAGAAATTGGAGGCAACTTAATTCTGCAAGTTTCTTGTAGTTCATTTGTGCTTATATAATTTGCATTTTTGCCTTATCTTCAAGCTCTGGTTTGCTTGCAAGGAAGTTTTTAAAGCCATTTGTCTACTTTGTGACACTTATTTTGTTTAAGCCTGGTTATAGAAACTGTACATTTACTTAAGCAATTGCAGTGTGTTGAAAAACAGGGAATGAGTTAGGTCTCTTATACCTGTTTTTATACCTCTGTATGGTAACACTTCCTCTTTTGCCTAAAAATACCTTGGATACCTTTTGAAATATGGACCATATATGGGTGACAATGAGTATGTCATATATCCATACAGATTAAAATTTTTTCTTAATTATAAAATGCAGATATATAATTATAATATATATTTTCTTTTGAGCATGGCAGTGATGGCATCACACCTTCTCCGCCCACCACTATTAGTGAGAGCATCCCATCTTAGAGACCACTGGAATTGATTTTCGTGATGATACGATCAAGTACTTTTACCTTTAAACCTTTTCCTATCAGCTAGCAGCTGGAATTATTCACCGGCAAGCATAAACAGCTAAGAGGGATGACTTTCTGACTGGTACAGCTACTTACTGAGAACTTACTAAATGTCAGGCACTATGCTTTGTCTCTAGAGATAAAAAAATGATCAAATCATATTTTTGGCTTTGAAGTAGCTCAAGGTTTAATAGGGGAAATCAATCGATAAAAAGAGTTATGTTGCGGTGTGATCTGTGCTATGATGTAATAGGACACAGAAGCAAAGAGGACGTTAGGGAAGGTGGCAATGATTAAGCTGATTTTTGAAGAATAAGGAGTTAACTACACATAGAAGTAGAAGGGTAGCCCAGACACTGAGAAGATCCTATCTGATTTTTACCAAAAACTTAGGATGTTACAGGCTTAAAGAGCAATTAATAAGTAAAACTGGTATTCAAATCTCTGTATTCTTGCTTCTGTACCATCCTGCCTTATGAAATGCATAAAGAAGAGAGATCTCTTCTTTACTTGGATAGTTATTTTAATATGCATTAGCAACTGTCAAGCACTATATACAGGCTCATTTTAACAACATAGATTGGAACTTCCCAAAGTGTATCTTGTAGAACACTAGTCCCTGAAAATGCTTAGTAGTAAATGCTTCCATCCATGGTTAAATAAGCTTAGGAAAGGCCGAATATTCTGTTTCCTTCTTGTAGATTTAAAACGCACATGAACGTAAATTAAGTTCTGAGAAGGCATACAGTTTAAAAACAACAACAATAACTTTAGCTTTGTTTAACTTAGTGGTTCCAAAATGAGTTAGGCATGGGGTATATTTCACCCCTAATAAATTGGAATAAAATTAGTATACCCAATACCTTATCAGGAAGACAAGGACAAACTGGCTTAAGTTAGTTTGAATTTTTTGGTAATGGATCATCAGTTATCCCATTCATAAGTGTAACAGCTGCTACTCCAAAATGAGAATAGCAAACCTTCTATCATCGTGTAGATTTTTATTTTATTTCATGGTGTTCTTCGGTCATTGTATATAGCACCATCTATGGAAACCACTTCTCAGATTAACCTAAATCAAGATAATCCCTTAAAATCCAACATAATATTTCTGTGAAAATTGTATAGTATTTCAATATAAGGTCATAAACATTCTGTCATTCTTAAAAGAAAAGAATGGACTGAGTGAGTTTGCACATGTCAAATATACTGTGACACTTCATTATAAAACAAATGCTATCCCCTCAACTTCTCTCTGTATGGACTGGGATTCTTCGGAGTTGCAAGTGGCAAAAATACAACTCAATACAAGTTGAAGCCATGGGGCCTGGTTCTTCCGCTCCAAAAACCAACAGAATGACTGGTGGCAGTACCAAGATCATTCTTAGAGCTGCAGATCCTATAGTGCATTTACCTTGATAGCTCCTGCCATGGGCTGATTGGCTTGGGTGAATCACTGCCAGGAGTGGAGTAGTCAGGCCTGAGTCATATGCAAATCACTGGAGCATCTCTGGAATGTGAAGGGGTGGGGTAGTGGGGCCGATCGGCTGAACCTCAAGAGCTCTGAATATTTATTCAAGAATGTGGGAAGGATAGTTTACCCAAGGAAAGAGTGCTAAGACAGGACAAAAGCATACACTTTTTTTTTTTTTTTTTTTGCCGGACACGGGCCTCTCACTGTTGTGGCCTCTCCCGTTGCGGAGCACAGGCTCCGGACGCGCAGACTCAGCGGCCATGGCACACAGGCTTAGTTGCTCCGAGGCATGTGGGATCCTCCCAGACCAGGGCACGAACCTGTGTCCCCTGCATTGGCAGGCAGACTCTCAACCACTCTGCCACCAGGGAAGCCCCAAAAGCATACACTCTTAACATTTGCCATATACCTACTCAAACCAATACAGGTTGTGACCACATAGAATAAGTAAAAACTTACACTTATTTCTTCTAAATCAAATTATATCCATAGGCTTCAAATAGAACTAAAGAAAGCTATTTAAATTTTAAGAGAAACAGAATTTTGAGTATATATCTTTAAAAAAAGATAATTAAAATTTTTAAGCAACATAGCAGATGGTTAACGAAAAAGTTTCCATAAGTTCTTTTCTTCCATGAAAACCTAACTTAAAAGCAAGGCTGCTTTTTCACCTAAGTCCATGAAATAGATGAAAAAGTATGAGAAAATACATTGAAGTCCTAACATTCCAGTGAAGAGTCCCATTCAATGTGGAAGCCACAAAATCTCTTCATAATTTTACTAAAGTTGGGCCCTATTCCCCTTCTTCCATAAGTTTTAATGCTTTATGCATTAGTCTTGCTGCAAATGCCCTTATACAGTATTGAATGTGATGGAAATGGGCAGTGCCCACAATGGCCTAGCCCTTCAGCATCCATGGCTGGGACTTGTTCGTTGAGCTGTCCTTTCCCCACCACCTACATCTGCTCTGTCAGGACACTGCTAAGCCATTTATAAACAAAGCAGAAGACCACACTAGCACAAGGCAAAGGAAAAGAATTTGAGGCCTGCTCCTTATTCATAAGGAACTAAGTCTGTGGGAATGTAAGAAATAAAACCAATTCATACGTGAAGGTAAATCACAAGGAAAAGGAAGGAAGAGTTTTCAGCATTTTGCTTTGAAATGCATTCCTTAAGTAAACCATACTATGGTTTCTGGAAATTCCTTGATTGAAATCTAGGATCCCTCTGGGAGGCTGTATATTTTCTTGTAGATTTGTGTGGGATTTTTATTTGTTCGTTTTAATCAGAAAGCAAATTATGTTTTGGTAATGCCCATGTAAGGGATTTACATTTTTAGAGAAAAGGAGAGGACACATTCATTTATATAACACTGCAGTATGAGGCATGCACTCAAAGATTGAGGAACGTGTGAAAATAGGGCTTAGGTAGTTATAAACCTATATTTCTAAACTAACAGAATAAAAATCAAAAGCTCAGGCTCAGTATCAAAGCTTAAGGAAATATTGAAAATTAAAAATCTTTGGAAATTATACTCTAATATGATCATCTCTACTTAAAATTCAATATCTATAGGTAATATCAATATGATGGTTTTGGGTTTTATTTATAAAACTATTTACTATAATTTTTAGTAAATTAGCTTATAGAACATAAAACCTGTTCACAAGGAAAGACAAACTCAAATTAATGCCTGTTCCTTGCTTTATTTTATTTTAGAGGTAGGAAGAAAAGAGGGGGTGATAGAAAAGGTTTAAGTTTCTTATTTCTAAAATTCTGATAAACCTAGATTGTGGAGCATCACATTTCAGCCAATAAATATAACATATTATTAATTCTCTAAAACCCATAGTAAGTACTTTGTCAGTTAAGGTGTAGATAGGAAGAAGCTTCTATATGTGTATGCAGGTGTGGCGATAACACTTGGAAACCAAGGCAGGTCTTATCAAATGTCTGCCTCATTTGTGAATTACACCCTCCGTAGTCTCTAAGTAATAGTGGTAAAAATCGCCAAACCAACAGAAATGCCAAGTCACAAGGAAAGACTAAGATGTAACTATAGCTCCTGTGGCTCAACCAAGTGAAAGTAAAAGAAAGTGAGAGAAGGTTCCTGGTCCTCTACGAATTTGTCTGTCTGGCGCTCCTTCTTTTCTCGTGGTCAACATTTCTCTTGCTACCCTGATGATAAGTACGGGAAGGGCCGGGGTTCCCAGTGACCCTCTAGCATGAACACCTTGAGTTCTATTACAGGCTCTCCCTCCTCTCTCACCAGAGTCCCCCTCCCACATCACACTTCCGCGCAGCTCCGTTACATCAGCAAATCCACTCCCAGGATTTTGTTTCTGTCACCTGGGCTACAAGCTGTCCCCCCGCTTCCCCCCACAACCCCCAGCAGAGTGCTGTGTCAGTGGGAGGAGGTGGACTGAGATGTGTCTGTAATGACGAGACATTTTTGAGTGGTACCATTGGCTAGTAGAGGGGATAAAGTTTTCAGCAAAGAGGCAAATGGGTCAGACATTCCCCATGACTCTGAAAGGCAAGGTATCTAAGAGGGTTGTTGCCCATAGAGTGCCCTGGATAAATCTCATGAACATGGTGTGATAGAGTCAGTTGAGTGTGATCAGCTTTGTCTTGAAGGATGTGATTATTTGACCCCCAAATAAGAAGCTTTGAGCTTCTTGCGACAGAAATTAACTTATCCATTCCATATATATTTATTAAGCACCTACATTGTGACACATCTTGTGCTAAGTGCTGGAGTTACAGAAGGACTTAGAGTAGACCCTCATCAACTGGTAACTGATACTAAACACAGACTGTATAGTACTTGCCCTTCCTTTCTCCCCCATGGCTATTGTTCATCAATAGTTGTTTATATTTTATTGAATATTTGTTCTGCAGCTAGCTGTTGAAAAAATAATAACAGTAACAATAATTATAATAACAAAAAATCAGGAACCATAGTCCCCAGTTGCAAGCAGCCCATGGTCTAGCTGAGAAGTTATTATCAGTTCTGAAAGTCGAGAGTAGCTCAGATTCTTTCCTGCCTTTGGCATTTACATCTCTGTTCTTTAAAAATACCAATATCCAATCCTAATAGAGACCTATTAATTCAAAATCTCAGGGTGAGACCTGGACAGCAGTTTACTTTTAAATTCTCCAGGTGATCCTAATTTACAGCCAGCGTTAAGAACCACTAGTCTAATCGTTGGCAACCCCTGACCCTGGCCACAATACCTTGATGGTAAATATTGCCAGAACTGAAGCAAACTATGTTATCTCCAGAAAGAACTCAGAACTTAACACCATCAGGTGAGGCCTTAGACTCTTTGAAGTTGGGATTAGTACTTCTTTAAAAGTTGGACCAGATTTGGTTTCTATGCTATTAATTTTGATATAAATACAGATATATAAATATATATTAAACTGTATACAATTAAAATTCTTTAAAAAAGGTATGCTCACAAAAGCCAATGTTTGCTCGGCCATCATTTATCACCTTGTTTCTCCTTAGTGTTCCAGTTTTATCCTTTTTGAGCTCTCCTTGCACCCTGAGATCCAGCCGTACTCAACTTCCAGCAATCCTCCCAGAGTTTTTCACCTTCTCTTTGACTATAGTGTTGCTACTGCCGGATCCACTCTCTCCCCCTCCCTCTCATCTAATTCCTGTCCCTTCTCTTGGACTTAGTATAGATACCATTTGCTCTGCTAAATCTTTCCTGACTCCACATCGAGTTAGGAAGCCTCCCTGTGACTCCCATTATACCTTACATTTTGTCTCTCTAGGCCTTGTCACATAGTCTTGCTTATGTATTGCTCTGTATTCCTCTCTGGACTATACGTTTCATGAGAACAGGAAGCATACCTGTAATAGTTACCATTTCATCCCCATTTTCTACATACTGCCAAGCATGTAGTAGATGCTTAATAAATATCTGTTGAATTTATATGAATACAGATGTTTATTTATGCACACGTACAACAAGTAAACTGTGGTATCAATTATCTAGCTCTTGCAAGCACAGATCACTTTCACATTAAAATCGTCATATAATTGGTGTTTTCCTCTGAGGAAACCCTTTCATGCCAGATTTCATGCATTTGAGAACTAATAGATGTCACTTCTCTCCCATTTATCTTGGCCTCCTTGGGCTTTAGTTCATTATCTGTAATTGTAAGGCCCTTCCTGTCAGAAAGGTTGGGAGTGAATAGCTTAGGCTGAAAAGAGCTCTAATTTCTCAGTCCCATCCTTGATGATGCATGCCATAGGTTCACATAAAATTAGGTGTCTGCTATTGTGATTGGTAAAGGACTTCCTGGACTGTATCACGCTCTCTCTGACAGATGGTGTTAAAGCCAGTCCTGGAGTATCTTGGGAATTGATGTGCTTAACAGTGAGAACCAGAGGTCCCAGAACTAAGCTCTTCTTGGAAGCCCCCAAATTCCCTACAGTGGATACTGACTCCTATGCATGAGATGTGACCAATGTGCTTTGTGTTGAAGTGGAAATAACTTTGCTCAAATGATAGCCTGATAAACTAGTCATTACTTCTAATTGCTGGCATTAGGACTTTACATTTCCATTCTCCATGATTATCGTCACTTTCATTATTAAGCAGCTCTCAAACTTTCACCACTTTCCAACTTTGTCAAAGATCAAGTTGCCAAAGGAATAAACTGGGGCTGTCTTTTTCAGAATTCATACTTTTATTGCTCAGTTCACTACAGAGAACTGCATGCTTCTTTAATGAATTAAAATTTAAATCGGGAACACTGGCTGGGCCCAATTCACCCCTGCTGATGCAAAGCTGCTTAGCATATCAAAGTGATAGGAGCTCAGAGAGCACAGTGCAAGAGACAACCCTAACTGTATAATGAGAGAGAGGACACACGGAATTTGAGGGAATGCCTGCAGTGCCCAGGGCAACTGTGATTTTGAATATTATATACTTACTGTTAGATACAAGAAATTCCAACACTTTGCTGTGCAAACTTTGTCCCCCAGACTCTCTTGCATAATTTTAGATGGACTGTGTATCCTGTTTTTTATTAACTTGGGTTCTGGGAAAAGTATATCTTTCTTCTTGATCAGATCTTTGTTTAACTACATCACCTTGCAAGTTCTTCAAATTCCAGTGATGCTGAGTTATTGGAAAGAAGGATGACATAGAAGAAAAATGGTACCTTGGAATTTGAAAGAGTATAGTTGGAATTCAACTATAACATTAGGCAAGGTTTGAAATCTTACCAAAGCTCCCTTTCAGATTTATTGTGAAGATTAAATGAAATCATTAATGATGTTTGAATGAGATCATTGAGATGTATTCAGCTCCAAGAGGCAGAAGTTTATATCTGTTTTGTTCAGTGCTATGTCTCCAGTGCCTAGAATAGTGACTGGCCCATAGTATTGACTTAATAAATACATTTTGGATAAATGAATATCATATATGCAAAATACCAGCCACAGTACTTGGTGCGTAGGCGTATTCAGTAAATGGAACTTGCTAGGATTGTTTCCAGAATTAATGGGAGACAGGAAAAATCTACTCAGTAGGCAAGTCTTCAGGATGTAGAATGCTGTCGAGTGACATTTTGAAAGTGGATTAAATTTTCTGCAGGAGACTGAGGATTTGTCACATGTCTTATGAAACTGTCCCAGTAATGTGTCTGAGTATATCCTTTCTCATGGGCACAGTCTTCCCATTGGAGAAAACGAAAGCTACACTGGTTGATTGTGCAGAGTTATGACATCAATGGTGTCTGTTTCCATGATACCCTGGAATGTGGCTCACCTAACTGTCAAAGCCAGAACTCTTGCAAAGTAAAGGTTTTCATAGAGTATCATGTGTAGGAAAATAGAACCGTGGAGAAAATCTTGGAGGAAGGGTTTAACTAAAAAACTTCGTTTCATCTTCTTATATTTCTCCTACACTTGTTACTGATATGATAGTATACAAATGTCCAAATTTGGTGATTTTAGTTGAAAGAAGAAAGAATAATAAAATGAATATAAAATCACCAAATCTGAACATTTTGCCACATTCACACATGTGCTCTCTCTATATATATTCATAATATCTATATATATGAAATGTACATGTATTCATATATCTATATGTATAAATATACATGTATACAAATAACGTACATATCTCTAAATAAGTTACAGGCATCATGGCATATTACCCTAACTATTTAACTATCTCAACATCTATGTCTGCATACCTAGTACTCTGTTCTACATAACCACAATAGCATTAGTATACCTAAGACATTTAACAGTGATATGATAGTACTATTTGATTCGTGTTCCATAATCAAAATTTCCCAGTTATCATATTAATGTCCTTTGAACTCTTCTTATTAGTTTGCAACCAGTGACCATACCTGGCATTTAGTTGTCATGCGTATTTATTGTCCTTCAACATTGAACTCACTTTCTAAAAATCTGTCACAGTATTACTTGTGAAGAGTCAGATTGTCTTTGCAGAATATCTCCTAATTGGGATTTGTCTGATTATTTCCTCACGATTAGATATTTAATGGTTTTTATTCAGAATCCAGATAGGTGACTTTATACAAACAATCTGTCTTTTATTCATCTTCATTTTTATGTCTTTCCTACCAGCCTGTGAGCTTCTTACAGAGAGGGGCCGTGTCTTACTCGTCTTTGTAACCTCAGAACTCAGCAGTGCGTGCCACATGCGGGTACCTAATAATTCATCATCGTCCCCCAACCTGTTCCTTCTTTTCATTTCTAATTTTAGTTGCTGTACTACCATTCACCAACCACCCATACCGGGAAACTAGTTAATGAACTTGACGCCTCACTTTCCTCTCCTTTTCCTCCCATCTCTAAGTAATCACAAAGCCCTACCTGTTATACCTGCGGAATATTCCTCCAACCTTTCCTTCATTTGCATTCCTATATTAGGCCTCCAGCATCCTCTCCGGAACCATTAGAGCAACCCACTAACAGTCCTTCTTACTGCTAGTCTCAGCCCCATCAAATCCAACTTCTAGCCAGTTTTGAGACTGACCCATTTAAAAAGCAAACCTGACTATATTGTTTTCCTGATTAAAACCCTTCAAAGGCATCAGTGATTTATGGTATGGGGTCCAGGCTCTTTAGCCTGTTAAAGAAGCCCTCTATGATCTGATTGCCTCCTACTTCGTATCTCATCCTGCCTTGTACCTTTTGTTCCAGTTACCGCTGAAACCCTTGAAACGGCATTTCATTTGTTGAGGGCCAGCTACATGTCAGGCACGTTAGTGCTTCCTTTACATACACCATCTCCTCTAATCCTTACGTCAGTTTGTGAGGTAGGTGGAATTATTTGCATTTTAGAGATGAGGAAATGATTTGCATTACCCAGCTAATAAGTGGTAGAAGCAGGACTTAAACACGAACCTGAAGGCCTTGCCTTTCCACCCTGCCGAGGTGGTCTCTACTCACCACGCTATTTCTTACCTTCATGCCTACTCCCTGCATGTAACACCTTTCCCCCAGCCGTTTATTCTTGTCGCATTGTAGAGCTCAGAGCTGGTATCTTTTATTACATCTTGTGCTGGATTAGGTACAAGGTAAAATTAGGTATTAGGTAAAATATCCTGGGGGACTTCCCTGGTGGCGCAGTGGTTAAGAATCCTCCTGCCAGTACAGGGGACACGGGTTCAATCCCTGGTCTGGGAAGATCCCACATGCCACGGAGCAACTAAACCCGTGCGCCACAACTACTGAGCCTGCGCTCTAGAGCCCGTGAGCCACAACTACTGAGCCTGAGCTCTAGAGCCCGCGCCACAACTACTGAAGCCCGCACGCTCAAGGGCCGGTGGACCGCAACTACTGAGCCCACGTGCCGCAACTACTGAAGCCCGCGTGCCTAGGGCCCTTGCTCTGCAACAAGAGAAGCCACCGCAACGGGAAGCCTGCGCACCCGCAACGAAGAGCAGCCCCCACTCGCCGCAACTAGAGAAAGCCCGTGCGCAGCGACGAAGACCCAATGCAGCCATAAATAAATAAATAAATAAATTTATAAAAAAATAAATATCCTGGTATAACTCTAGTGCTGTACCTGCATTATAATTTAATGATCACTCTATATATCTGTACATCTGTCTTTCCCACTCGACCACCAGAGCTGAGACCATATCGTGTCCTTGTTAGATATCCAGAGTAGAGTCAAAGTAACAACTCAGTAAATATTTGCCGGGTCAGTGCGGTGGACAGACCGCAGAGCTCCTGATGCTGCCATGTTACACATGGCTGGCTTGTATAAAGACTTTGTATACACTTAGCAAATTTTCAGACACAGATTTGCAGTCGAAAGAGGTAACTAAGTTGTGTGACAGAGCTCAAATTCAGTATTGTCTTTTCTTTTAGAGGGGGCGCATGTATTGTCATTGTTCCCAAATGTACAAAAAGAAAAGACAGATAAGTTCCCAGTGCAGTTCCCCCACACCCCCGCAACGTTGCCCCCAACACAAACAATTTTGCCCAAAACCACAAACATAAACTGGTTCTGGTATTCTTATAAACAGTGCAGCTAAGAAACAGTTTAGAGAAAGTTTAACAGGATTCAGATTCTATCCATTCTGTCCTCTCAGCCCTGAGAGGTAATAATCCCATATGGGTCCCAGTCCTCCCCAATGGTTTTCCCATCTCTGGTGGAAGAGTCCTTTTTTTTTTTTTTTTAATTTATTTAGTTAGTTAGTTTTGGCTGCATCGGGTCTTAGTGGCGGCACGCGGTATCTTCTGTTGTGGCGCGTGGGCCCTTCATTGTAGTGTGAGGGCTTCTCTCTAGTTGTGGCTACACGGGTTTTCACTTCTCTAGTTGTGGTGTGTGGGCTCCAGGGCACGTGGGCTCTGTAGTTGGGGCCTGTGGGTTCCAGACTGCGTGGCCTCTTTCCGTTTGCCGCACGTGGGCTCTAGTTGAGGCACACGAGCTCAGTAGTTGTGGCGCGTGGACTTGGTTGCTCTGCAGCGTGTGGGACCTTAGTTCCCTGACCAGGGATCGAACCCACATCCCCTGCATTGGAAGGCAGATTCTTTACCACTGGACCACCAGGGAAGTCCCTGGAAGAGTCCTTTTAGCAAGTGGTATATTTGGCTGCTGCTTTAGGGATCCTCCAGTGCTGCCTTCTTCTTCTTGGGTTTTTCTTCTTGAATTATGGGGGCCGGGGGTGGGGAGGTGTTGTGGCCTGTCACTTTAGATAGCTAATAAAATCATTTAATTCATGGCCACCTTCGTATTTCTTTGGATTTAGCTTCTCGTTGGCTGGAGAGAAGCAGATGGTAGGAAAACCTCTAACTTCATATGGAGAAGGCACATCATTGGCTGTGGCATCCATCTTGGCTGTGATAATATCTGGGTCTTTTCTGAGCTTCTCTCCCAGTTCTTTATACTTAGGCTCCAGATTCTTACAGTGACCTCACCAAGGAGCATAAAGTTCAGTCAGCACGTCTTTATTTTCATCATTCACTAGTTCATCAAAATTCTTTGCTACCACTACTTTTACGGGCCTATCAGTGCTCTCTGGGATAGGCTCAGACTTCAGGTATCTCTTCAGGTTACCATCAAAGTAATCCTGCAGGAATATCTCAAGAGCCTTGCCATCACGCGACAATTCCTCCTGCATGACAAGCTTCTCTGCTTTTGCGGTTCTGATAGCAACAATGGCAGTCTCTCCAGTGGCACTTTCCAAGCCCAAATCAGAAAGTTCATGGCTAAAGGTTTTGCAGCTAGCTACAGCAAAGTTGAGTTTCTTCCCAGCATCCAGGAATTTCTTTGCCACCATCATCACTCTGTTTCTCCAGCAGTTGGAACGTTTAGCATGTCCTTACCCTGTATCGAATGTTTATTGTCTTCTGTCATGTGAGGGCAGATACCAAAAATGTTTTCCTGAATAAACTTTTTTAATCTTTCCACTGGTCATTTTCTGTTCTGTATATGCCACAGTCTTGTCCTCAGACTTGCTCATCAGATGTGAAGGACAAAACAAGGTGATACCCTCTCCATCATCATCATACTTGTTCACCAGAGACTCAGCATTGGTGTGTGCAAATTGGTAGTTATCTCTCAAGTTGCTGGCTGCTTTTTGAAACTCAGAGTGAGCTTCACTGAATAAATCTTTGAAAGAACCCACTACAGAAGCATCTTTATCAGTAAGGGATTTTCAGATTCTTCCTCAGTCCTGAGAGGAACTGAAGCTGGTGTAGCCTGCTTCTTCAGGTGGCTGACAGTTCTGTCAGCAGTCCTAGGCCCATCATAGCACCTAAAACAGAATGTAAAACTTTTCAAGAATAGTGCTTAAGTAAATAATGATTTAAAATTAAAATAATTCTCCTCTACTGTGAGTCCTTTTTTCATTTTACAGACCGCCGCATTTACTTTGTTACGCTCAGGATAAAATACATCCTGTGGGCATGTAAAATGCAAAAAGCAAAATGCATGCATGAGCGATTTTCATTAATGATGATGTTTTAGACGTGTCTATATAGTCTTCATAATATTTTAATTACCATATATTTTGCTGAATTGATTTTATTATCCCTGTAATCTTGGACATTTATGCTTTTTTTTCAGTCTTTTGGAATCATAGATAGCTATTCTGTGCATAGGTTTTTGTTTCTGTTGAATTATGCCATGAGGAGAAATTCTGGAGTCTAAATTTGGATCAGAGTATATCCATCTTTATTATTCTTAACATATTGCCTTCCAGAAAGAATGTATCAATTGAAATGATCAGTATAAATAAATGAAAACAACAGCTTCCTTAAACTTTAACCAGCAATGGCTACCATTTTTAAAATTTCTTAGCTACTTAAACAGGTGATTAAAGGTATCTCCAGGCTCCATCAAGGATGGTCTTTTCCCCTGTTTTTCTTTATTACTGATATTTCTCTATGTAATGTTTGTGTTAATGTCATGGCTTATTCGATTTTTAGGTTTTGAGGTTTTCCTTCTGAACTTGAATGAACTCTTCATATATTACAAATGTTAATTTACCTGACATTTTCAGTACAATATTTTTCTGAATCAGTTGTTTTTATAGGACAAAATTGAATTTACAACATTTTCACTTACAGAGGCTTTCAGTTTCCGTATATTCAGTAGTGGCAACACATCCATCCCTCTGCGTTTCCTCAGTGGATTCTTGTATAAGGTGTAGCTCTAACACTTTGGTTTTCTAAATTGTCCTATTTTATCTTAATGCAACTTATTAAATAAGCCTCCTTTGTCCCTCTGTTTGGGAAAACTGACTTAGCTTTCCACATATGTTTGGGGTTTATTTCTAATGTTTCCACCTTTTCCTGTTGGTGTGCCTTTCTGTGTTTATGTCAATACCACAGTTTTAAGTTCTAATACTTTTGTATAAGTTTAATGTCTGATATGGCTAGATTTCTTTCTCTTTTCTCATGCTTGGATTGTCTATCAGAGTTTTGCCTTTTCTCATATTTTTTCATACAAATTTTGTTGCAATTTAAAAAATCATATTGCCATTTTTAAAATTTATTTTATTTATTTTTGGCTGCATTGGGTCTTCGTTGCAGCGAGCGAGGGCTACTCTTCGTTGTGGTGCATGAGCTTCTCATTGCGGTGGCTTCTCTTGTTGCGGAGCACAGGCTCTAGGTGCACGGGCTTCAGTAGTTGTGGCACGTGGGCTCAGTAGTTGTGGCTCTCAGGCTCTAGGGCACAGGCACAGTAGTTGTGCCGCACGGGCTTTGTTGCTCCGCGGCATGTGGGATCTTTCCAGACCAGGGCTCGAACCCATGTCCCCTGAATTGTCAGGGGGATTCTTAACCACTGCGCCACCAGGGAAGCCCCATGTTGCCATTTTGATTGAAATTGTGCTAAGTCTGTAAATATCCTTGGAGTGAACATGTAGATTTATGATTTCCAGTCTCACTGAGGCAAAAACTATTCCTGTCTATTTAATTTTTTGAAAACTTCTAATAAGGGTTTTTAAGTTTCTGTAAAAGACTTCTGCTCTTACTTTGTACAGCATAAACCTTAGTGTTTCAGATTGCTTTTAATAAAATAGTAATGGCTAACTATTACTAAGCATGTAATATGCACCAGACACTATGCTAAGCACTTTGTATATATTATCTCATGAAATACCTCTGTAAGGTAGCCACTGTTATCACCATAATGCCTGTGAGGAAGCCGAGGTTTATGCTGGTCACGTAATTTGTCTATGGCCACATGGCTGTTAAACGGTAGAGCTATGATTTGCACCCAGGACTGTCTGACTTCAAAGGCATTGTTCTTAACCACCATCCTATACTTGGTAAACTGGAATTATGAGCTAATAAGATAATGAAATTTAGCGAGAATAAAAGCAGAATTCTTATTTCAAGTGGATAAGAAGAGAAAGGTCAGTATCTGTTCAGAATGTGAAAGAGTTCAGACCTTCTGTGGAGTATCAACTACTGAAGTGGCATGATTGCTCTAAACAAAATAATAAAACCCAGTTCTTTGTTAATGGACATATGACGTCAGCTTATGGAAGGGGATAGTACCAGTGGATCAGTATCTAGAATGCTGTGTTCTCAGCCCCCTGTTTTGAGAGTGGTCTTTATAACTGGGAGTTTCAGGAAGGGATGATAATGTGGTAGATAAAGAGGAATTATGTAGAATAAATGGTTGAGGGATGGGAACTTTCAGCTTGGTTAAGAGAAGACATCTGAAGAGTTGTCTAGAGCAGAAAGGAATAGTCATGTGGTGAACAAAGGTTTCAAGGAAACATATTTTGACTCCAGTAAATTCTTATAGAATTAGCCTGTCCAACAGGGAAACTGGCTTCCTTGCAATTTAGTGAGTGCCTCATTCATTGAATTATTTGAGCAGAGACCAAAGGTTACAGAAAAGTGATTTCTAAATTGCAAAAGAAGTTGATGTAGATTAATGGTTTTTAAAGCGCAAGTCCAACGACTGTAGAATCAGCCAGAAACCACAGTTGTTAGAAATGCAAATTAGAGGACCCCACCCAAGACTAACGAATCAGAAACTAAGATGAGGCAGCAGTCTGTGTTTTAACTAGCCATCCAGGTGGTCCCTGATGCATGCTAAAATTTGAAAACTACTAACCTAGATAAAGTCTAATGTTTCTTAAAACTCTGAAGTTTAACTCTTCTTACTGTTTGTCATGCAGTACACTTTTATATCAGGCAGTGTGATACTAATCGTGTACTACACCTAAGGGAAGTTCATTGTTGAAATAACAAAGGGACCTCATTATAAAGTGGTCCCAGTAAATGGTTGGAGGTCTCTAATACGTGCACAGCAAGCTGTATCCACTAGTAAAGGCATGGCATACCCTCATTATATGTGTATTTTTTTTTCCAAGGATAGATATGTAAATGCAAATTATCATACTAGTTTCACGCTTTTGTTTTCATCATCAAAGTGAATTGAAGTCCTCTGGAGGTGGTTTGGAGTAGATGGGAAAAACGAAATTTCTTATAGCTGGGAAACAGTAGATGTTGAATTCCCTTTGCCACTTAGCCATCTGTTTCTTCCACCGTGTTGTGAATTCCTTTGGCATTGGGAGCATATCTCATCCATCTTTGTATTTTCCATGGTGATTAGTGCAATGCCTGTGAAACGTTAGTGCTCAGTCATTGCTTATTAAATATAATGTATTTAAGGTAATAAGTTCTCCAAGTTTCAAAATATGTTTTTCATACAAAATCAAAGTATTGTGATTAAATAAAACAGAGAAGACTAGAACCCAAGGCTGCCCAAACCAAACACAACCACTATTTACATTTTGTAATTTGGACAAATTTACATTTATTCAGATTACATTTGTAATGACTCTCGATCTTTTCTCCCGTTTTCTAAAGCTTCGTTTTACATGGTTATAATCATACTTGGCGTTCTGCTTTTTTCCCTTTTCATTGTAGATTAGGGCATCGGATTATACGATACACTCACATGTGCAGAGAGAATACAGAGTTTTAAATTTCTGGAGCTAACGATCTTTCTCATCGACCTAGTAGGTAATTGGAAAAATTGGCAATTAATGATAGCTTAGTCTTTTCCAGCTAAACAGTCTGTATCTGTGAAATAGTAAGTTCAATTGAGTTTATTGCAGAAAAATGCTCAGTGTTTCAGATTTCTGTCCCTCGTCTTCTTTACAAGATGGCATCTGGGTGGGGGATTTTTGGGGGTTGGGTGGAGTGGGTAGGTGAATGGCTTATGTGAGACCATGGTGATGAGGGAAGAGGTCTCAGGTGTTTCCATCTATTCCAGTGCCTGGCTTCTGCTGGTTCACTGGCCTTCTCAGAAACCCCACATTCACTCTCCTGAGCCAGTTGAGACATTGAGGCCCCCAGAAGGGATGCACACGCAGTATTCGGGGGGAGTCAGAACTGTTTTAAGGTCACCTGTCTAGCCATATTCATCAGTCAGTTTTACACCATCTCTCCTGCATTATCTGGGGTGCCGTCCTTAGTTGAGGTGAGATTCTTTCAAATGGAGAAAAGGCAACAGATACTTTCAACTTTCTTTATCAACTTATGCAAGAGTCTCCCCACCCTTAAAATACCTGCCTCAGAGAAGTCAAGACACACGAGCTTCCCACCTTCTTCCCCAAATTCTTCTCCCTTCTTGTTTGGACTCTCCCCTGTGTCAGCACAGATAGAACAGTTCTTTCCTCTTCCTGTCTGGTTACAACTACCATACCATACTATTTTGTGTTTTCTCTACACTTAAAAAAATGAAACCAAACCAAACAGAGAACACTTTGGTAAGGCCAAACTCTTGATATGAAGGAAAGGGAACTTTAAAATTTAGAAACCCTTGCTGTCGCTCCACAAACCTGGCTTTCAGATTGTCACTGCTCTTAGGAAAGTCTGTTGTGAGACTTAAGGCTGACCCATGATGCCATGATGTATGAGGCAGTCCCCATTCTCTGCTTCCCTGAAGCACCAACCTCATTGCTCAGCTGCAGCCTAACATGATTTTAGGGGGAAATAAAATATGTCCATTAAAAATTTATAAGTATTATATATATTAAAATGATATCAAAACACCCCTGTATGCTCTGGTGTTATGTAATGAGCACTGTGATTGGAGATGTATGTACTTTATTTAATCCTTGGGTTTAATTTATTTAATCCTTTATTCTCATTTTACAAATAGATACATTGAGGCTCAAAAACAAACCTTGCCCTAGGTTTCACAGAGAGGGCATTCTTTCAACCACATTGTGCACAATAGTTAACCAAATGCATACACCACTGTTTATTTAACCATTCCTCCATATTTAGACATTTAAGTTGCCACAGGTTGTTTTTTTGTTTGTTTGTTTGTTTTAACATCTTTATTGGGGTATAATTGCTTTACAATGGTGTGTTAGTTTCTGCTTTATAACAAAGTGAATCAGTTATACATATACATATGTTCCCATATCTCTTCCCTCTTTCGTCTCCCTCCCTCCCACCCTCCTTATCCCACCCCTCCAGGCGGTCACAAAGCACCGAGCCGATATCCCTGTGCCACGCGGCTGCTTCCCACTAGCTATCTACCTTACGTTTGTTAGATACAGGTTGTTTTAAAGGCAGATTTGCACCTCCTAGTACAAGGACCCGGAGTTTAGAATTCAAAGGCTACTTCAAACCAGATGGGGAAAACTTATAGATTAAAAGAAAACTAAAATATGTATCAACAACCAATTGCAATGTAATAACCTTAGGTGAATCCTGATACAAACACAATGTAATGACAACAAGTAGAATCAATTGTAGAGGCTTAGGTGGAGGTCGGGAGGATAGAGGGAATGAAATTGGCCATCATTTGATCATTGCTGAAGCTAGGTGATGGGTACTTGGGGGTTCGTTTTCCCATTCTTTTGTATATGTTTGAAACTTTTCATAAAGAAATGTTTTCTAAAATGGAATAGGATTCCCTACGCTTCCTGAGTTTTGAGCA
Source organism: Grampus griseus (assembly GCF_964374135.1). Lineage (NCBI taxonomy): Eukaryota > Metazoa > Chordata > Mammalia > Artiodactyla > Delphinidae > Grampus > Grampus griseus. The sequence goes on along the minus strand of NC_139000.1, from coordinate 75,417,260 downwards.
AGGAAGAGTTCTTTTTCTAATAATATTAAGCAAATATGCATTTGTATGATTTTGGTTCCAGTCTCCAATCCCCCAGCCCCCTACCCTCAACCACATTCCTCTTACATACTATATAGCACTTGACAAATTTCTCTTGGGTGAGCCATGTCAGATGAAAATTCTTCTTCATTGTGGGGTAAAAAGAGGTCATCCGTGATCTTGAGTGATGTGTGTGTGTGTGTGTGTGTGCGTGTGTTGAGGGCACACAGTCAATGCAGCTGGCGAGCACGGCAGTTCTCTGAAACAGTCCCTGCCAGAGCCTCGTTATCCCACTCCATGCTGCAGTTTTATCATGTGTCTGAGAAAGTGTTTCCTCTGCCAGGCAGGAAGGAAATTGGAAAATAAGTGCCAACTTCTAATGCCCGGAGGGCATACACTGGCATCTCCTTTTCTGGTTGGTGAAGCCAGGATGTGCTGCAGAGTGTCTCATTAACACCAGGGGCTTGGCCAGGCAGGGTGCCCCAGTTTGAGCATGCATGCTATCCGGGCACAGTTTTTATTCGATCTATGAAATGTGCGAACGTCACGTTGCATTAGACCCCCGAAGGGGGTCTTTAGAAATGTTTATACTGTTTCCTCCCCTCACCTCTCCCTGTGCTACTGAACCAGGTATCTGGCAATTCCAGCCCCACTGACATGAGAGGAGGTAACATTTCATTCATCTCTCTTCCCCTCTCAATATCATTCAGAATTGTCATTCACATAATCATTAATATTTGTTAAATGGAAGAAGGGGGAAAGGGCGCAAAGGTAACATACATGGGAGAGAAAGTGAGGGACAGTAAAGAATGTAAGATATTGTTCATTGCAGAATATGAATGAACAAGTACATTATCACCTTGAGATTCTGGTGGGATTCTGAAATGGAGGCAAAATACTAAAAAATAGATTAAAGATGTGAATTTTTCTATAAAGAACACAATGAAATTTAATGTGTAGGGGGAAAAATCCCTTGAATTTTATAGCTTCTTTTCATACCCAGTACAAACTAATTCCAGGATTCAAGGGTGAAAGATGGTGGCCTTTGGTTATGTCACCTTCTTTAACATCTCTACAAAATTCAAAGAAACCAGAAAAATGTCATTAAAAAGATACCCATTACAGTCAAAGACAAATCTCATCATCAAACTCCCAGTGTGTACCAGGGACTTTTTCATATCTTTTTCTCCCAAAACCGTATCATTGGCCTTGACAGTTTTATGCAAGTTGACAATTCAGTAAGGAGCACGTTGATTTCTGTAGAGGAGAGCCCAAGGGGCAAGTTATAGGTGATGAATGTGGTGGAGATTAAAAGGTAGTAATGAAGTGAATTTTCTGATCTCATTCTTTGAAAAACAGCCATTATCAGGAAATGCTTCAGAGTTTTGAACTGAAAGCAAATGGAAGAAAAGGAAATATGAAATGCTCAGTTTCTGTCTTATCTGTATACACCATTTTTACCAGTCTTAGGCAGGCTCTAACATTTGTACCAGCACTAAGCTGGGTAATTCACACACTTAATTAAACCTTTAGAAACATATACATAGGTACATTTTATTCTCCCCACTTTCCAGTGAGGAAACAGTTTAGAGAAGCTTGGTAAATTAGCTACAATCATAACTAAGAAGTCACAAGGCTAAGCTTCTAACGCAGCTCTGTCTGAATGAAATACCTGTTTCCTTTCTACTGTACTTCACTGACTCTGTTACTGTAAAGGAGATAGTGCTAAAGTAGTTTCTGGTTTTAGAAGAACGTTCCAAAATGTCAGTTCTTGTTACTTATGGTTGACGCCTATGTCTTACACGCCTTACTCCAGGCATTAGGGAGTTGTAAAAGTTTCCATATTGCAATAATTATAACTGCAGACTTGTATGTTGTAGGGTGAGGTGCCATGGCACGGAAAAATTTCATAACTTATAGTCTGTCACTAACTATTTGTGTGGCCTTGAACAAATGTCTAAATGCTCTGAGCCCAGATCATTGCTGCCAAATACAAGATAATTTATTAGGTTAAGTCTAAATTATCTTTGTCTTCTGTGATTCTCTTTTCCTGGTTGACGCACTGTAAGTTCCACTAAATCAGAATTGAGATTTTTACTGTCACTGTTTGCAGATGACATGATACTGTACATAGAAAATCCAAAAGAAGCCACCAGAAAACTACTAGAGCTAATCAGTGAATTTGGTAAGGTCACAGTATACAAACTTAATATACAGAAATCTCTTGCATTCTTATACACTAACAATGGAAGATCAGAAAGAGAAATTAGGGAAACAATCCCATTCACCATTGCAACAAAAAGAATAAAATACCTAGGAATAAACCTACCTAAGGAGGTAAAAGACCTATACTCAGAAAACTGTAAGACACTGATGAAAGAAATCAAAGAAGATGCAAACAAATGGAGAGATATACCATGTTCCTGAATTGGAAGAATCAATATTGTCAAAATGGCTATACTACCCAAAGTAATCTACAGATTCAGTGCAATCCCTATCAAATTAGCAATGGCATGTTTCACAGAACTAGAACAAAAAAAATCTTAAAATGCGATGGAGACACAAAAGACCCCGAATAGCCAAAGCAATCTTGAGAAAAAAAAAAAAAGCTGGAGGAATCAGACTCCCTGACTTCAGACTGTACTACAAAGTTACAATAATCAAGACAGTACGGTACTAGCACAAAAACAGAAATATAGATCAATGGAACAGGATAGAAAGCCCAGAGATAAACCCACACACCTATGGTCAACTAATCTATGACAAAGGAGGCAAGGATGTACAATGGAGAAAAGACAGCCTCTTCAATAAGTGGTGCTGGGAAAACTGGACAGCTACATGTAAAAGAATGAAATTAGAACACTCCATGACTCCATACACAAAAATATACTCAAAATGGGTTAAAGGGCTTCCCTGGTGGCACAGTGGTTAAGAATCCCCCTGCCAACGCAGGGGACCCAAGTTCAAGCCCTGGTCCAGGAAGATCCCACATGCTGCAGAGCAACAAATGCCACAGCTACTGAGCCTGCACTCTAGAGCCTGCCAGCCACAACCACTGAAGCCCACATGCCTAGAGCCCATGCTGTGCAACAGGAGAAGCCACCACAAAGAGAAGCCCACGCACTGCAACGAAGACTAGCCCCCACTCGCTGCAACTAGAGAAAGCCCACACACAACAACAAAGACCCAACACAGCCAAAAATAAATAAAATTAATTTAAAAAATGGATTAAAGACCTAAATGTAAGACCGGACACTGTAAAACTCTTAGAGGAAAACATAGGAAAAACACTCTTAGACATAAGTCACAGCAAGATCTTTTTTGACCCACCTACTGGAGTAATGGAAAGAAAAACAAAAATAAACAAATGGGACCTAATTAAACTTAAAAGATTTTGCACAGCAAAGGAAACCATAAACAAGAAAAGACAACCCTCAGAATGGGAGATAATATTTGCAAATGAAGCAACGGGCAAAGGATTAATCTCCAAAATATACAAACAGCTCATGCAGCTCAATATCAAAAAAACAAACAGCCCAATCAAAAAATGGGCAGGGGCTTCCCTGGTGGCGCAGTGGTTGGGGGTCCGCCTGCCGGTGCGGGGGACATGGGTTCGTGCCCCGGTCCGGGAGGATCCCGCATGCCGCGGAGCGGCTGGGCCCGTGGGCCATGGCCGCTGAGCCTGCGCGTCCGGAGCCTGTGCTCCGCGGCGGGAGAGGCCACAACAGTGGGAGGCCCGCGTACCGCAAAAAAAAAAAAAAAAAAAAAAAAAAATGGGCAGAAGACCTAAATACACATTTATCCAAAGAAGATATACAGATGGCCAAGAGGCACATGAAAAGATGCTCAGCATCACTAATTACTAGAGAAATGCAAATCAAAACTGTAATGAGGTATCACCTCACACCAGTTAGAATGGGCATCATCAGAAAATCTACAAACAGTAAATGCTGGAGAGGGTGTGGAGAAAAGGGAACCCTCTTGCACTGTTGGTAGGAATGTAAGTTGATACAGCCACTATGGAGAACAGTATGGAGGTTCCTTAAAGAACTAAAAATAGAATTACTATATGGCCCAGCAGTCCCACCGCTGGGCATATACCCAGAGAAAAGCATAATTCAATAAGACACATGCACCCCAATGTTCCTTGCAGCACCATTTACAATAGCCAGGTCATGGAAGCAACCTAAATGTCCATCAACAGATGAATGGATAAAGAAGTTGTGGTACATATATACAATGGAATATTACTCAACCACGAAAAGGAACGAAATTGGGTCATTTGTAGAGATGTGGATGGACCCAGAGACTGTCATACAGAGTGAAGTAAGGCAGAAGGAGAAAAACAGATATCGTATGTTAACACATATATGTGGAACCTAGAAAAATGGTACAGATGAACCGGTTTGTAAGGCAGAAATAGAGACACAGATGTAGAGAACAAGTGTATGGACACCAAGGGGGGAAGGGTGGGTGGGATGAACTGGGATATTGGGATTAACATATATACCCTAATGTGTAAAATGGATAACTAACGAGAACCTGCTGTATAGCACAGGGAGCTCCACTTTGCTGTACGGTAGAAACTAACACGACATTGTAAAACAGCTATACCCCAATTTAAAAAAAAGAAGATGGGAGGGAGAAACGACTGAGATGAATGTCTTTACTAAAATACCAATAAGTTTGTCAAACTTTAAAAAAAAAATTGAGATTTTTAAAAATATGAATGCTCTTTTGGGTTGGATTTTAAAAATCTTCTTAAAGTGACCTTCCATTTTAGCCAATTTCTCTTGCTCTCTCTCAGTCTCACACACACACATGCACGCACTGCATACATGTACACACACACACCCAGCACACTCTGTACAATTAGAATTATTATTTATACTCAAAGAAGGGCAGTTCAGAGTTGGTTTCAGAGACAAAGCACACAGATAAGGAGGAATTCCAGGCAGTTTAGTTATTCAGCACAACTTGAACATTAAGACAACAGCCCATCTGTCCATCCCACTGTCCTCTACCACCCCTTGTGAACTCATGGAAGGTTGTTGATCTGGACTCAAGTCTAGAATTCTGGCTGCTTTGCTATGAGTCTATATTGGCCTCACCTACCTCCAAGCTCTCAGAAACCAGACTGTGACATGCAGTATGAAGAAATAGATGTTAGATTCAGACATAGCAGGTCTTGGATATTCTTTTGAGAGGATATTTTTTCAGCTGTCCACAGTGGTCACTTTTTGGCATTTCATTGTATATAGACTTTGGGTTCTAAGGAGGAAATGTTAACCAGCAATGCTGTGGCATGATTCCACCTAGTGAGGGAATGAGATTCTTAGCTTGACGAAGTCTTCCTGCCACAGATACTATCAGTATGTGACTGTTTTTCCTGCCAAATTGATAACTTCTCAAGAGCCCACTATGTACTGTAGACATCCCTTTATTGCTATAGCACCCAACTCAGTGCCTGATACATAGTGGCAGTACATCAAGTAAACAGCAGCATGTATTTTGTGGTGGGGTTAAAAAAAAGCATGAATTTTGGAGCCAGGCATCCCTGTGTTCAAAGTTCTGGCTCTGCTAATTAACCTGTGTGTTTTTGGAAATGTTGGTTCGATTCTCTGAGCCTCAGTTTTCTTATCAGTACAATTGGATGAATAAAACTTCTTGGGATGTTGTTTAAGATTTAGAGACAGTATAGGCAAAGCAGCTATTGAATTGTGGGCACTCACTGGGCAATAGCCAACAGCAGCAATATTGGAGGTAGGCAGGACTAAATAAATGTTAGAACAATAGAATTATTATCAAGGGCTGGGTTATAAACCATTGTGTCATAGTAGAGAAGGAAACTGCCATGAACCTATCAGGAAGAAAGAATTTTTTTCATTTAAAATACAAAGAAAAGTGTTTTAACAATTAAGAGTGGTCTGTCTTATGAGGTGAGAAGATGCCTGCCCCAAAAAAGGAAAGAAAAAGAAGACTTCAAGCAGTCTTTAAACCAGTAAAAGATGGAAAGGAAGTTACACTGGGCTATTACTGGGAGACTTCCAATTCAGCAGTTTCTCCATTTCTGATATCTGGGTTCATTTTCAGTTGTGAAGGCTTCCCAGTCAAACATGAAGCCATAATGTTCAAGACGGATTATTAGTAGTTTGCCTTTGCTGCACTAGCATAGATTCTTTGGAGAGGAATTGAAAAGACCACAACTAACTTTTAATGAAGCAGTCTGTTTTGCTAACATCAACCAAAAACTAACAGGAAAGAAGGCACAATGTAGTTTGTAAGGAAGGGAGTGATAATCATTCAACATTTGATTTACACTGTAAATGCAAGGAATGGAGGAAAGTGGTTTTGAAAAATCTCCCAGGACCAAAATAAAATTGCTCACCTTATCTCATGCTGATGAGCACATGGGCTCCGGCTTGGCATATGTTTTCATAAACTTCACATTTTCAGGGAGTGTGGCAGATGTGTAAAGAGGAACACATCTGCGACCCCGTGGAGATGTTTTAGCAGAAGGCACAAGGTCGTGGGTCAGAGGGGGGCATTTCCTGGGAGAAAAGACAGCAGAAATACACCTCCTCATGGGCCCCAACACCAGATGAGCAGAGCACTGGCGTTTGTGTCTATGAGGGACCAAATTTTTTATTAGGAAACTATTGAAAGACTAAATTGTTCTGTCTCATCAAATGACGTCAGGATTTGAGATTTGCTGTGACTGAGTTAGCCCTCACTCCCTCAAAGAGTAAACGCTATGGGCTTCCCTGGTGGCGCAGTGGATGAGAGTCCGCCTGCCGCTGCAGGGGACACGGGTTTGTGCCCCGGTCCGGGAAGATCCCACATGCCACGGAGCGGCTGGGCCCGTGAGCCATGGCCACTGGGCATGCGCGTCCGGAGCCTGTGCTCCGCAACGGGAGAGGCCACAGCAGTGAGAGGCCCACGTACCGCAAAAAAAAAAAGAGTAAACGCCATGGACTCACAAATATTCTTACCCCTTCCTCTTCTGCGGTGAAGAGCTGGTCCACCCAGATGTAAGGCTGTTTACACACAGGACCCTAAAGACTTAAATGTACTCAATGGATTCGTAAGGGATCCCACTTTCATTTTGTCCTACTCATACTTTTACACAGGCGCGTGCACACACACACACACACCCCTCCTATGCTTCAAGCTAGCCTAGAAGGCATTTCCTCTGGTAAACTTTACTTCCCCTGCCCCTCCCCACCTTTAATTGTGCCTCTATTATTAGTTAGAATGTGTATGCAGTAATGCGTTTTTTCTTGCATATTGCCTAAATGAAAATCTGAGGGTCTCTTTAAATTTAAATTTTTTATGTAGAGCTTCAAAAACTTTAAAATTACGTAGTCAAATTTATTGATTTGTTGTTGTTGTTGTTCGCCTCATTTCTTGAAATTAAGGGCACAGCCTCATCCCTTTGAGAAACATTTATATAGACAGTTATACTTCATGAGTGTCCAGTCGGCACAGCCCCACTGGCAGGCAGCTCGCACTTGGTTTCTAATTCTGCGAAGGGGATGTATATATAATATATATATATATATAAAATTTTATTATATATTTATTATATATTTATAATATAAATATATTATTTATTATATATATTATATAATATAATTAATATATATAATATATATATATTAACACTTGTGAATATATAGAAGTCCTCTTCCCTTTGCGTGCTAAAAGGATTCTGGCTGTGCCCTACTTGCCTTCTTTCAATGCCAGTCTCCTTTTTTGGGATGTCATGGCACAGAATCATAAAGAATAGTGGTACAGGAAAAGGAAATTCAGAAAGTTCATTCAGAAGAGATTTAAAGGAAAATGCTGGGAAGCGAGCAACCATGGTGTCTCAGAGAAGCAAATACAGAAAACAAATGGGAACTTTAATATATTGCTGTGGTTTGTGAATATCCTTCCCAGTGTTTGAAAAATACAAGTTAAAAAAAAATCTGTGTTTTTTGAAAACAGATTTTGTTTGTTGGAGTGTTTTTCTGTGACCTCAACAGGGTTCTGTACTACTACGTGTATTATGATTTTATAAGCAGTGCTTTTAAAACTTATGAATATGAGCATGTGCACATCTCTACAATTTTCTACAATATATGTTCCCAATAGCTCATATTCTTGGTTTCCCACATCCCTCTCTTTTTCTCATTAGAGGCCCCTTCTGGTCTCATAGTGGTTTCCTTTTCCCCATCACTTAATGAACAGTTACTTAAATGAACCATGATAAATGTCTGTCCTGGCATGGTCTCAAGTTAAATTCATTATAAATGTTGGGTTGCTTAGGCTAAAATGCCTCTTATCATCTCAGAAAATGAAATTGCAGGCTCATTTTCCAGAAGTAGCTAAGGAAAGCTTGCACTCATCAATCATCTCACAATTAGGATGGAGCTGCCTGGTGGTTAAGAGCTCAGCTCTGAAGCTCCTCCCCCATGGTTCAGCCCTAGTCCAGCTACTACAGTCTGTTTTTAATCTTGGGAAAGTTACTTGACCTTGCCATGCCTCAGTTTCCTCACTTAAAAAGAGAATATTTGTAATTCTAACCTCATGAGATTGTGGTAACACTGTAAATGAGTTCATTCATGTAAAGAACTCAGAGTAGCTGGCACTTAACAAAATAACTGCCCCCCCATACACAAAAGAAAGTAGAAGTTGTCCTGGTTACCAAAGGGGAAAGGGGGGGCGGAGGGATAAATTAGGAGGGTGGGATTAGCATACATACACTACTATATATAAAATAGATAACCAACAAGGACTTACTGTTTAGCACAGGGAACTCTACTCAATATTTTGTAATAACCTATAAGGGAAGAGAATCTGAAAAAGAATATATATGTGTCCATATATATCTGTGTGTGTGAGTGTGTGTCTGAAGCACTTTGCTGTATACCCGAAACTAACACAACATTGTAAATCAACTATTCTTCAATAAAAAGTAAAAGTTTTAAAAGAAGCTGTACGGCAAATATTGCATGAAAAGTTGGTAGACTTGAAGGTGGCCCTATTCGGTGATTCATATTTGAGTTCCTGGGTTCTGATATATCCATTCACTCATTCCGTGGTGATTCATTGAGCCCCTGCCATGACAGTTATGACATTATGCCAGCAATCATGGCACAAAGATGAATAAGACACAGTTGTTGACCCTAAAGAGTCCCCAGATTACAGAGGGAAAGAGCATATAACAAACAAAATGTAGCAAGAAAGTGCAAGAATTTTTTTTAAGCCTATAAGGTACAAAGCTCATGCAAAACAAGGACCAGGTAATATTGTCCAGGAGCTCTAGGAAGACTTCCTAAATGAGATGAAAGATTAGTTGAGTTGTTGAAGGGTGAACAGGCACCCACTAGGCAAATGATTGGAAGAAATCAATTGCAGGCAAAGTAAATAGCGTACACAGTTATCATATAGCAAGCAATTTAGTCTTACTGGAATATAGAGTTTGAGTCAAGAAATGGGAAGAGATGGAGCTAGACCAGTGGGTGGGAGCCATGAAGACCCGTCAGCCCTGTTAAGATAGATCTAAGTCAGAGAAGGCTGCCGTTTATTACACATCTAGTGTGTATGTAAGTAGGGCCCCAACTCAAAGTTGCCTCCATACCCTGAGAAGACTGCAGTTGTGACCAGGCAGTTATTTAGTTATATCCACACTCATCATTCTCCTGCATTAGCACCGTTTGAATGGAGTGCTTGAGTTTGGAACCTTGGAAATAGGAATTCCTCTAGAATAAGCAGAGCAGCAGCATGAACGAATTACACACAGATATATCAAGATGTGTGCAGAGGCCCTGACAGAACTATTTGCAATAAGCATTACACCTTTCCCATTTAAACACCAATTCCTCATTTGTAGAGATGAATACTTTTCTAACTTCTGGATCCAAGTTTTCATTAGAACCTCTTGTCCGGACTAAGCTAGTCATCACTTCCTCTTTCTAGAAATATTCTGGTTTCTCACCCTTCTCCTGAATTTTTTTAAACTAAGTTGCTAAAGAGCCTTTCCCTTAACTTGTCTTCCATCTTACTCACGTGCCTATTTGCATTTTTCCATTCATGCTATTTCAGTACAGTGCTGAAAGGGAACCACTTCCCTCTATCTAATTAAGTACTTAGGAGGCATCTTGGTTTAGGTTAGGTTGCACCAATCTTTGGGTTAACGTATTCTCACTTCACTTGTCTTTCTTCGTAGCTTTCCCAAAGCAGCACTTTTTCTTTGGACACTTTTCTAATGAAAACCATTTTTTGCCAAAAGATTTTTACCTTCATCGATTACAAACTCTGCCCCCAGCCGTAGGTCTACTAGAGCTAGATTGATAACTTCAGTCTTTGTGGTTTTCCTGACAACCACAGTTTGGCTAACCAGGAGCCCCTATAAAGAACCTGGCTACCAGGCTAAAGCTACTTCTACCCGGGATGTCACATGTGTCCAGCCTGTTCTAATGGTTCCTCTTCTTTCCCATGACCTGGGACACTTCTGTACCCTTTTGCTTTCCTAAAAAGAAATAACTAATTAGTTAATTGCTGGTAAGAAGATTGTCTGCCTCAGAACAGCATGTCATTTCTACATGGTCTTTGTCTGTTTTCCCTTTCAAAAACTTCCCTTTTTGCCTACAAAACAAGACAGTCTTGTTTAATACGTGATGCTTTGGCTTCTCTTATAATTGTTTCCTCCCCAATAGAAAATCCCTTTGGGGCTCATTTAAATTCTTTAACTCTTTCCTGACATTCAGCAGAGAGACTTCCTAAGAAAGCACTTTACTAAATAAGTAAACTATATTCCTATCTTTGGCATTGTTCCAACAATAATTTTCAACATTGAAGGACAGATATTGAATGACCACATTGGATCAAATACCTGATGAGTCAGTATTAGTATTGTATATGCACGTGTTGTGTAGTTTTGCTGTTTCCATTCCATTTAAATAATAAGGAATTCAAAGCAAGAGGATATATAAAAGCCAATAATGATAAACTTTTACATTCATATAGACCCTCCTAACTCTTAACAAATACATTTTCAATATACATACCCCTACTGTGGTGTCAGCTCTGTACATTGGAAAGATTGATGTCACTTCAATTTTTATGTCCTAACACAGTCTTAGAATTTTACTAATAATGTTGCCCCTGAAATACATGGAATTATTCAGGGGAAAGTCAATACGATACGTAAAGTAAATGCTTCAACTGAAGACAGACCTGTATAACATTCATTAATTATGTGAATGGGTAATGTATAATAGCATGTGTGGTTAATTATCAAATTATGTTGAGTTTAACAGAAATTCTACTAGTTCATAGTTGCTAACACTGGATTCTATAATATACTGTAGCATACCAGAAACACTCTGACAGTTGTCAGAGGAAGTCCTATTAACTGTGAAAGGCCTTCATAAATGAGACACTGCCCTTGAAATTATTGAATTGTTTTGAGAAAAGCATTTATAGCCACAGTGAGAACACAGGTTCTGAATTCAAAGTAATATTTAAAATACGCCCTATAAGAAAATTTATGGCTTTATCCACTTTGCCTATACAAGTCCCTCTGAAGCATAAATCATAAAACAGAGAAAAAAACACGTATCAGCTGAGTAGCAGAGTGCTGACAAGAACTAGGAAAATAAAAGCAACTTCAGGCCATTTATACCCAAAGACCCCGAGGGTTGAATTTCCCGGAGGGCAGGTGCTGTAAGTTAATATGTAATTGTTGCTTCTTGAGAAAATATTTGAATATCCAAACAGGCACTGGAGTTGCGTGGATGTAGTTAGCTCTGTGGTTTGCAATATCTGTGGAACGGGAAGGGACTCCAGGGCTTACAGCTAGCCACAGTCACCCTGCACCCTTAATCTGCAGCTCATCCACCTGAAATGGTAGTTTGGTTCTGCTTTTAAAGACTGGAGCCAAAACAAGTCAGAGGGGGAAAAAATGAGTTCTGAAGAAGAGAAGATAGCAATTACTAGCTTAAATATTGTTTTTGAACTCATATGAGAAAAATGTCAGGTCACTGGCTATCCTCCCTGAGAACTTGTTCCAGGAGATAAATCCTTGGTCTCCAAGCCAAGGAGATGGGATGAACTCTCTGTTTGTTCTATGGCCAAGAGATGCTGTCATTGTTTTCTAGGCTGATTCGCAAAGCCCTATCCTTTGAGTATGACACATAAGGGTACTTGAGTTCATTGTGAGTTGCTAAAATTCTAGGCTTCTGGAATACAAAGTAAGGCCAGGCTGAGCTTTGCTAACAAGGATCTCTGTAAACCCTCCAACGAACTGCCTGGAATATATACGTTTCAGAAAATTGACAGAAAATGCTCCCTAGCAAGAGAGCTAAATGGAATGGGCTGCTGGGGAAACATTCTAAGTAGGAACAGGATCCCAAAGCAGAATTTCCAAAGGAAAGAAAATGAATAATCAGCCTTCTCCCTTTCACAGCTGCCCCTCTCCCTATTCAACAACCGGCAAAGGAGCCGTGTGGTTACAAAATGCACACCCGGGAGTGGAGTAGCAGCTGGTGTGCAGGCAGCTGAACGCCCCGGCAAGCCCTGGCCCCAGGAAACAAACACCTCCCAGGTTTAAGGTAGAGCAACAGGGGAAATGAAGCTGATTCACTTGGGAAGAGCCTGCTAAACGATGGGGAGGGCCCAAGACCTCCAGAGCCAATGAGGCCTCGCCAAGGCATCTCGTAGAAGGAAGACCTTCAGACGTTCCTAAAAAGGAACTGCGCCTTTTTAGAGAAACTGATACTTAAAGTTGTGTTTACAAGAATAGAATCCATAAGTGCCCAGGGGAAAGTGATGAGCGGGGTGGGGCTTGGGGGGAGAGAGGGAAGGGAGTGTGAAATCTTCATGTGCTAAACAAACGTCCTTCAAGGAGACGAAACGCACGACTTGGGCCAAATGCACACCAAGCTCTGACTGACTGAACTCAGCGAAGTCTTCTGCCCTCTTCCTGATAGATTTAGCAGATGATCCTGGTTATTTCTTAACACTTCTTCATATTTCACAGAGGAAACAAGCTCATTCAGAACGGTATTAATCTTAGGTGGAATAGAAACACTTGAAAATTTTTCATGTCATTGTTGGGATTTTGCCAATATGAAAGGAATTCATTCTCAAACTATAAAAAACTAGGAGAAAAAAATCAGTCCATGATTGTTACTCAATCAGGTCCGGCTGCTCTCCACTCAAAAAATCAATACGAGAGAGAGAGACAAATGTTGGTAGAAGAGAAAGGTGCCTTTAATCAGAATACTAGCAATTTGTGGAGATGGTGAACTCAGTGTCCCCCAAAAACCACTTCCGAAGATTCTGCTGGGCCATGAAAGTTTTAAAGGGAAGAAAGGAAGTAATCTCAGTTAATCATTGAGATGCGGGGGTGTCAGACTTGTCACCCTCCCCCCACTGCGGGCAGCCTCATCGACTCATTGTGACCATCCTCTAGATGTTACCGTGTTCATACAGTTTGGCCACACAGTTTTTTCGTGAGATTACTGAAAGGGAAGCTAGGGAAGAGATCTGGTCATCATTTCTACTTCTTTGATCTATGGGGAAAAAATGACAGGTTAGGCAAGGTATTGTATGATTAAAAGATCTGAAAGGCGTGCTTGGGCTGGAGATAAAGTAGAGCATGTGGGTCCTCAGTTTAACAGTTAGTTACAACATAACTTTGCTAAAGTGACAAGAAAAGGGGCTTCCTGCTGAGGGCAGTTTCCTGCAAAGAGCTGCTTACATGATGAAATTCCTTAATTGATATCTTGATGTATTTACTTTCTGGGAGCCTTTTAAAATTATAACATGGCAACTTACACCCCTACTGCTATGCTTCTGCCTACCATTAACAGAAGCATGGCAGAGCAGGGAGCCAGTGCAGATGGCAAGAGCAAGAGCCTTGGATGACTCCTAATACAAGATCCTTTGCCTAAAATTGCCAGTGTCTCCAAAACTCTTCAATGAGCATTTTGTTTAAAGAATGAATAAATAGCTATTTAGTGTAACACACTGGGCTGGGCCCAGTGGACATGTACAAAGGGAGTACATGTATCTATCTTCACATACACAACTGAAGTCACATAAGTAACTAAAGGGATTAAGGAAGCAAATGCCGAAGGGGACAGGCTTTGTGTTATCGGTTGCAGTAGTCCTGGCTTCTGTCGATGCCATGTTTTCTAGTTTTCAAGCACATTGCTCATCTCAGTGGAGAGCTGCAGGAATTTCGTTTGGACAAATAATCAGAGAAAGGATGAGGATAGCAAGAGTGCTCTCTCCTGAAACGTTCAGGCTCAAATCTCTTTCTTACACAAGAGAAGGTGAAGCTTGATGAAAGGCTTCGTTTTAAAATTGTACCCTTTTTTTTTTTTGCTGCACGCTGTTCCCTTCATGTCACTGACACTGAAGACTAGATGACTTAACCAACGTAGAACGTTCAGATGGCAGTGTTTGTTCGTCATGACGTTGTAGGAGCGTGTTTCTGGCAGGATCTCCCTATGTCAGTGTATATTCAGTAGTGAGTTACAGGTTCTTTTCCCTGGATTCCAGGTCTGTCACCCACTAGTTCTGTGGCCTTGGGTGGGCTGCTTGACCACTCTGGGTCTCATCATCTTCACCTGTAAAAGAGGTTAAGAAACTCCATTCTGCCTGCCTTGGTGAGCTACTCTAAGACCCAGTGAGGACTTCCCTGGTGGCGCTGTGGTTAAGAATCTGCCTGCCAGTGCAGGGGACACAGGTTCAATCCCTGGTCCGGGAAGATCCCACATGCTGCGGAGCAACTGAGCTCGTCCACTACAACTACTGAGCCTGTGCTCTAGAGCCCACACGCCACAACTACTGAAACCCGCGTGCCTAGAGCCCACGCTCCGCAACAAGGGAAGCCACCGCGATGAGAAGCCCGCGCACCGCAATGAAGAGTAGCCCCCGTTCACCACAACTAGAGAAAGCCCGTACGTAGCAACGAAGACCCAATGCAGCCAAAAAAAATAAATAAATATATTAAGGAAAAAAAAGACCCAATGAGAGTGCCTGAAGGCACTGAGAGATGGAAGATATTTCTGTGACCTGCCCCTGAGTTATAACGGGATCCACACACACAGAGTCGAGTGCCTAGAATCATGAGGTGTGAGCACTTAGTTATGTGAATCACATTGAATTGTCAACAGGGTAGGAGCTTCCTCTCCTTCCCTGGCGGGAGCCTTTCTATGATCAGCATTCCTGCCGCCCGGGAGGCTGAAGTGGGGCTGGGCAGAGAGAGTGAGGGAAATGTGTGGACTTTTGTAATACAAATAAAACAACAAATGCCTCCTCAGACAGAGCAGCAAGAGGAAACAGGCTGCACCTGGCCCTGGGTTTTTATCATGTTGTTGATGTTGGTTTTTCCCCCCCAAAATTGGATTAGGCCCTGTGTGGAATTGTGAATGCCTGTACACCTACTTCATGACAGGACGGCAGAGCAATCTGTTTTCAAAGGCCAAGAGCTGGTTGGTTTTTTTTTTTTTTTTTCACCCTCAGCTCTGCAGTTTTTCTCTCTCTTCATTCCAGTGAGGCTTTTTTTTTTCCCATCATTTTGAGTCAGCAGCCTGCCGGTAACAAAGGTACCCAGCTGTTCTCTGAGTTCTAATTTCAAAACTATAATTAGATATCATCTCACACCAGTCAGAATGCCCATCATCAAAAAATCTAGAAACAATAAATGCTGGAGAGGGTGTGGAGAAAAGGGAACACTCTTGCACTGTTGGTGGGAATGTGAATTGGTACAGCCACTATGGAGAACAGTATGGAGGTCCCTTAAAAAACTACAAATAGAACTACCATATGACCCAGCAATCCCACTACTGGGCATATACCCTGAGAAAACCATAATGCAAAAAGAGTCATGTACCACAATGTTCATTGCAGCTCTATGTACAATAGCCCGGAGATGGAAACAACCTAAGTGCCCATCATCGGATGAATGGATAAAGAAGAGGTGGCACATATATACAATGGAATATTACTCAGCCATAAAAAGAAACGAAATTAATTTCCAAACAACTTTTAGTAGGTACTGCCTGCCTTCCCAGCTGTGGGCTGCCTCAGTAACACACCAGATTAAAGGTATTTTAAGGAGGGTTCTGAGGATTATGGTGAAGTGTGGTTTTGCCCAATAGTTTTAAGAATAGAATCGCTAATATCTCCCTGTAGTCATTTGTTTTCCTTTGATAGGTGAGTGTGTGTTCTGGACAATTTACTGCAATGCAGACCTGAAGGGGAACTGGCAGGGTTCTCCCAGATGTACCACAGCAGCCCAGGACAAGCAGTAATCATAGCTGACGCCTGTGAGCAGGTCATAATTATCTTAACTAATCCCACCCCAACAAGAACGCTGTGTAGCAGATGTCTCATTGTCCCCATTGTATAGATGAGGAAATGGAGCTTTTGGGAGGTTAAGTAACTAAGGTCACACAGGAAGCACATAGCAGACCCCAGGTTCCAACGCAGGCAATCTGACTCCGTCAGAAGCCATCTACTTCTACTGAAGTGGGTAGAACACAGACTGACTGCTCAACTCGTGCATAACAAAGTAAAACATGATGGGATGATCCCTTTTTCTTTAGTGAGTGTCTCCAAAACCTAACACAAGGCCACCACTGATGTTTTCAGTATATCAGAGAAATCACACCTCTATAGGATCTCAGTCTCTAGGAAGAGTTATTGCTTTTTCCATTTTAAAGACTCATTGATTAGCCAAGAAGAAGCTTGAATATGGGGAGAACTTGACGCAACACTATAAAGCTTCATTAAACTAGACTCCATTCATTACTATCATAGAATCAAACATCAGAATCAAAAAAGTTGGAAGTGACTATATGATTTAAGTCCTTGTGCTCAAAAAGAAACCTTTCTCTCTCCCCCTCCTCCACTTTCTCAAGTGCCCCATGGCCCTGGGAAGTTCAGCAGCTTGTCAAAAATGCACAAGTAAATTCAGGATTCAGAATTTCTGCATATCAGGACAGGAGTGTGGGCTGAACTCAGGCTTCGTACTGACTAGAAGGTAATGTTTGCTAAGCAAATTAATCAGGTAGACACACTTGCAATGGAATATTTAAGCTAGTCAAGAGAATAAATTGCTTCCAAGCAATTGGAATAAATTGCTTCCATTGTATTCACATGCAAATGATTGATATACTAATTTTAAGTCAGTCTTATCTTTTCATTAAAGGCTGCTCCCTTGAGGACCTCTGTTAGGTACAACTTTATTAAGTAAACATTCCTGAATATATCTATCTTAGGAAAACAAACTGTCTTAATTCAGATTTTTCATTGGTTCAGATAGACATCTGGCCCTCCTACCCCCAAACCCAGATTAAATATTTCACCCGGAAGTAATTATTGAGTGCCTCCTGTGTGTCAGGCCCCGTGTTAGGCCCTGGAAATCCAAAGGCGGATAAGACATGATTCCTATTTAGAAAAGGTCCATATAAGTTGAATTTTCTTCTTCTCAAGACGTCACAACTTTTCCATTCATGAACGCTTAAGACCACATGGGCAGCCCTGGGGTGTGGGGAGAGGATTAAAGAGTCACCAGATGATACCTAATTTCCTCTGAACAACGTGATTCCAGATTCATCTGTACTGTGTGGACCAAATAGGTTTGTCAACTGCCATGTGTTAGTATTATTACACATGAAGAAATTGAATTTTAATTCCACCATTGGTATTGCAATGTAACAAATTAGAAAGGCCCCGTAGAAGGGAGGGCCTGATTTTGAAAGACAACAGTGTCTCTTCTAGTCAATATCTTTGGGGACTGAGGGATCCTGTGACAGAGGCTTTTAAGCACCAAACTTAGTGTTATGGTATCCATTCTGAATTGGAATCTTTTTCAGTGGATAAAGTATACTTGCCTACACTGTTGAGCAGCATATGTTGATGACTTCTATCCTTTTGGTTGTTCAGCCCCAAAGTCAATCTTGGGTCCTTTCTTCTTCTCCCACTGCCTATCAAGTCTCCCTCATTATATATTCAGAATCTGACCACTTCTTACCTTCACCTCCATCTGCTGGTACAAGCCACGTCATCTTTCATCAGCATTATTCCAGTAGCCTTCTAAAGTTTCTGCCCTTGCCTCCTTAGAATCTCTTGTGATCCTTTGAACTTGTAAGACGTCAAACCCTGCAGTGGTTTTGCAGCTATGTCCAGGTCACGTGGCCTACGGAGACCTTCATGATTTGGCTCATCTCGCTGACTGTCTCCCCCTGTGCCCTCTCTTGTTCTCGCTGCCCCCTGCTGTTTCTCAAACAGGCCAGGATTGCCTCTATTGTGGGGCCTTTGCATCTTCTGTTCCTTCTGTCAGAAATAGTCTTCCTCCAGATATCACCCCCTGCCTCACTCCCATCAAGTCTTTGCTCAAAGATTTTTTTTTTTAAACCTGTCCATTGAGGGGCTGTTGTTTTAAATATAAATTTATTTTATTTATTTATTTTTGGCTGCGTTGGGTCTTTGTTGCTGCGCGCGGGCTTTCTCTAGTTGCAGCGAGTGGGGGCTACTCTTCACTGAAGCGCACAGGCTTCTCATCGCAGTGGCTTCTCTTGTTGCAGAGCACGTGCTCTAGAGTGCAGGCTCAGTAGTTGTGGCGCACGGGCCTAGTTGCTCTGTGGCATCTTCCCGGACCAGGGCTCGAACCTGTGTCCCTTGCATTGGCAGTCGGATTCTTAACCACTGTGCCACCAGGGAAGCCCCTCAAAGATCATTTCACATGAGGCTCTCCTTAGCCTCCCATTTACAACTGCTGCCTCGCCACCTGGCACCCCCTTTCCTCCTTCCCTGATTTTTTCCATGGTACTTTTCACTGACAGACTATCTACGCATCTTAATTATTTTGATTTCTCCACACTCACGCAACGTAATGTAAGCAAAACAAGGACAGGGATTTTTCTCTTTTGTTCACTGCAGTATTCCCAGCCACTAGAAGAGCACCTAGCACATCGTTGGGACTTATTAGCTGCCTATGTAAGTAATTAACCTATGAATGAGGGACATCACTACCAACCCTTAGTTGAGGCGCTACCTGCACCTCAAGATATATATCAGAGTCTCTGCAGGTGCGAAGGAAGCATGTATAGTGTGCAAACAAAGGAACGCTGTGGTCCACTGCTTTGATTTGTTTCCACATTTGTAAAAGAAGGACATGAATTTATAATGTGTTGGAAATAGTAACTAAATAACTTCACAGTGTCATTTTGAATCCGTGTCTGTGTTTCACAGGTTGTCTGTTTCCATCACTAATGGACGAGTCCCTGTCACTTTCTGTTCTTACCAGCACCACCTTCTCAAGCTACATTCTGGCCTGTTGTTTATAATGTATGGTAGGGTCAGAACGTGTTAGAGTTGTGCCTCAAATACTACTAATTAGCTTCAGAGAAAAGCCTGTGTGTGACTCACTCCCTCAGGCTGAAGTGACGGCACGTTCCCGCAGGGTCACTGTGATCCCAGGACCCTGCACACTTACCATCTGCTGTTAGATACTTAATGCACATTGGCTACTCGATGCTTTCTTTATTTTGTGTTTCCGATCCAGTTTGCCTGTTTGTGATTGCCAGATATCTAGCTCATGAATCAGAGAAGTTTCTCTGGGCCCTTGTGTTTTTTCATCTTGCATGCAGTAGTAAGCTTTTTATATTTCTCAGGAGTTTTGTAAGACTTTTTCTAAATTAGTTCCTTAAATAACAGTGAGTCTGTTAGTTCGGGGTGTGATACTTACTAGTCAATACGTAAATATCGTCTATGAATTAAAAGTCCACATTACTTGTTAGAAGGAAATTAACATAAAAGTATATAAATAAGCACTTTCTCTCTCAGGGTCTCAGAAGTGGCCTCACGCAAAGAAGGCCGTTTTCTCATGTCCCAACTTGTGTTGAACATGAGTCATTCGTGGCCAAGGTCACACCTACCGCTATTACTACTTCCCCATAATTTTTGGCCTTACCGGCAACTTCAGTGACAGTCAGTTATGGCCTGAAGTGTAAGGAAGATGTTAACAGGTCAGAACACCTTCTCCTGAGAGATCAGGTTTCTGCTCTCTGGTGGCCTTGCATCATCCTCTCTGATTTCTGGGATTCCAAATTCATTTTCTTATGCTTATCACTGGAAATTTGTACTTTGCTTCAATAGGAACCTTGCTGCTTCTCTAGAGACTATGGGATTATTGTGCCTTTAAGCTTTGCTCTCTGGCTTACAACCTTGATCCAACTAACAGGAAATGCTCTCCAAGTCCCATAATTGCACATTAATAATTAATACTAATAAATACAATTTTTTTATTCTACTTGCCAGAAACTAAGATCTTCCCACACGTTATTATATTTAATCTTCACAGCACCCCATGGAAGTTACCTTTAATCTCTAAAATAGCTAACAATTCCCATCAGCCAGTGATGAAATTAATGCAGAACCTATAGAGCCATGCATATGTGGGTATGTGTCTGTGTGTGTGTTGGGGTGCGGGGGGGACTTTATTTAGACAACAGGCGGAAAAAAGTTTTCATTTTAAGTAGGAAAATAACCAGAGAAGTTTTTAAAGAAACAATAATCAGGGTTTCCCTGGTGGCGCAGTGGTTGAGAGTCTGCCTGCCGATGCAGGGGACGCGGGTTCGTGCCCCGGTCCGGGAAGATCCCACATGCCGCGGAGCGGCTGGGCCCGTGAGCCATGGCCGCTGAGCCTGCGCGTCCGGAGCCTGTGCTCCACAACAGGAGAGGCCACAACAGTGAGAGGCCCGCGTACCGCAAAAAAAAAAAAAGAAACAATAATCAAAATAACAATCTACTACCTGTTTCCTAATTATTATAAGATTTGACTGTGCCTTTAAAATTTATCTTTTATTCTTGTTTATCTCAGGTCACTTTTCCTATCTCCTAACACCATCTCCTTCATCTTATTTTTGACTCTTCTTTGTATTACAAATGTGGTTCCTTTCATAGCCCCTCCTTGTGCTGGCACTCTGAGCGCTAAATTTCTCTACCTGCATCTCAATTTCGAAGCGGCTTAACCATTTCTTCTCCCACACAGATCAGCAAGCCTTGCATCTTCTCTCTCCTCTCTGTCTTTTGAATAGCTCTGAGGAGTACCCTGTCTGCTTTTAATTTACACCTTAGTGATTCTCAATGTGTCAGCCATGGATCAAAGGCAGCAGAACAGTTGGGATGCTTGTTAAAATTCAGATTCCTGGATCCCAGTCTCAAGAAATGATGATTTGGTGGGTCTGACCTTGCAATCTTGCAAGAGTCTAGTGATAGTAATACACAATACAATTTGAAAATCACTACTCTAGATAAAAATTGTTTTACCACTTGATTCTTAAACTGGCCTTGTTTTTCAGACATTTTTAAATCATCAAACAAAATAAGAAATAGGTGTCTTCATAGGAAGAAAGACACAATGCTGGAGTTCTCTACATAGAGGGCCTTTTATATACTCACTCTCATCTAGGCCTGCCAGTCCTATTTCTGAAAGCTTTTGTGAGCCTTCCTAGTAAGCATCTGCTAAGCACTTGTCTGTGCAGCATTTGATGGTTACCTTGGGGCCTGATGTAACTCCCCAGGGTCACATAGCTCAGAAAATGGTGGAACATGGTTTGTCTGACTCCATCTGCCTCTCACCTTATTCACTGTTTACCATTCATGCTTGATTCCCTAGTATCTGTCTTAGCCCCCTGCACATAATAAATTTTGTGTGTGAGTGATTATGTGTAGCTCAATAAACGGGCACAGATATATTCTTGGTAGTCTACGTAATTTTAGGCATCATTTGGGCTACTCCTCTGTTCAATATAGCATGGTAGGTCAGATCATGAACTTCTACAACCGGATTCCTTGATTTGAATCCTTGAGTCACCACTTGTAAGACCTTGGTTACATTACTTCTCTGTGCCTCGATTTTCTCATCTGTAAAATGGGGATGCTCGTTGCAAGGATTAAATAAACTGATATGTACAAAGTGATTAGAAAAAATCTGGCTTAGAGTAACCCAAGTTAAGTGCTTTCTAGGATTATTGTTTTTGTACAGAAGGGAAAATCTAATGTTCAGCGACCTCTCTGTTCAGTAATGTTTTATGATGCAACAAATACGGGTCAAGTTTATGTCAGTTAAACAAGACTAGCACGATGCTTGCTTCTATGCAGCTGATAGCCTGTCAGGAAAGATGGGCGATTAGGTAAATGCAATAAGCTATGGGGAGTCTCATGCTGAATTGGGGCAGGAGGGCAGGAAGTTCGGGTTGTGAAAAACCTTGACTGCTGATATATCCATCAATATTTTAGATAAAGGCAGGGCATGGTCATGATGGTCTCTGAAGCACTTAAAACTGGCAATAAAGTCAATGAGGGGTTCATAGGGCAGGCAGCGGGGGCCAAGAAAATGATTAGAATGTGGTTATTATAGTCCAAAGGTAAGGTTAAAAGGTTCCCATCTAGAAGGGGAGGAACGGGGATACCGCAAAGGAAGAAGCAAAAGGATTAACTGACTAGGAAGAAAATATCAGGGACTGCTTAAGGACCTCCAGCTGGGTAGTTGCATCGATGGATGCAGAATGCACATCTCCTCACTTGGGACCCCCATGGTAAGAGCACATTTGTGGAAGGGCTTCCCAATATTGTGTGGTTCTCAAAGTGCTGTTCCAGGACCATCTGGGAACCCATTAGAAATGCAGAGTCTTGGGTCTCACCCCCATGAATCAGAACTCCTGTGCTTTAACCCGCTGCTCGGGTGATCCTGGTGCCCCCCAAATTTGAGAACTATTGCCCTTATTCATTTCTTTATATAGCAACTATTTATCAAGGGCTGATTATGCCCTAGGAGACTACATCTGTGAATCAGGGTCCAGGTGTCCTTAAGGAGCGTACAGTCTAGTGGAAGGACACAAACACCAAAAATTTCAAACAATCGAACAATTACAGGAGCAAAAGTGTGCGTGGGCACATTTAACAGAAGGACTTAAACTTTCCAGAGTCAATAGGAAATTTTTCCTTAGGATGAATTTTACGGTGAGAGCAAGAGTTTTTCAGGTGAAAGTATGCAGTTGTGGACAAGTAAAAGAAGGCCCGAGTAGCTAGAGCATAGTTAGGAAGGGCAAGAGGAGGCTTGCTGTGGATGGGACATGAGCAGAAACCTGAACACGTAGGCCTGTTGGCCTTGGGACAAAGCCATGTGAAATGGAAAGCCCAGGGAAGGGTCTGGGGGAGAAGAGGAGCTTGTTGAGATTTGCACTTTTAAAAGACCACTTTGGCTCTGCTGGTGTAGATTATACTTAATGCCGCTGTAATCTTCACAGGTATAAATTCAGCCATCCTTAGCGGTGCTCCCGAAACCCATAGGAGCCTCTAGTTTGTCCAGCCCTCTGCCTTCTGGGTGGTAAGCCCAGCCCTGATGCTTCCTTTCAAATCTGTGTGTTTTCCGACCCTAAAATTCTCCTGGCTAGCTCAAAAGCAGCTATTAAGTTTGAGTTTTCAACTGGCCTCCAACCATGAAACTACCAAGAGTTTCATTTTAATTTTCCTTTCATGCCCTTTCACACCTTGACTCCTTTTGAAAAAAACCAACTATTGATACTGATAATAAACTCATTTTATGCTTTGGAAGGAATGAAAATGCTCAGCTGAATTCACCATTAAATACACTCCTCTCATGATGGAGTCTACATTTAAGTCAGGCTCCTATTAGCTGAGAAAAGAGTGTCCACTGAGGTATGACATGTTTATTGTAACTAGTTCCTGCAAGCACTGCCAAAAGAAAGACAGTGTTTTCAATGGCTAAAAGCCACAATGCACAGGACATGAATTATGTATGCCTGTCTCTTTATAACAAATCAGCATAAATTATCCCATAGGGCAGACTGCAGGAATTGGGGGCCCCTAAAAGAAATATTTTGTCTTGGTCTTCTCAGTATCAGAAACCTTGGGATGGGAAAGTAGTGACTGAATGAGATTCCAAATCACAGTCTTACGATGTCTGAGGGGGAAAAGGGTAGGAATGAGCGGTGACCTGCATTTGCAAGCATCATCTGTCAAGGGACCAGTAATCAACATGTCATTATTATTCTCATCAGCCTAAAGCATGAGAGTAAATTGAGTGAAAAAAAAAATCTTCACATTATGTGAAATGATTACTGCCTTGGAGCCATAAAAAACAATGATCCTGCCCTAGCGCTAGGCAGCAAAACAAATGAGGGTTGCCCACTGCTGGTGCAGGGCCAGAATCATTACTAGGTTCTATACCACCAACCCCTCCCGTCTTGTAAGGGCCTGATTTAATCATTAGGGCTGGGAAAATGCTGCTCAAACCCCCCTGTTAGATGCAACCTTTGGCTCCACACTGGGGACGTTGGCTGCCTTGCACAAGTCCTCTCTGTTCCACCCAAGTTTACATTCACCACTTGGCTTCCCAGAACCATGAGGGAGTCCATTAAGGGGCTATGATTGTAGAACACGGGGACACACTTGTTGCTTTCAATTGTTATTAGTCAACCAGACTCCAGGCAGGCAAGAGGCAGCAGGAGGCACAATAAAGATGAAGAAATTGTCAGGCGAGGCTCTGACCTTCCCAGAGAGTGAGGCTGGAAATTAGTGAAGGATCTGCAAGGACTCTGTGCTGGTGGTCCAGTTCTATCAAGTCCTCATCAGGTTGGAGAAATTCTAAGGGTAGGTCTGAATGTACCCCACAAACTAGGCTGGGAAGAGCCACTGGACAGTTTTGTAGGATGGCTATCATTGACAGGTTCCCGCTTGGATCTCCCTTTTTCCAATCTGCAAAGCAGGGTCAGCTGTCAGCCCACAGGGCACCTCTGCGCAAGTTAAATGCCATCCCTGCTTGCCTCCTAGGCTGGGTGCCGTTGTGTAGAGCACACATTTCACAACTGTAGGCAGCAGCCCTTAAAACACTTCAATGTTTAAAACCATACAGTTTTGCTCAAAGGTATTACTAGTTATATGTAATTATAAAAGGGGGCCACTTCTGGTTTCCATTCAAACAGCTTGGCAATGGTTATTTCTGTTATAACTAGAAAAATCTGAATGAACTCAAAATCAATGACTTTCCTTGGACCTGTCAGAGAATTAAGGATGCCGGGCAAACTGCCATGCTGAAACCTAAGGAGACAAATTGTCTATTTTGGGCTGTTACAGCAAAATAGCATAGACTGAAAGACTTAAATAACAAATATTTACTTCTCACAATTCTGGAGGCTGGAAAGTCTAAGATCAAGGTGCTGGCAGATTTGGTGTCTGGTGAAGGCCCACTTTCTGGTTTGCAGATGGCCACCTTCTTGCTGTATCCTCATATGGTGGAGAGAGAACACTCCAGTCTCTTCCTCTTCTTCCAAGGACATCAATTCCATCATAGAAGCTTCAACTTCATGACTGAATCTAACCCTAATTACCTCCCAAAGGCCCACTCTTAATGCCATCTCATGGGGGGTTAGGGTTTCCACATGTAAATTTTAGGAGGACACAAATATTCAGTCCGTGACACTGGTGAATCCAAAGAGTCATAGCTGAGACTTGCTTACATGGGACAGAAGCTTCTAGAGCCATAAACTGATAGGGAAACTTAAATGATAATTCTGATGAATTGCTAGGGCCATGGGGTAGACTAGCTGCAGAGTGAGAAATTCCTGACGGTCACAGTCTTAGGGGCACCTCCATACTTTTGTCGGTTTCACCTCCAGAAACCTTACCAGGTTCTCATAGTGAAGAGAGGCAAGGAAGATTTCCTCTTGGCTCTGGCAGGGGAGAGGAGGACCAACCACTGTGAAATATGCCCAGAGCGGTCTCTGTAACAAATACCAACACTTAAGAGAAGACTTTACCGGAGCCTTATCCCTCCAGGGGAAAAGGACATTTCTCTGACTCTGGCACCCTCTGGCTTTCCTGTTTCACCGGATAGGTAGGGAAGCTAAGAAACACACGTGAAGGTCTTGGCCAAGAAACACAGGCTCACTAAAAGACTGAGATATATTTGTAAGACTGTGGAGCACTTCTCCTCCACATACCTTACTACCACACTGACAGTGCTACAGCATAATTCCAGTGGAGTAGAGCTTAAAGAACTGCAAGGCATAGGCTCCATTTAAGTAGGAGGCAAAAAGGAGGAGGAGGTATGTAGATGTTAATCCCAAACTCCTAATTTATCCCTTTCCCCGTTGGTAACCATAAATTTGTTTTTGAAGTCTGTGCGTCTGTTTCTGTTTTGTAAAGAAGTTCATTTGTATCATTTTTTTAAATTTCACATATAAGCAGAACTCCTAGCCAGATAAAAATTAAACTGATGGGTAAAAGTTTATTTATCTTAGTTCCTATTACCTGATAAATCATGTCCATCTTTCAACAAAAGATTAGAAGGCATATTAAAACTCTAGAAAACACAGTCTTGAAGAAACAAAGCAAACGTCAGAATCAGACTCAGATATGATAGAGATTTTGGAATTAGACAGGAAATTTAAAATAACTATGCTGAAGGCTCTAACGCAAAATGTAGAAAACATGCAAAAATAAGTAATGTAATCAGAGAAATCAAAACTCTGAGAATCAAAAGAAAATACCGTAAAGCAAAAATAGAAATGAAGAATGCCTTTGATGGGCTTGTTAGTAGACTAGACACAGCCAAAGAAATAATCGAGTTGAAGACTTGAAGTTCATAGTAATGTAATTTTTTTACAAAATTTTTATTATTTTTGTATTCTTAGAGAAAAATAGTTTATGGAAGAAAATTTTGAAAGTATAGACAAGCAAAAAGAATACATTAGGAATCTGTCATAACTCCACCACTTCACGAGAAACCCTGTTAAATTTTTATGTATCTGACTACTTTGTGATGTGGTATTTCTTTGGCGTTCAGATTGAATGTCTGATTGTATTATTTATCATTTATAATATTTTTTGTCATTACCTTCAGTTTGTTTAATAGGTGAGTTTTGTATTTTCCTGAAGAGAGTAACATGAAGGACCAGATCAAGGTTCTAGTTTTCCTCTGTTTCTTCCCATAGTTCTTTACCCAGTGCTCCCTAGCTATAGTGAGCTTTTAGTTTGCTAATCCATTGCTAGATAATGGGGAAAGTAGTTCCCCCGGGTTTCATAAGTTGGAAACTGGTATTTCTCAATAGAAGAGCTTCTACCTCTGATTGGAAACGTCATGTTTGTCAGATACACATCATGTTCTTCTTTCTGTTCCCAGGTAACACATCTAAGAATTAAACCCTTTTTTCAGAGCACCAGAGTAGCCTAGGGGATAAGAGTGTTTGCATCTCACGTTGTACCTCAGATAGTCTGGTGTAAATATTGCTCAGTGGTGGGAACTTCATCAGAAATCTTGTGGGTAATGCCAGGCCGCTTCTCACAGTGCCACCTAAGCCCCTACCATTGGTTCTACCGCCAGGTTTTAATATAATTTTAGGTCCCATTTGGAACCTAAAGCAAATACCCTGAGATGATTATTCATAGATATTAGCCAGAGTGCTGAGGAAAAAGGAAATTGGAATGAAGAACTGTAGATCAGCAGTCACAAAATTAAGTTCAAATGTTACTTCTCCAAGGAAGCCTTCTTGGAACTTCAGAAAAGATACCTTCCCCTAAAATATCCCTGATGCATCTTTTTGGGGGTCCCTTTTATTTTTCTGTGAAATAGTTAATACAGTTTCTACTTAAATGCTTGCGTGATCATTTGGCTTCTTCTATTGCTAAGTCAGATTCCAATTCACTCACCACTGAATCCCAAACACTCAGTTTGTGCTGCGTAGTTGTACCCAACATATATTTGTTAAGTGAACAAATCAATGAATGAAAACTAAGAGCTCAAGATTTCTTCACGTCTCATCTCTCATCCTAGCATTAGGCTAAGGTAAGTTGGGATCATCATCTAAGTGATGGCTCCTCCTGAGTGTAGAAAAGGGACAAAGATAGCTCCAGTTTTATAATTATTGCCGTGAAATGGCATATTATTTGTGAAAATGCATAATCTGACTTACTCTGTTTATTAAAAGCAGAACTGCTCTGTTCTGTATCTCTGCCCTCTCACGGAAGTGATGTCTGGTTCTTTCAAAAACCTCTTTTCCTAATATATTTAGGGCTTTGAAAATTGCCAACATCACAGGTAATATTTATTAACATAAAATTTCCAGACAATCATAAACACTTAGAATTTTAAAGATAGAGGGAAGAGTAGTGGTCCACTCTTTTTATTTAAACATCAGACCTCAAATTTCTCTCTTCATTGATTTGCTGTTTGTGGACTTGGTGGTAAAGATTTTGATTTAGTTTAACATTTTCAATTCATTATTGCCTCACTATGTGCTTGTCCTACGCACTTTTATTATTAAAATTTTTAACAATTCTCCACTAAAAAATTGTGGACTCAACGTCTACACATAGTTCTATGAGTAATTAACACATACGACAAATACAACCACCATCGCAGACAGATGGTATCTCATGGGGATTCTTCAAAGTCAGACTTTCTCAACACATAATAACCATGTGATCCAACAATCCAATTTCTAGGAATTTATTCTAGAGAAATGAAAACTTATGTTCACATAAAAACTAGTACATGAATGTTTGTAGCAGCATCATTCATAATCATCAGGAACTTAAAACAATAAAATATTACCATAAACTAAATGTTACCTTTGTTATATTCTATTTCTTTTCTATCCCAGCATAAAACTATTCACTAGAATATTAGCTAGAAGTGGCTTATCATTTCTCATTCTGCCAGCATTTGCTAATAGTAGGATGGTTAGGAGTGCCACTAAATTGATCTAATTCAAGGCACTCGAGTGCAGTTAGAGAATATTCTGATATTCTTCTGTCCTCTACTCTGCGTGCCTGTACATGTATGAAGGGGCCTAATGGATCAGTGGTGGGAATTATCAAAGCACTAAGTGGCACTTATAACAAGAGACTCTTATGCAATTATAATTAAAAACCATCCGTCATTGGAATTTTTGTCACTTTTTCCCCATTTCATGAGTGTTCTTTATTTTCTTCTAGCTCAGTAGGCTAATTCTAAAGAATAACTTAATTTTCCAAATGCTCAAGGACACCAACTGTGTTCATGTGTTTTTAAGAATGATTTAATAAAGCCTTTAAATTAACTTGCTATAATTTCTGGGTGGTAACCGCATCCTACACAGCAGTGTGCGTGCTAGAAATGATGATTGACGTGTGAGCTTGCAAGATGTGAAGGCACACGACCTTCACTGCAGAAATTGCAGGGCAGAATACCAGAGCATGTACCTCTTCACCTTAGCAATGTAACTAGTTTCAGTTCTTCCTAGGAATTGAAGAAAGAATTGAAAAGAAAATAAGGGCAATGAATGCACCATTCTTTAGCTAGAAATATCCTTACATTTAAAAGACTAGTTAAAACCCTGTCATGGACCAATTTGCAGTGCTAAGAGGAGGAAGGTAATAAATAATTTTTCACTTACTGATGTCCAAGTAAAAATCTGAGTTTCTCAAAAGAAAAACTATAAATTCCTTCTTTGTGGGAAGCCTCTACTTCCTGTTAGCAAGGTAGAGCCAAGGCTTCCAAATGGAAAGCCAATGTAGACATTAAGACACTAGTGGAAAGCAGTTTTCAGCTTCTGCTCACCCTCTACCCATCTTTTCCACATTCCTCTGGACAGGTGTATTTTATAGTTGCTAAAAATACTGATTAAAGGGTCAAGCTAAATGTTTGGAGGATGGATGGATGGATGGGTGGATAGATGGGTGGATGGATGGATTCCTGAATGAGTGGCAAAAGGAAGGAGTGACCACACTAGTTTAACAACAACAGAGTTTTCTCTGACTATAGCAGATTGGTGCTTCCTTCTCACCCCACTCCTATTATAAATTCCAATCATCAGCAATGTGGGGAGCCCTTCTCCTGACTCAGGCTTAAAAAGTGACTTAGACAGGCAGTCTAGAGGGGTTGGCAAGAGATGAGCTGGGTGACAACAGGGAGGGGCTGTTGCCTTGGAGGGATCCTTTCAAGAGCAAGAGATAAGGCTGAGTCAAGTACGATCACAGGACCAGCATCCCACTGCACTCACTGCCCTTGAATGAACTTTGGTAAAAGCAGTTAGAGAAGGCTTGAAACTAGAAAACCCTGACTTTGACTAACAATCCTTCATGGTTTTTTTTTTTAACCTTGAATGGTAAATTATGAGAAATCTATAACCCTTTTGCTCATACCTAAAAAGCAAGGTAAGCCAGCACTTTTTAAACACTCTGTCCTCTGAGAAGTAGGAAGGGCGTAACATCAACAAGAGGCCAACTCCTACCCACCTTCACACCCTCCACATGAATGAACTCACACGTATGTGAACTTACACATGTTGCCTTATTGCTCTCCTGCCCCGACCACTACCCAAAAGACAGAGAAGGAAAGGTGCTTTATTTTGCACTCTAATAATAGGAGTCCTATTGCTTTAGTGAGGTTCTGACTAAACTCACATGGGAAAAAAGGGTAATGAGGTTGTATTGACACAAGCCTGGTTTAAATGAAAATAATCACCAAGTTCCACTGGGTCCTAGAAGAAGAAATACATTTCATAATGCTCTAATCATATGAGTGACAGTGTGACTATCCTTAAGAGGCATGGGGTTGCCAGGTAAGACCCACAGTCCCCTGGACATGCAGGGCAGTTGTTGGTACACACAGGCTGCCTTGGATCCAAGTTCCTGCTCTGTCTGTCTTTTTGGCTCTCTGCCCCAGGAGGCTCCCTCCTCATCAAGCCACTTCTCTCTTTGGGAATAAGATCAGAAATGCTTAGCCTGAGGCTGCCTCATAGTTTGTGACTATAGGTAGAGTATTCCATCTCTCCAGCAAGATGACAATGCACAGACCTCAGCAATCCCTTTGGTCATGAAGCTTCTAACCCACATATACGTAGAATAAGATTACATCACTTCTAAGGCAAAAGAATGGAAAAATGACCCATATAACCTCACCCATTTGTCTGACCTTCTACTGTTAAATCTCTAGGCATGAGTGTGTGTGCAGCAAACATAAGTCAAGATTTGGGGCAGTAGAGAGGGACTTACAGCACAGAAGTGCAAACAACTTCTTCTTAAAAAGCTTTTCAGCTATGTATCCATGTTTCCAAGTCAGGGATTCTTATTCTTTTCCTTGGACCCACACCCCACCATTCTCCAAAATTCCTACTATTCTCCGACGCAGAACAATGCGCACAATATTTGATTCCTTTGTTTCCATGTAAGATTTTACTCAGAAAAAAAAGTTTTTGCTGAGTTGCTAACTCAATGTTCTCACAACTCAGACAAATGACCTCCCTACAAGTCAGTTATACTTAACTTTTTCTTTAATTAGCACAACTTGATGGCCAAAATTTGTTGAATACACATATACATAAGTATACAACTCTTGTTCTACAACTCAGTGGTTTTTAGAATATTCATAGAGCTATACAGTCATCACCACAATCAATATTAAAACATATTTATCACCCCAAAGAGAAACCCTGTACTCTTTGGCTATCATCCTCCTATTCCCCCCATGCCTTAGCTCCTTTCAGCCACAAATTCACTTTCTGCCACTGGTAGACATTTTATATAGATGGAATCATGCAATATGTGATCTTTTGTGATTCATTTATATCACATATACAAGGTTTATCCATGTTGTAACATAGAACAGTATTTCATCTCCTTTTATTGCCCCCAAATAATCTTTTATAGAGATATATTACATTTTATTTATTCATTCATCAGTTGATGGGCATTTGGGTTTCTACTTTTCTACATTTGGCTACCTTGAATAATGGTACTACGAATATTCACATACAGGTTTTTGTGTGGATATATATTTTCTCTTGAGTGTATACCTAGGAATGGGATTTCTGAGGCATATGGTAAATCTGTGTTACCACAGTAACTCTTTGAGCAACTGCTAAATGAACTGTTTTCCAAAGAATCTGCACTATTTCATATTCCCACCAATTATGTATGTGGGCTCCTATGTCTACACATCATTGCCAACTTTTATTGTCTGTCTTTTTTAATTATAGCCATCCTACTGGGTGTGAAGTGGTATTTTGTTGTGTATTTTTGTTTTTTCAGTACGCGGGCCTCTCAGTGTTGTGGCCTCTCCCGTTGGAGAGCACAGGCTCTGGACGCGCAGGCTCAGCGGCCATGGCTCACGGACCCAGCCGCTCTGCGGCATGTGGGATCTTCCTGGACCAGGGCACGAACCCGTGTCCCCTGCATCAGCAGGCGGACTCTTAACCACTGCGCCACCAGAGAAGCCCTTGTTGTGGTTTTGATTTGCCTTTCCTGATGGCTAATGATGTTGAGCATCCTTTCATATACATAGTGGTCATTTTTACATATTCTTGTTGAAGTGTCTATTCAAATTGTTTGCCCATTTTTAATTGGGTTATCTTTTATTAATGAGTTTTGAGAGTTCTCTGTGTAGTCTACATTAAAGTCCCTTATTAGATACATATGATTTACAAATGTTTTCACCCATTCTTTAGGTTGCCTACTCACTTTCTTCATGATATTGTTTGTGGCACAAAAGTTTTTCATTTTGATGGAGTACAATTTATCTTTTATTTTCATCACTTGTGCTTTTTAGTGTTTTATCTAAGGGGCTTTACTTAACCCAGGATGGTTAAGATTTAATCCTATGTTTTCCATTTGAGTTAACTTTTGCATATGGCTACCCAGTTGTGCCAGGATTATTTATTGAAAAAACTATTATTTCACCTTTGTATTGTCTTGGCACCTTATCAAAAAATCAGTAACTATAGCTATAAGGATTTATTTTTGGACTCTCCATTCTATGCCATTGGTCTATATGTCTATCCTTATGTGAGTACCACAATGTTTTGACTGCTGTTACTTTGTAGTACGTTTTTAAATCAGGAAGTGGAAGTCTTCCAACTTTATTCTTCTTTTTCAAGATTGTTTTGGCTACTTGTGCCCCTTGTAATTCCATATGAATTTTAAGATCAACTTTTCCATTTCTGCAAAGCAGGCAACTGGGATTTTGATAGAGATTACACTGAATCTGTAATTCACTTTGGAAAGTACTGTCATCTTAACAATATTAAATCTTCCAATCCATGAATGTAGGGTGTCTTTCCATTTATTTATGTCTGCTAAAACTTCTTTCAACAACGTTTCATAGTTTTGCATTTCTTTTGTTAAATGTATTCCTAAGTACTATATTCTTCTTGATGCTCTTGTAAATGGAATTGTTTTCCTAATTTCATTTCCAGATTTTCACTGCTAATGCATACAAATATAACTAATATAGATAGATACGTAGGTAGGTAGATAGATAGATAGATAGATAGACAGGATATCCTGAATCCTCAATGAACTCATTTATTAGCTCTGATATTTTAAGTGGATTTCCTTGGATTTTCTATATGCAAGATCATATATCTTCAACAAAAAGTTTTACTTCTTTTTCTTGCCTAATTGCCCTGGGTAGAAACTCCAGCACAATTTGAATAGAGATAGTGAGAGTAGAATTATACTTAACTTTGATGTTTTCTATGATTTAGGAGGTGTACACTGTGCCCTTCTGGTTATATTTGCGTAAGTTACATTATATATTATACATATTATTTGTCATATATATATAAAATGGAAAGATGTGTATTTTGTAAGAGCAGACAAGTTATGGTTACAGGGCAGATAAATACCAGAATGCTGAGAAATACCATAAGGAAATTAGGTTAAATTTTAGTATTTTCCATCAGTTTGCAACTCAAAATAATAACTTTCAGTTTTTCCCTACTTTGTTGCTTTTCACAGAAAGTCTGCCCACCTTTGCAGACCTCTCTTGAGAGGCGGGTGGGGTAATTTTGCAGACAGATGTATAAGCTGGGAGCAATGTTAAAATATATAATAAAAGACCCTGATTTCAAAGTAAAAATGGTTATTCAGTAAACATGCATTGAGCATCCTCACTGCCCAAGCTCCTTGGAAGATGCTGCATGAACGTTATAAGAGAGAAGGAGTCCAGCTGCTGAGCCTTTTGGACATTAGGCTGCTGGTGAGTGGCCCTGTGATACAATGGAAGGAAGACCAAACCAGGAGCCAGAAAACGTGATCTAAAATCTTGATTTCTTTTGACTTAAGTGTTCTTCTCATCAGTAGAATAGAAATTGGTGTAGCTGTCCATCCAACCATCAGAGAGTTGTTATGAAAATAAAATGTGATAATTTTCATATTTAAGAAGTACTTAGGAAACCATACATTGCTCTGCAACTCTCAGGTATGGCAGTTTCAGTGGTACAGACTTTGAATAGGTATGAGTTAATTCGTCAGAAGTTAGCTGTAAAAATGATAGAAATCATTTCCTATCGCTTTTTTCCAACATTTTGTTCTATTCATAAGGGCATTTAGTGACTGAGAGAGGGTCCACCAAGGACATTTCATTTTAACTCTCAATAGAGCCATTTTAGGCTCCAGAAATAAAGATAAGTGGGGTTATCTTTTTGGAGAGAAAATAATTAAAAGGACATCTTCACAGTCAGGTTTACCGCTCATTTTTGGACATTGTAATCTCAAGGCTCTGTTTGCTACTAGACAGTTTCTTTGCTTTTGTCATGCATGGCTCTGTCTTTTTGCCTTTCCTGCCTACCTCTTCTACCAATGCAATTGTTTAAATTCTTCTATAAAGCATTTTCTCAGGTTTCAGTTATTATTGTGCATATCATCATTTCCTGGCTTTCAGGACTCGTTGTGATGAAGATAAGACCCGGGACAAGGGACTCTAGATTTCACATCTTTTTTAGGTTAAGGATTTGGGCTAGATGACCTGCATCTGAGATTTTTTTCTAATATCCCTTCTGTCTATAAGAGTCTGCTATTCTATGTGTTATAAGTGAATTTGTTTGAAAAAGGAGTTCTTGGCTTAGAAAAAATTTAACTGCAAACTAACAGGGTAGTGAAATTCAAGTTTGCTATATGACAGGTCACAAGAGGGCAGGTGTCTTGTCTGTTTGTTCACTTCAGCATCCCCAGCACTTAGTCCAGTGCTTAACACATATCAGGTGTTCAAAAAATAATTGTTGCAATGAGTGAATGTATGAAATGAATGAGACTAGCTCAGTATATGAGGATCATTGGCTCCTAAATTTGTTCAATCCTAAATATTTGTTAAGTTTTGCTGTCAGTTTCAGTGGAAGGCATTTCTGAGACATAGAACCATAGAGGTTGATCGTGATAAACCATTTTAGCATTCTTTGATCTGCTAGTTAGCTTCTGAACTGGCTGATGCCTTGAAATTTTCATTTCAGACAGGATGTCCTTAAGAAAGAACACAAAGTAGGAAGTGTTTCCTCATAGAGTTTTCATCTTTCCTTGAGAAATCATTGTCGACCTACTGGGGCAAAAGATACTGTCGTTAAAAAGATTTGTTGGAATTCATGTACATCATCCTCAAGTTCATGATTAAAATTGTATTTCGTGAACAACTTGTATTTCCTAACAACAACAACAAAAAATCTCACTGGGTCCCTGGAGTTGAGCTTGTGTTCTACTTTTTATAGTTCTGATCTAATGCAGGCCATTTTCTATAGTTCTATAAATTTTCCATCTTGTGTTCAATGGCAGAATACAAGCCATATAAATTATTTCAATCCCAAATCATTTGTAAAAGCAATCTCCTCACAATTCCTCTCTCTCATAGCCCCTCTCTATTTTGATCTCTGGTAAGGATTTTTTTTTTAATCTTAAATAAGGATTTCTTCCTTTTAATTCTCAGAAGGCCCATGTTTTCTGTGGCTTTTCCACCCATTTAAAATTGACTTTGTGATTGTGTTTCAATTTTGCATTCAGAGTTTCCTGTTTTGATTGATAAATGTTTGCAAGAAATATAATCTACCCTTATGCTTTTCTCTTCCTTTTTCTCTCCCAGAAGGAGCTTTGCGTGGCTAAGAAAAGCTCTTCTGATAACACTGGAAATAAACCTTTATGTCTTTGCCCTGTGATAGTCTTAGACCTTATCATTCTTCTTTTTACCCCAGTGATAATTGCTTATCAGTACATACAGTCCTATTCATATGATTCTGATGCCACCGGGGGTTTACATCTCTAGGAAGATAGAAAGTGCGTCCACTGAATCCATTCTTAATAGCTTTAATAGAAATCAGACGAATACTGGGCCAGGTTGGTTATCTCAAAATGATAAGGCCATCTATGCATTTTGGATGCTTTCTCACAAAGCTTTTCTTCTTCCTCTTTTGACTTGCCTGCCCTGGAGAGGTGGGGATTTGCAAAATGCATTTCTGTCAAAGCTACAATCAAAATAAGAGATGATGTATTGAAAATATATACAAAATATATCCAACTTGTGGCCATTTTACTTCCCCCAGTAGCTGAAAGGAATCTCAGAAATCACTCAAACATAACACACTCAAAATATATAGGCCTACAGCCCAATGGGACACTTGGGAGCAGCCATATTCTTTGAATAAAACTTTGGGAGGAGGTAAAAATTGAACTTTCTATGTACAAAATAAGTACACCAATTTGGGACGCTGGATACCGCATATCTGAGGATGTATGGAGACATAGATATAAACTATGGGGAAAAAAAGGAGATGGGAAACAGAACTGGCAAGAGAAAGGGAGAGAGAAGAGGGAAAAGGAGGACCTGAGGAAAATTCTGGAACCCTCAATTTGTTCTGACATCATCTCAGAGGAGTTGGGAAGCACAAGATATGATTATTCCATCACCAGACCAGGATAAAGTAACATGGTAATTAAATCACCTAAGGGTGACATGGCTATGCAAATTCCAAACTTCTAAAGTGTCCATGGTGGACACAGAACATTATAGAATAGTGGAAAATGTCTGACACGGCTATTTGACGGAGCACCATTAAATCTGTATGATCTCAGCTGATCACACCCTTTGGGAAATAAAAAGTTTACCGGGGTGAGAGTCATGTGCTCTTGGGAAAATGGTTAAAGTTTTCGTTTTTCTGGGGAGGGAAACCACAGTAAGCAGTAACTGGCCACTTAGAGAAACACTGCCTAATTATGGGTATCATGGAAGTTTCCTCTTCTTGCATGACAAAGGTGTGTCTAAGAAAACAAGCCTCTCATGTCCTTGCCTACTCAGTATTACTGGGCTTCTTGATGGTTTTAGAAATCAAGTCAGATAAAAACACAAACCTGTTTCTGGAAGGAACTCCTGTTATGTACATACCTGCTCCTAAGACACAGAGGCGCCTGCTGTATTAAGAGGCATTCCTTAGGGATCTTCTCCAGTCTTTCTACCCGAACCCACAACCCCATTTCAAGCCCTCACCCTACTTGGTGGCCTTTTCTCATCTTGCTGCTAGATCAATTCTTTCACCTGTCTTCAAAACTCAGCTCCAATTGTGTTTTCCCTTGGATTTCAGTAATTTGTTCAGCTGCCTTTTTTGGATATGCGCTATGGACCAGAGACTGTACCAAACTCTAGGGATAAAATAATACACCAACAGATGCAGCCTCTGCTCTCATGGTCATTACAGACTCTGAGGGGTATGTGCTATAACCAGGTAACCACACAAATACACGATTACAGACTGAGACAGGGGTTACCAGGGGGCCAGTCCTCTGAGAGGATACAGCAGGGGCCGTGGGTTTCATTTGGAACTCTTTTCTGACCTGGGTATTATATAATATACACTCTCTATAAGGTGAATATGCACACTCAAACTGAATTTAAACAAAGCGACAGAATATAAAAGGCCACGTGGTCTGAATGCTGCTGGAGTCAGCAATCAGTTAATTGATTTACTCCGTGGCTGAAATGGCAAAATTACTCAAGGTACTAGCTTTTCAGATTTGAGCGTATATATTTCCACCAACAAAGTTGAATGGTACATGCCCTAAATGACTCATCTGATAAGTGTCAGAACTTAGGTTACAAACTGGCTTAGATTTGTCAGAAAGATATGTCCCCTGCTCACTGATTATTTTGAAGCTAAGATCAATTTAGTTCAATGAACTTTTATGGATCATATGCTACTTGTATATCACAGTGCTGTAAGTTGTGAGGAGAAGAACAATGAATCAGACAAAAATCCCTACCTTTAAGGATCTAATAGTCTTCTGTACATTCACAAATATGCTATATTTAAATAATACACTGTAATTCTGTCTGGCATTTTATTTATTTTTTTAACATCTTTATTGGAGTATAATTGCTTCACAGTGGTGTGTTAGTTTCTGCTGTATAACAAAGTGAATCAGCTATATGTATACATATGTCCCCATATCTCCTCCCTCTTCCGTCTCCCTCCCACCCCTCAAGGTGGTCACAAAGCACTGAGCTGCTCTCCCTGTGCTATGCAGCTCCTTCTCACTAGCTATCTATTTTACATCTGCTAGTGTATATATGTCCATGCCACTCTCTCACTTCGTCCCAGCTTACCCTTCCCCCTCCCCATGTCCTCAAGTCCATTCTCTATATCTGCGTCTTTATTCCTGTCCTGCCCCTAGGTTCTTCAGAACCATTTTTTTTTCTTTTTTTAGATTCCATATATATGTGTTAGCATACAGTATTTGTTTTTCTCTTTCTGACTTACTTCACTCTATATGACAGACTCTAGGTCCATCCACCTCACTACAAATAATTCACTTTCGTTTCTTTTTATGGCTGAGTAATATTCCATTGCATATATGTGCCACAACTTCTTTATCCACTCATCTGATTGATGGACACTTAGGTGGCTTCCATGTCTGGGCTATTGTAAATAGAGCTGCAATGAACATTGTGGTACATGACTCTTTTTGCATTATGGTTTTCTCAGGGTATACGCCCAGTAGTGGGATTGCTGGGTCATATGGTAGTTCTACTTTTAGTTTTTTAAGGAAGCTCCATACTGTTCTCCATACTGGCTGTATCAATTTACATTCCCACCAACAGTGCAAGAGGGTTCCCTTTTCTCCACACCCTCTCCAGCATTTATTGTTTGTAGATTTTTTGATGATGGCCATTCTGACTGGTGTGAGGTGATACCTCATTGCAGTTTTGATTTGCATTTCTCTAATGATTAGTGATGTTGAGCATCCTTTCATGTGTCTGTTGGCACTTTGTATATCTTCTTTGGAGAAATGTCTATTTAGGTCTTCTGCCCATTTTTGGATTGGATTGTTTGATTTTTTGATTTTGAGCTGCATGAGCTGCTTGTAAATTTTGGAGATTAATCCTTTGTTGGTTGCTTCATTTGCAAATATTTTCTCCCATTCTGAGGGTTGTCTTTTGGTCTTGTTTATGGTTTCCTTGGCTGTGCAAAAGCTTTTAAGTTTCATTAGGTCCCATTTGGGTTTTTTTTTGTTTTGTTTTTACTTCCATTTCTCTAGGAGGTGGGTCAAAAAGGATCTTGCTGTGATTTATGTCATAGAGTGTTCTGCCTATGTTTTCCTCTAAGAGTTTTATAGTGTCTGGCCTTACATTTAGGTCTTGAATCCATTTTGAGTTTATTTTTGTGTATGTTGTATTCTGTGTATTGTGTTAGGGGGTGTTCTAATTTCATTCTTTTCCATGTAGCTGTCCAGTTTTCCCAGCACTACTTATTGAAGAAGCTGTCTTTTCTCCACTGTATATTCTTGCCTTCTTTATCAAAGATAAGGTGACCATATGTGCGTGGGTTTATCTCTGGGCTTTCTGTCCTGTTCCATTGATCTATATTTCTGTTTTTGTGCCAGTACCATACTGTATTGATTACTGTAGCTTTGTAGTATAGTCCGAAGTCTGGGAGCCAGATTCCTCCAGCTCCATTTTTCTTTCTCAAGATTGCTTTGGCTGTTCGGGGCGTTTTGTGTTTCCATACAAATTGTGAAAGTTTTTGTTCTAGTTCTGTGAAAAATGCCATTGGTAGCTTGATATGGATTGCATTGAATCTGTAGATTACTTTGGGTAGTAGAGTCATTTTCACAATGTTGATTCTTCCAATCCAAGAACATGGTATATCTCTCTATCTGTTTGTATCATCTTTAATTTCTTTCATCAGTGTCTAATAGTTTTCTGCATACAGGTCTTTTGTCTCCCTAGGTAGGTTTATTCCTAGGTATTTTATGCTTTTTGTTTCAATGGTAAATAAGAGTGTTTCCTTAATTTCTCTTTCAGATTTTTTATCATTAGTGTATAGGAATGCAAGAGATTTTTGTGCATTAATTTTGTATCCCGCTACTTTACCAAATTCATTGGTTAGCTCTAGTAGCTTTCTGGTAGCATCTTTAGGATTCTCTGTGTATAGTATCATGTGATCTGCAAACAGTGACAGCTTTACTTCTTCTTTTCCAATTTGGATTCCTTGTATTTCTTTTTCTTCTCTGATTGCTGTGGCTAAAACTTCCAAAACTATGTTGAATAATAGTGGTGAGAGCGGGCAACCTTGTCTTGTTCCTGATCTTAGAGGAAATGGTTTCAGTTTTTCACCATTGAGAACGATGTTGGCTGTGGGTTTGTCATATATGTCCTTTATTATGTTGAGGTAAGTTCCCTCTATGCCTACTTTCTGGAGGGTTTTTATCATAAATGGGTGTTGAATTTTGTCAAAAGCTTTTTCTGTATCTATGGAGATGATCATTTGGTTTTTCTCCTTCAATTTGTTAATATGGTGTATCACAATGATTGTATTGCATAATACTTCCTTTTTTAAAAACAATGCACTGTCTCATAAAGCTAAGTTAATAAAAAGCTAGTGTTTCCAGTGTTCCAATATGGATGTCATACAAGTTGTATTTCTCATACTGAAGGCTAATTCAGTTATTTCATTGTCCTTAAAAAGAAAACATGTTACCTTTTGGTTAAATTACCCACACAATGGGTTCAAGTTCACCCTTTATTTAGATGGGTAATTTAAAAAAAATATGTCAAAATCAGCAATGTTTGCATATCCTGAGTTTTTGATATAGTGGGATTCAAAAGAGAGAGAAACTTGGTTCCAACCAGGATCACTAGTTTTTATGTCCTTCCATCTCCCCATCATGTATACTGGCTTTGTCTACCCTGACAAAGAGACTAGGTAGCAGCATAGATAAATGCTTACAGTATGCAAAGCGATCAAAATAGAAAGCAAAATTACATGACACATCATGATTTCAACTATTTTAAAAATATGTAAGAATGTAAGAACAGATTGAATGGGAACATGGACACATGGGAATAGTTATAATACAAACATGAGAATGATTTTTTTCCTCTTTGAAAAATTCTCTTGAATATTATTATAGTGGTTTTTAACAGAAGAAAAATTAATGAATTGGCACAAATAGAAGGTCTGCTTCTGCTTTCTCAGTTGTAGTGCTTCCTAACTTAGAACCACTTGCTAATGGATGAATTTTATAGACATGGGTACACCATTTTCTTAAATGTGAGTAGAAATTTGAATACAAATTGCTGTTAAAGATTAGGAAAAAATATTGAGTTTCTATCAAGTTAGTGATTCTAAACATACACACACATACACTTATTTCTCATATATTGAAATAAGTTGAAGTTTGAAAGAGAAAGAAAAGGAATGGAGGGAGGATAGGGAAGAGAGAATTTATATGTATTGAGCTCTGTGAGTTCAAGTTGGACAAAAACAATGCTGGTACATCAAGCAGCCTGCATGCTCCCAGAACTCATTTATCTATGTTCATGGGTTGTCCACGCCAGTGGTGCTCACATTGTAATATTCAGTCTGATGGGTGGGCCAGCTGTGCCCCAGTTCAGCTCTGCATCCTGAAAAGCAACAAGCACCCCCTCCCAAAGTGTATGAATAACTAAGCTTTTATAAACTCGATTGTCAGATGATGGTCTAACTTTCATTTGTAACCACTATGATTATGGGGCAGCAATGTTTCCTCACATATCTGTGTAACTTCCAATTTATCAATTATCAAGATTTTTGTGACTTCTTATCACTTGGAGTTGGTCTTCTTAGAACATCACAGAAATCATAAGCATTCTTTTTTTACCTCTTTGTTTTTTCCTAACTGAATTGGAAGCCTCTTGAAGACAATGATTCAGCTGCTATTTGTTTTGAACATAAGAGGAACTAGTAAGAGATAGGATCCATTTGTCCATTCTTTTCCTGCCTGTCTCAGGCTTCCTCTTGTCTGCTAGATACTGTCTCTACTTTCAATAATTCCGTTTCAAATGCTCCTGCCATTTTCCCTGTACGTAGTACCTCCAAAAGAGTTGCAAATAAGATAAGAAAAACATTGGACTGGAGCAAAAGAGTCCAAATTTTTAGCCATGTGTCTGCCACTAAGTAGCAAAGTATGTGACACTGGGGGGATATTTTGCTACCTTTCTGGGCCTTGGTTTTCTTATCTGTGGATTGAGGTGGGTAAACCAGTTGAGCTCCAAGACTCTTCCTGCTCTGCTATTCTGCCATTTTAAAAAAATTGTTATCGGAGTATAGTTGATTTACAGCGTTGTGTTAGTTTCAGGTGTACAGCAAAGTGAATCAGTTATACATATACATATATCCACTCTTTTTTATATTCTTTTCCCATATAGGTCATTACAGAGTACTGAGTAGAGTTCCCTGTGCTATACAGTAGGTCCTTACTAGTTACCTATTTTATATATAGTAGTGTGTATATGTCAGTCCCAATCTCCCAATGTATCCCACCCTACCCCCTGCTTACCCTCTTGGTAACTGTAAGTTTGTTTTCTACATCTGTAATTCTATTTCCGTTTTGTAGACAAGTTTATTTGTACACTTTTTTTAGATTCCACATATAAGCAATATCATATGATATTTGTCTTTCTCTGTTTGACTTACTTCACTCAGTATTCTGTCATTTATGATCATCTCTGAGGTATCTTCTGACCTAGAAGTTCTACGAGTCTCTAGCTTTGTTAAATCAGGAGCCATTCAAGGCTGCTCTATGCAGCCCTGAGAGTTGTGCGGAGGTGCTTTGGGGGGCCACTGTGGCATGGAGAAGCTGGGAAGGGGAGCCCAGCAGACTGCTTAATCAGAACAGCTCACTTTGATCTATTTTATATCATTTGAAATTTATTTATTTATTTTTTGCTGTGTTGGGTCTTCATTTCTGTGCGAGGGCTTTCTCTAGTTGCCGCGAGTGGGGGCCACTCTTCATCGCGTTGCATGGGCCTCTCACTGTCGCGGCCTCTCTTATTGCGGAGCACAGGTTCCAGACGCGCAGGCTCAGTAGTTGTGGCTCACGGGCCCAGCTGCTCCGCGGCATGTGGGGTCTTTCCAGACCAGGGCTCGAACCCGTGTCCCCTGCATTGGCAGGCAGATTCTCAACCACTGCGCCACCAGGGAAGCCCTGATCTATTTTGGAGACAGGTCTTCCTGAATATGATTTTTTTTAAATATAAATTTATTTATTTATTTTTGGCTGCATTGGGTCTTCATTGCTGCACACGGGCTGTCTCTAGTTGCGGTGAGCGGGGGCTACTCTCCGTGGTGGTGCGTGGGCTTCTCATTGCGGTGGCTTCTCTTGTTGCAGAGCGTGGGCTCAGTAGTTGTGGCACACGGGCTTAGTTGTTCCACGGCATGTGGGATCTTCCCAGACCAGGGCTCGAACCTGTGTCCCCTGTATTGGCAGGCATATTCTTAACCACTGCGCCACCAGGGAAGCCCTTCCTGAATAAGATTTTTATTGAAGAAAGGATTCTATGTTTTTTAAAAGAAATTTTGAAAACCTTTCATAGTAGGTTAAGAAACGTCCTTTAAAATTGTGTAAAAATACATTGACGGTGATTATGGTCTAGAATTAAACAGATTGATTTGTGTGTAACGATCAGTCAATCTAAAATATTTTATGAAAGTAATTTGGAATTGTCTTGCAGGGAACATCAGTTTTAGTCACTGTTCAACTAAGAATTAAGCTGACATGTCAGGAGAAAATGACTAGGCAGGTGGGAATATGTTTTATATGAATTTTAGGTACTGCACAGTGCAGTGACTTCCAATTGAGAGTCTGAGTAAAGTTCCTGACAGGCTGCAGTGAAGAATAATTATGAGAACAGGTAGCAGTTGTTTTCTTTTATATCTGCTTTCTTGGAAAATAAAAAGACTTGTCAACTTTATGATAGTTTCCCCACTTTTTAAGATTCTGTAAGTCTATTACATCCACTGATGTCCGAACTATTGCTTTATGGCACTTAGCACAGCGCTAGGCTTTCAAGTGGTGCTCAATAGATGCTTGTCTGATTGAACAGTGTGCCAAGAACACAGAGGTTGTATTCTAGCAAATCCAGTTGACTATATGATAAGCACAGAACCATCTAAAAGTCCCATGTATCAAGAAAGGATTTTCCACGATATCTTTATTAAAGCATTTAATCAAACCCCATTGACTCAGACTTTTAAAATTTATAATGAAGGAGCCGAAAGGAAGCTAACACCCAGTCTTCCTTCTCTCTCTTTTTTTTTTTCTCCTTCTTTCAGGCCTATTAATACCACTGTTTGCCTACATGATATGTTGAGACTGTTTACTGAAGGCTGCCCGATAGCGCTAACCATCCTTTATAACGCTGTTTCAGTTAAAAACCTGTCACAAGTTAGAAAGAAAATGACTCACACATTGCTTTTGGAATAATGCCATTCTGTCCTACTCCTCAAGCT
Source organism: Grampus griseus (assembly GCF_964374135.1). Taxonomy (NCBI): domain Eukaryota; kingdom Metazoa; phylum Chordata; class Mammalia; order Artiodactyla; family Delphinidae; genus Grampus; species Grampus griseus. The sequence goes on along the minus strand of NC_139000.1, from coordinate 75,372,645 downwards.
TTAATACAACCCCCCCCAGAGCAATTCTTGGTGGTGTTCAGACTCTCTTTCGCTCTCTGGTCTTTTCATTGAGCTTATCCTGTTAAGTATCTAAAATCAATATCACATCATTGTTACATATCTAAGAAAGAGGTTTTAGAAAACAATCCAATCCCCTCAAAAGCTAATCAAGTACCATAACAACAATTATTTGATATCGCAATGATTTGATAGAGGATCTCATATTGGGTGAGAGGAGAATTTTGTCATTTAAAATCCATTCTGCCCTCTATTCCTGTACAATTTCCATTATATCTATGTTAAATAACCTGTGTTTGAGAGTTCTCCAGTCCTAGAAATCAGTCTCTCTCTCTCTCTCTCTCTCTCTCTCTCTCTCTCTCTGTCTGTCTCTCTGTCTCTGTCTCTCTGTCTCTCTCTCTCCGTCTCTCTCTCTCTCAAGCTGTAACAAGCCTTAGGACAGCCTCTGTTTCATTGGACTTAGGGATATCCCTTATCATGTACAATGACTTCGCTAACAATTCAGACGAAGACTTCTGGCAGGGCATCCCAGAAGCCTGAGTGGCAGTCTCCACCAGGGAGACCCCAGAGGAAACAACTCACCCACCCATACATCTGTTGCCTCCAGGGCAGAAAGCCCAATGAGTATCCTTCACGTCAGGCCTCCCACACCCCGACATACGTACATGCATACACTCTCACAATTAGACGCTGTGATTAAGCTGAATGGGTTTGTGAATTCAGATCGTCTGTCACCTGGCCAGTTGCACTTGCACACAAAGCGTAATTGTTTTCTCTCTTCCATCAGTGTCTCATCCAGGCATTTCTCCATGATAGTTTACGTGGTTTATGCTTTCTGGTTATGGCCTTCCTAATCCATTTTAGTTTCTCTGTCTTGGTGCTTTTTGTTTTGTTTTGTTTGTTTAATTTCTAGCCAGGTGCACTATCTAGAACCTGAGGTCTAAGGCCCAATGTCTTTCTTCCTCTAGGTATATTTGAGTTTGGTCTCAAAAGAGACCTTTTGACTCTTGATTCTGCATTCCTAAGTGTGCTTGAATTCTCTATTCTACCAACATCTTAACCAGCATAAAAAAATAAGACAGAATTCTAGGTTGCCCCTAATCTGTACACACTAGTAGAATCGGAGGCACTTAAGGGACATAAGGAATAAATTTCTATCCACTGTGGTCTTCTGGGCTTAGTGTTTTTTCTATTTATCTAGTGTGATGTAACAAACCACTCCAAAATGTAGTGGCTTAAAGTAATAATTTATTCTTGTCTCATGCACTGGTAGTTCTAGGCCTCAGCTGGGCAGTACCTGCTTGGGTCCTTGTACACCTGCAGTCAAATGCTGGTTGGGACTGGAGTCACCTGAAGATTCCCTCACTGGTGCCTGGGCTGGAACAGCTGAGGCCTGGTCAGGCATCTCTACGTGAAGCTTCTTCACATGGCTAGCTTGGACTTCCCCACAGCATAATGGTCTAAGAGCAGCTGGGCTTCTTATATGGCAGGTGGCCTCCCCAAAGTGGGCATTCCAAAAGACTCAGGTGGAAGTTGAAAAGTTTTGTACGACCTAGCCTCAGAAGTCACACGGTACCACTTTCTCTACATTCTGTTGATCAAAGTAGTTGAATCTGGGCCAGCCCAGATTCAAGCAGGAAGAGTAATAGAACTTCCCTTTCAAGGGAAGTGTGTACAGGGAGAAAAGGTATTGATGGCTGTCATCTTGGAGACAAGCTACCACAGTGAGTATCAAGTAAAGTGTATTATAGAAAACTAACACATTGTAATTTTTAAAATAGCGACTAAATCATAGACTGATGTCCACTTCAGAAAAAAAGCTTATGTGAACTCATTTCCTAAAATCCATTTAGAATAAATACCTTGAAAACCCACACTTAGAAAGGAGTATCAGCTGCTCCAGTGAACACAATGTAGGGATGAATGACTTGCTTAGTGGCTGGAAAATGACTGCATTAAAGTAGCATCCAACTTGTTTTAGAACCATTAGATCTTAAAGAGAGAACAAACTACTGGCTTATTGGTAGCTTTCAGACAAGGCAAACAGATATATTTTAGCAAATGTATCTTCATGGTGGTTAAACCCAATTTCAGCCTGGTGCACAGTGCAAACCCATAAAAATATATTGCCTCACACATAGTAAGTGCACAATAAAAATTAGATCTAGGTATTCAATTAAATAATAGTGAATCATAGTCTGATCAAAGACAGAACTTAGTGATCCATTAGCAAACAACTTTGTGTTATAGGCAGTGGTCTGAGGCTCTGCAAGGGGAAGGGAATTGCCCAAGGTCACACAGCTTTTAGGAAAAGAGCCAAATTCTCTCTTACTAGAGAGAGTATCATATCTCAAAGTGCTTAATGACCTAGGAATCTTACCTCAAAATGAATGCCATTATATTTCAGCTGGAGTTTTGCTGAATTCTGCAGAGAAGAGCTTGCCCCCCAATTAATGAGCACATGCAAACTCTTAAGTTTTCTACATCTGCCAGATGAGTGCAAATGTGGATAATTAGGCCTGACCTTGAGCAGCCTATGTGGTTCACCCAGTTACAGATGTTGCAGCCAGTTGTCCTGGGCTTTGATTAAATTTGGTATAAAACCAGCAAGAACCATTATGTGTCAGAAATAACTGATAGTTTTGCAAGGAATCTTGCTGAATGTGTGTGAATATTAAATTCCTCTTTGGGAGATTATAAGTTCAATTGGACATATCCCTATACAAGAGGTTCTTTGAAAGCTGTGTCCATTAGAGCTGAAAGTAACAGATATGTATGTGTGTGCTGTGAAAGTATAAATCAATCTTTTTTAAAATAAAATAAGCATTTGTTGAGCTCTTTATATGCTTTTAGCCCTAAGCTAGGTACTAAGGGTGAGTGCTAAAATATAAAATTACCTCCCTTTAAGGAATTTCTAATTAAGTATAGTGGTGAAGACGAGTACATATAAATATTTAGATATAAAGAAATGATCAATTATTAATTCCTATCTCTTTAAACATAGATTAAGAAAAGTAAAAAGAGCTCCCATTTAGGATTTGTTATTGACAGAAAAGATTTCATGGGAGTGCAGCTTGATATGGACTTTTAATGATAGACAGTATTTGAAGAGGCAAAATTCAGAGTTAATATTGACATATTATTCATGAGGAACCAAGGATAATAATACTCAAATGATCCGCAATCCAGCCTCAAAATGCTAGTTACCAAAAAAGCAAAGAAAATCTATTTCCTGACCTAGGATACATTTGAAATGGCCAAGGAAAAGAGGAATAAATCACCAAACATAGTGTATGGTATTATACACTATAGATTATATTAATGTAAATTAAGTTGTAATTCAAACGTTAACCTTACCTCCAGAAAACTGGACAAATGTTAGCATCGTCTGTAATTTTTCATATTAGTCAGTAAATCCTCTTCATTAACAATGGTCGAGTGGTTAATGCCTCTTATCCAGAGAATTATTGATTCTACGGCTGACTTCCTGTCTAATGACAACATACTCCAACTAATATACGGAGAAAACAGTTCCAAGGGCTTCCCTGGTGGCGCAGTGGTTGAGAGTCCGCCTGCCGATGCAGGGGACACGGGTTCGTGCCCCGGTCCGGGAAGATCCCACATGCCGCGGAGCGGCTGGGCCCGTGAGCCATGGCCGCTGAGCCTGCGTGACCGGAGCCTGTGCTCCGCAGCAGGAGAGGCCACAACAGTGAGAGGCCCGCGTCCCACAAAAAAAAAAAAAACACAAAAAAACAAAAAAAACAGTTCCGTTGGTTCCACATGTGGCCTTTTCAGTGACGTTAATATGGATCCACCCATCAGCTTCACATGCCCGTTACAGGAAGTCTGTCAGTTTGCTTTTGCACTGCCTCTTATTTAGACAAGATCCATTTTAGAAAGCGATGCTTCAGCCAAGGCTCCATTTACTTAGTTAACACTCCCTCACCAAATGTTCATTTATTACAGAGAAAGCAAAGCAAAAACCAACTGGAAATCTACCACTTTAGCCCATTAGCGTCATCTTCCCTCCTTGCCTTCTAATGCTCATCCATATGTACATATAACGTGTCCACAGTATTAATGCAAGTTTATTCTTTTTCACTTTACATTATATCATCAGACTCTATCGTAAGGAGAACGTACTATATAGCACAGGGAACCCTACTCAGTGATCTGTGGTGACCTAAATGGGAAGGAAATCTAAAAAAGAGTGGACATTTGTAGACATATAACTGATTCACTTTGCTGTACAGCAGAAACTAACACAACGTTGTAAATCAACTATACTTCAATTTAAAAAATTAAAAAAAAACAAAACTCTATCCTAGTTGCTACAAGAGCTTCTATAATGACTAGTTTTCTGGCTGCATTGATTGCTCCCTTCTCTATTTTTCCAAAGCATGCTATTCTCACCTCTATTTTAACATTTACCATGTTGTATAACTTACGTGTTTTTTTTGTTGTTGTTGTTTTTTGCTTCTTTTCCCTGTGTACTAGACTATTTCCACCAAGAGACAGTTTCTTTTGCCTCTGCTGTAGTGATTTGCACAGGGTATGGCACAGAGATTCAAGAAATAATTGTTAAATAAATTAACGATGGTGCATACATTACTTTGAGCCTTATGTCATAATTTATGTAACCGCTGTTTCTATGATTGAAATGCTATCTTATTTTTTTCACTTATATATAGCCCCTCTTGGAATGAGTACTCAAATTTTAGAAAATATAAGGATTTGAGACAGTGTATGAAGCTGACAGTGTTGTCAGTAATAGGTTAGGGCAAAAGACTGGAAAGGCGTTTTCAATCAAAATTCATCAAATTGATGGTGAGTTACTGAGGTTCACAGCCAACTGCATTATTATCACCTTTGCAAGTAACTTGAAAGAAGCAGTAAAGCAATATAAATCAATCTGAATACCCAGGGTGGGAATTTCCCATAATCAAGGTGTGGGTTTAGCTGGAGAAAGCAGTGAAAATGAGTATGGATTTGATGACAGCTGGAACCTTGTGGAAATCAAGAGGCAGGTGAAAGAAGATGGGGAACAGGGACACGTTTTTGAAATGGAAGACAGCTCAGCTGACTCATGGAAGGCATTGAAACACATAATATTTTAATATGATGGTCCATTCCCCACAAAATAATGCAAATACATAACGGGATTTCCTACTACATAAAGAAAATCATACTCCTCAATTTTTGTCTTCAGAAATGCTCTACCTCCGTAGGCATCCTGTAAAGTGGGAGAGACAGCTAGTCTGCCAAATGTGAAGTTACATAGTCGCTGTGTTATGGCCAGCGATGTTGTTACTCATCATCAACATTTGAGTTGTGTTCCTATGTGTTCAAAGTTGCCCTTCACGTTGTCTGCTCCTCCCTTTTTGTCTGTATTCTTTTCATGGGCAACCAACTCCAGTGTTCTAAAAATAAGAATGTTTCTACACCTGGCTTCTGCCCAGCCTTGAGAGAATGGCACTAATTATAGTTCCCAGAGAAGAGGAGCCCAAGTGAAGCTCTCAGCTATCTTTGTGTTATCATCTGAGCACAGATCTTGAGGGCTTATGGGGGTAACCTTCGAGGTCACCTAGTCCATTTGCGTGTTCTCAGGTAAAAACACCGAAACCACAAGTGAATCATCCCAGAGAGGAAAAACTAGCCTCTCTCTTAACTCTGACAGAGAAAGCAGTAGACACCACCAGTAACGCAGTACACAGAAATTCTTCCACTAGTTTATCTTGCTTCACCAAATTCCATATGTAACGGCGTGAGTTCCTTACTATAAGTACTTTGAGAAAGAAGAACAGAGCTTAGAGGAATCATTAGGATTTGTATTATTTTTCCTCGATTTTTGATTCATTGATGGCTCTTCTGTGTAGTGTGAAGTTTACCTGCTATGGTCCTGACCTGCTCAAATGTACTTAGTGGGAAGTAGGCAGGAAAGGATTCTTGCCCCTTGGAAAGTGACTCTCTTTACCGGTGGTCCTGAACTTCTTGGCTTCTTCAGCAGAGCAAAGTCAGTTCTCTGTTTTTAGGTACGGTGGAAAGAACGGATGCCAGGTAGCAGTTAGTGTGTGATATTTATTTCCATGGCACGAACGTCTTATTCCTACAGAGAGCAAAGCATTTGATGCCTCTTTGTCAGAGGTGATGAAATTTATCAAAATGGTTAAGCACACAGACTCTGTGTCAGACAGATTTGAGTTTTAATTGTTGAATTGCTATTTTTGTAAGTCAAGAATAGTAGAATATTAGCAATTTCATAAGATTCAGTCTAATAACTAGACAGTGTATATCATCAGTAAAAGTGGGAGAAAGCATGTACTATTTGCTAAATGAAAGTTATCAAAAATTCATTCAAAGGAAAGACTACTTAATACATGCTGGAGCAACAGGGGTGGACTTATATAGAAACGGGGCTTAATTGAAGCCTCTAAAGCTGGGGCTCCTCTTCATTCTTTATTTCTCTTCTTCTCTTGCATCCTAATGAGCTTTCCTAACTTTGCTAGCAATGTAGAAGCAAGAGGAGAATACAGTCAGTAATATCATAATAACTTTGTATGGTGTATGATGTATCAAAATATTGGATCACTATATTGTACTCCTAAAACTAATAAGTCAACTATACTTCAATAAAAGGAAAAAGAAGCAATAGGGGGAAAACAATAGATTTGAAGTCATAAAACTTGGGTTCAAATCCTGGCTCTACCACTTTCTTGAATGAAGTTGGTCAAATGATTTTACCTTTTCAGGTCTCTCTTTCCTCATCTGGCCTGTATGAGAAAAATGTCAGTCTTGTTGGGTGAGAACTAAATGAGACAGTATATATGAAAGAGTGCAGGACAGTGTTTGACCCACAGTTATCTGTGTTCTTTTGTTCTGGTCATGGGGCTTTGGTTCCAGTAGCACATAGTGACAGTACAATTGCCACATGAATGATAATAATGATGGCTTTCTGGCCACATCTGCCCAAAGCATTTCATGGCTGCCCAAAGCATGTCTGCCCAAAGCATTTCGTCCCCCAGTGCTTGCCAGAACCTTCCCTTCATGGTGTAGTTTCTTCTGTAGTTCCCACATACACACACACACACACAGTTCAATAGGTCATTTAATAAGTACTTACTGCAAACACACTGTATACTTTGAGGACGATGCAATGGATAAGATAGAGTCCCCACCTGAATGGAGCTTATATTTCCATTGGGAAACTAAACAATCAAAAATGAATAAATAAACATATAATACAGTTCCAGGGAGTGACAGAAGCTTTGAACAACAACAAATCAGGATGAGAGGAAAGGATGACAGATGGACCCTTGATCAGAATCCGGAACTTAGTGAAGGAGCAAATCAGGCAAAGATCCAGGAAAGAGTTTTCCAGGCAGAAGGAAGAGAGATTGCGAATGTCTCAAGATGGGAATGATCTGGTGACATTCAAAAATATCAATAAAGTTAGTGTAGCTGGAGATGAGGGAATAGAGGAAGAGGACAGAAAAAAATGACAATATAAACCTTGTAAACCTGGCTTTAAAAACAAGAGTTTCTTGTGTGGACTTGGAAACAGCGAGGGTGAAGAGTGGGGTAAGGGTGACCTGATTGCTCTGGGTGTTGAGTGGAAATTAGGAAGGCCAGCGTGTGAGCGCCTATAGAGGAAGGAGGTGGAGGGGCGACTGCGTTCATCTAGGCAAGAGATAATTACAGCTTGAACTAGGGTGGCAGTGGTGGAAACAGTGAGAAGTAGTTCGTGTCTCAGTCTTTACCTTTTGAAGATAGAGTAATCAGTCCCATTGCTGATGAATTGGGTGAGGGGCATGTAGGAGAGAGGAATCAAGGATAGCTCTTGATTTTTGCCTTGAGCAGTCGGATGCTTGGGGGTGCCATTTACGGAGACAGGAGGAGTCAGGGAGAAGCAAGTCTCCAGGGAGGTCAGTTGGGGTGTTTTTTTGGGGGGAGGGGTGGTGGTTGATATTCCAAGAGTCATAAATGAAGCTGGGCCCCTCATTCTATAAGTGGAACTTTATAAGTCCACATGATTTTATGGACTCTTTCCAAGGCTATGGTCTGAGCAACAGATAGTATCATTCACGCATAAAGCCAGGGGTCGCTTCACATATGATCCCACTTCTCCCATAACCAAATGACTTTTTTTGGCATTCAACGTAAATAATTTCAAATCGAATATCTTGTTTACTTAATATAACAGCAATCTAAAGCTATTATATCAGCTGTTCAGGGCATGGTACTTTCCATGCTGATGTTGAAAATCTAATTCATACTTAAACCAATTATTTTTTAAAAAAGAGAAACTTCCCTGACTGTAGACATACTCCACCCCCTTGAAAGTGTTTAGCATTCCGATTCAAAATCAAAAACTGCTTATTAAGAAGATCTGATAGGGCTTCCCTGGTGGCGCAGTGGTTGAGAGTCCGCCTGCCTATGCAGGGGACACGGGTTCGTGCCCCGGTCCGGGAAGATCCCACATGCCGTGGAGCGGCTGGGCCCGTGAGCCATGGCCGCTGAGCCTGCGCGTCCGGAGCCTGTGCTCCGCAACGGGAGAGGCCACAACAGTGAGAGGCCCGCGTACCAAGAAAAAGAAGATCTGATATAATAGATACTTGGCTCAGTGTAAAAATCATCTCATTTTTATCCTAATATATATGCTTTCAGGTGGGTTTTTGAACTCCATTATATTGAGTAGGAGACTGAAATGTAGGAAAGTTAATAATTACCTCAGGCTCACAAAACAAGTTGGTCATTAGTGAGATTTCGTGAAAAAGTGGGAATTACTACTTCTCACCCTCATCCCATAGAAAACAGCCCCCAAAGCAGGTCTTCCTGACTCTGAGTTGAGAAGACCTACAGGGAGGCTTCTTTCATGCCACTTATCCTTTTAGATGGTGGGAGAACATTCCAAAAAGAAAAGAAAAACAGTGCCACACGTTTTTCTACCTTTATACATATCTCTCCATCCTCTAGCTCCTTTCACCATAGTCTTAAAAATCATCACATCACATATTGCCTTTAAAACCATGTATTTTAGAATATATAGTTCTACATCATCTGGAGAATGGTTTCAGAGACTTTGGGGAGAACATGCTCAAGGGAGAAACTGGGGGTATTCTAACTTTTTATGTTGGATGCATACTGTGAATTGTATGCCTGATGCCTTGCTATGGATCTGCTAATTTTTTTAAAGAGAGACATAGTTTTATTTATTTGTTTGTTTGTTTATCCAGCCTTATTGAGGTATAATCGGTATACAAAAAACTTCACATGATTAACGTATACAGTTTAGTGAGTTAGGACACGATTAACGTATACATGTACACTTGTGTTACCCTCACACAATCCAAGTAATAAACACTTCCATCACCTCCAAAAGTTTTCTTCTGTCCTTTTGTTCTTTTGTTTGTTTTTTTGTGGTAAGAACACTTAACATGAGATCTACCCTCTTAACATATTTTTAAGTACAGAACAACGTATTGTTGCATGTAGGCACTATTTTGTGCAGCAGATCTCTGGAACCCACTCATCCTGCCTAACTGTAAATTGTGAAATATTATTTTGACTAACTAAAATTTCACACATTCACATCAAAGCAAACCCAGAGCCAAAAAGAAGTAGAGAAAAAATAGATACATGTGTATACATGATGCACATAGCTGATGTGTTATGACACCCATCTTGAGGCATGAGAATCCACTGATAGACACACCCTTTCTCCTCACTTGGAAAGAAGAATGTCATAACAGTTCTGTTGTCTCATTTCCATGCATTTATATCACACCTAGACTGTCAAACTAAAATAATTCAGAGTCAAGAGACACGTGACCAATTGCTTTTTTTAAACAGAAGTGCTCACTTTAGATTAGCCTCTCCCCCCAAAACACCATTGTTTACAGCTTTTATCTCATCATTCAATACCCCATTCTCTTCTCCTCCCCAACATCTACTGTGATAATTACATCTTAAGCAGATCATTAAAACTCTGTAAATCTTTCCCCATTTGTAAAATGGGAATGCTATGAATACCACCACATATGGTGTCATAAGGACTTTAAAAAGTAATAGAGGATGAATATAAACTAGTAACACCATTCTCCTCACCCCACTCTGCTTCTCGAATGTAAACATTTAGAGCAAGAGTTAGCTATGATGTCTAATTTAGAGCTAGAAGCACAGACAATGGATTAACTATGATGCTGACTTTGTCAGTGTCCTATAGTGGATTTCCATTTCCTTAGCCCAGAAAAGCAGGGTGCTCTTTTTTTTTAATTGAGGTATAATTGATGTACAATGTAATATGTTTCAGGTGTACAACAGTGATTCACAATTTTTAAAGGTTATTCCATTTATAGTTATTATAAAATATTGGCTATATTCCTTGTGTTATACAATACATCTTTGTAGCTTACATAGAGAACAGACTACTGGTTACCAGTGGGGAAAGGGAAGGGGGGCCTAACAAGGATAGGGGATTAAGAGGTACAAACTATTATGTGTAAAATAAACTGTGCTCTTTCTATATTCCTCTCAGACCTTAAGCCAGAGCCCAAGCGCAGGCCTAGTGACTGTTAGTTTCAACCACCAGGTGGCATTGAGGAAATGATGTGTTTCCCTTCTGCTCAGAGCTTTGAAGGAAGTTTTTTTTTTTTAACATCTTTATTGGAGTATAATTGCTTTACAATGGTGTGTTAGTTTCTGCTTTATAACAAAGTGAATCAGTTATACATATACATATGTTCCCATATCTCTTCCCTCTTGCATCTCCCTCCCACCCTCCCTCCCTCCCACCCCTCTAGGTGGTCACAAAGCACCGAGCTGATCTCGCTGTGCTATGCGCCTGATTCCCACTAGCTATCTATTTTACATTTGGTAGTGTATATATGTCCATGCCACTCTCTTTGTCCCAGCTTACCCTTCCCCCTCCCCGTGTCCTCAAGTCCATTCTCTAGTAGGTCTGTGTCTTTATTCCCGTCTTACCCCTAGGTTCTTCATGACCATTTTTTTCCCCTTAGATTCCATATATATGTGTTAGCATGCGGTATTTGTTTTTCTCTTTCTGACTTACTTCACTCTGTATGACAGACTCTAGGTCCATCCACCTCACTACAAATATCTCAATTTTGTTTCTTTTTATGGCTGAGTAATATTCCACTGTATATATGTGCCACATCTTCTTTATCCATTCATCTGTCAATGGACACTTAGGTGGCTTCCATGTCCTGGCTATTGTAAATAGAGCTGCAATGAACATTTTGGTACATGACTCTTTTTGAATTATGGTTTTCTCAGGGTATATGCCCAGTAGTGGGATAAAATAAATAAATGAAGGAAGTTTTGAAGTAGGAACGTATGTACTTAGCAAGACAAATGTTCCGAAGACTCATTCCACTTCTTGACACCATTTCCCCTGGCCAGATGTGCTACAGCTCATTGTTCACCTATTAAAGCCTAGTTGGTTCTCACATTCAAGATGCATTGGGAAGGTCCACACACAGCCTCCCACTGCTAATGAGATGAAGGCAATGGTTGTTCAGGGCTCGTAAACCTGTGACCCTCATAGATCAATTTCAGAGCAATATTGTGCTTAAATGAACACAGTCGCAGCAACCAGGAATAATTTTAAAACAACTCAAACTAGCATTACTCAATATTATGAAGGGGACAGGAAATCCCCCAGCAATAAATTTTAAAATCCCTTTCCAGGTTCTTCCCAATCCATTGCCACACACAGTACAGCTCTGCTTCTCAAACCAGTGAAAACTCTTACAGCCCTTGTTTTTGCTTCCCCCTGCCTGCTTTTCTATCATTTCCCCACTGTACAGCCCTGGAACTGTCCAAGACTACATCTTGCAGCTGAAGAGAAGGGTAGGTTCTAATGTAGACCTTGCCAGAAATCTCTAGTGGGTAAGCAGAGAAAGCAATCTGGGAAAACTCAAAAATTAATCACTTACAGTTTGTTATAAATTGGATAAAAGCCTTTTGTCAGAGATATAGTTGCAAAAATTATCCAGTCTGTGGCTTAGCTTTTTTAAAACTATTTCTTTCAAAGAGAAATAATTGTTAATCTTGGGCAAAAAAAAAAGTGTTATGGCAATAAAAAGTAAACCCTGGCAGAATGTGAAACGAATCACTTATATGTTGGCATATCGTACCCACACTTAAGAAATGCAACCAACAGTGCTGCAAATTGCAAAAGGAACAATGAGATCCGGTTGCAGAAAACACTGAATTAGAAATCTAAAGTTTCATTCCAATTAATTGTAGAAACTTTAAAAGGTGACTTTACCTCTCTGATTCTTCACTTGCTCCCTTTTATTGATATGGAAACCAAGGCCTTTCTTAGTAAGATGAAAAGACTGACATAAAGTCCCGAGGGTCATCGGGTAAGCAGGAGAGCTCTAGGAAGGCAAGAACCATGTCTTTATGTGCTTTTGTATCTCTGGTACCTACCTGACAGGGCCTGGCACGTGTAAGCACCCAGTGGCTTTTGGATGGATGCGAGACTTGTACCTGGGCTGCTGAATCCAGAGCCAAAGCCCATGGCCTATCCCACTTGGTATCTCACTCCCTCACTGTGCCTCTTTTCTATTAATGTCCCATCCCCTTCAGATGATTGACAAGCACTTCTAGGCCACGCACTAAAGGTACAGAATACCAGTCCTCAACCATGTCATTATTTTAATGGTGAGAATATCTCTAACGTTAACTAGTTTTTTTTTTTTTTTTTTTTTTGCGGTACGCGGGCCTCTCACTGCTGTGGCCTCTCCGGTTGCGGAGCACAGGCTCCGGACGCGCAGGCTCAGTGGCCATGGCTCACGGGCCCAGCCACTCCGCGGCATGTGGGATCCTCCCGGACACCCGTGACCCCTGCATCGGCAGGCGGACTCTCAACGACTGCGCCACCAGGGAAGCCCGTTAACTAGTGTTTTTGAGTTAACATTTAGATGTTAATGTTAACAGAGCCTCTAAGCTGCGTGTATTTTTCATAACTAGATGGCACAATTTGTTCCCATTGCTCTAAAATTATTTCCCCATTTTCTCTGAGAAAAAAATGATGTATTCATACCCTTATTGTTAGCATCATGATTTAGGAAGATATCTCAAGGTCACTTGGTTGTATTTAATTAGAAATTACTATTTTAAGTGTTACGTGTTTTTATGTGTCTAGTGTATTATGGGATGGAGTCAGGGCAACAGAGAAGAACAAAGTAGGAAAGACACAGCGTGTGTCGTGTGCTGTATCCACAACTGATTGATGACACGCATGTAGCACTTTGCAGTTTACAAAACGTGCCTATCTTCTGATTAACTCCTCTGAACGATCATGAGACGTTGGTATTATTGTTAACCAGTTTACAGATAGGAGGCTGAGGCTAAGCATCATTTAAGTGACTTGTTCAAGATCACAGAGCTGGGTCTGAGATTCCCAGCTAGGTTCTCTGCTCTCAGAACAAATTTTGAGCCAGGATAGTAGAACAATTAAGGATATATCATCTTTGGCCAGATTGCTTAGTATTAATATCCCAGTGTTGCTACTTATTAGCTGTGTGAGCTAAATAAGGCAAGTCATGTAATGTTTTTGTGCCTTAGTTTGCCATTCTCAAAATGGGAAGAAAAATAGAACTTACCACATTGGGTGTTCAGGGGAATTGCATTCATGCATATAATTTTCTTAGAAAATTTTCTTAGAACCAGCATGTTAGGAAATACTTAATAAGTGTGTGTGTGTGTGTGTGTGTGTGCACGTGTGCATGTTTTCACTAGACTGAACTGTTTCTCACATTTCTGGAAATCTCTCACACATTAGCTCCTAAAGTACATTTCACTGCCTTTCATCAAAAGAGCTGATTCTTGGCGGCAGCCTGATTATAAATTATGTATAGTGTATTTATGAGGAGATCGTGAGTATGCAGCAGCACATCCATTTGGGAACAGGGTCCCAACGCGTAGAAGATGAACACAGACAAAACCCTGACCTCTAGTGTAATCTTCATTAAGGTGCTTCTCAGATAAAATCCCTGTGCTTCAGGAGCTGATTGCCGCAGTAACCCTGCAGCCCACAGAACGTAATGCAAGCTCTAATTTAAGATATCATGCAGGAAGGGAAACTTACAGTTTTCGCAGAGTCTGTAGATCAAACACAAGACGAGAACTAAGTGTCTGCCCAGTGTATCAAGCATGGAAGCAGGCAGTGTGGCTTTTGAGTTCTTTCCTAGTCAATTTTATTGATTAAACCTCAAACTCTCTAATGTGGCTCCTGTTGCTTGGATGTCTAAAAGCAGCCTTTGAACAAAGTGAGGAGACTCAATCCAGGCAGTCAGGGAGTAGAAATACCGTTCAAAATACAAGTTGTATCTGCTTTAGAGCCGCTAAAAACCAAGGGACCAAACTGAGTCTCAAAAGGTTTAGGGTCACACGTGCTGAATTCTATCACTTGACTTAGAGGTGCCAGGTTTGATTTGCTGGCCCTTCACTATGCTAGATGCACAGGAGACTCTGCTTTCTGAACCAGGCTGGAGCAGCAGCAGCCCCAGGGCCCTCCTGGGTGGGTTAAGACAGCTCCTAGGCTGCCTGGTTGGGTGCATTTCCTTGTCAGCCTCATCTTTCTCATCATCTTCGTTCAGATCAGGCCATGCTACAAAACTACCCTCATTCTGCCTCTGGGAGACCATATGGGGTTGCAGAAATCACATGAACCTCAGGGTCAGGGAAAACTGGGTCTGTTTGAGTCCATGATTTGCTTTTTATTACCTGTGTGATAAAGGGCAACTCACTTATACTCTTTCTGCTTCAATATCTTTATCTTTAAATGGAGATAAAACATAGTAATTTACAACGTTGTCAGGAGGATTAAATGAGATTATACATGGGAAAGTATTCAGCACATATCAGGATCAGGTACTTAAATGTCAGTTCAGGGAGAGAGAGGAAGAGAAACAGAAGGCATTTGTATTGACTGACTTTCAGAGAGAGAGAACTTCTAGAAAAGTACAGATGAGTATCTGACTTGTTAATAAAATTTTAACTTGACTGAGATCAATAAAATGCCCCATGTGTTGACTACAAATACACACTCATCAGCAATCCCCAGGAAAATCTATCAGGGTTATTTCCTTTCATTAAAGAGCAATATAAAGAGTGATCAACTCTCCTAATTGACCTGTGGTTTGCTTTCATACGTGACACTTCTGTTCTGCACAGAGGGCACAAATCTTCCAATTACCTTTAGTTCATAATTCATTACATCACATTAGAAGCTAAACATGAACACAGAAAAAGGACCACTTGAGGGGCACTTCTCCTATTGCGTTCTTATCCCCCAAAGCTGCCTGAGCCCCCTCATGGTTGATGTGTGTAAGAGCCAAAGGAATATCTTCACCCACCCCAGGTTGGCCAACTTCTTACATTTGAAATCAAAGCAACTGCATAGTGGTGTCAAGAGACAGCCCTCTCACTCAGGACCAGAAATGAATAGCACACCAACTAAGGAAGAAGGCATTACAGGCCTGATGACACAAGGAGGCCTGGAAAAATGCCAAGGCAAACATCTGTAGTTTCATAAAGATGGTGAAAGGCATGCTAATCGTCTTGTTGATGGTGGTCAAACGTTGAAGATAATGACAATACATTCTGTCTTTTGGACTTAGAAGCAAAAGTACTGGATGTCCAGAATCCTGGATGATTATCTGGTACTGGCTATCTTTCTGGAAATTTGAGTGCTTCAGACTTAACCAGCAAAATGGATTATTCATTAGGGAATTTTCTTGCTAGTTCATTGCCAGGGAAGTGAATGAATGAATGAATGAATAAATGACATAGAAAGGTACTGGGCATCCTGCAAGTTTGAGGACATTATAGCCAGAGCTGTGCCTTTCTCTGCCTCTGTTTTGGACTGGCTTTATTACTATACATTATTTTTTTTTAACATCTTTATTGGAATATAATTGCTTTACAATGTTGTGTTAGTTTCTGCTGTATAACAAATACTATACATTATTTCGTTTCTTCTGACTGAACAGCAGTCCTTCCTTTGCACCTTTGTCTCTTAGCATCAAAACAAGATTCTTGCCACCCAGTGAAAGAGAAGCTAAAGCACCCTGAATAGCTAGTGTTGGAAACAGGTACTCAGTACCCTGGGCCCTGTCCCCTTCGTATGTCAACACTGGCTGGAACGGGAACCCAGCTCCCTTAATTAGTGAGAAAGGATGACTACCCAGGTGCAATGAGACTCTTCCTCTTCAGGAACCACACTGGTTTTCTCTGAACGTGTTTTCCTTTATTTGTTAGCCATATGAATATGCAATTTTGTCAAATGTTCAGTTTTTTGTCTGTGTCTACATTGGGTTGTCTGTCTTTTTTAGCATTGATTTGCAGGAGTTCTTTTTTTTTAACTTTGTATTTTATATTGGAGCATAGTTGATTAACAATGTTGTGATAGTTTCGGGTGTACAGCAGAGTGATTCACGTAAACATATACGTGTATCTGTTCTTTTTCAAATTCTTTTCCCATTTAGGTTGTTACATAATATTAAGCAGCGTTCCCTGTGCTACACAGTAGGTCCTTGAACAACACTTTTAGAACAACTCTGGTTTTCAATTGGTTCTCATTTACATGAAGGGTTTGGTTTGCTAATTTCTGAGAAAGAGTTGGTTTTAGTATTTCCTTTGTAAGCCTTTGTCCTTTAATATGTGACAATAGAATTCTTCCACTTATTATGACGGGATATCTTTCATTTTCTTATTGTCCTTAATATCAAAGGATCACAGTGGAATGTTCTTCCAAATTGTCTTGACGTTGCAGAAGTGAGCTGGAGGGGAAGTAAAATGCATGCTTCTGCTTTCCATAAAGATTATGTACTTTATCACACCTCTCTTTTTCTTTTCCATTGAAGTAGGTTACTAGCTGAAAGAGAATAGAAAACGACATAAAACAAAATTCACAAGATAATTTAAAAACTACTTCATTGGTACGATCATTTTAAAATATATATTTACACATGGTATTTAATCCTAAAGATCATCCAGTTCAGTTCCTTCAGGACATATATGAAAAACAGACTAAGTGACCTCTCCCAGATAACCGAGTGAAAGAGTTACCCAGGAGTGCGTTAACCCTATGTCTTCCCACTTCACTGCGTTTCCTTCCCGTGTGTGTTAAACTCACAGGAAACCGAAATAGGACATAAAGATCAATGACTTGAGGGACAGTAAAATGGAAATGAAGATGGCAAATCCTGGCACAAGAGTTCCACTAACCTTGCACTGCTAGTTGATCTGATCCTCTTTCCCGGTGAGCCCACACACACAGCCTTCTCAACCCAGTGCTTCGGGTGGCCATTCCCATGGATTAGATCTGTTACACAATGTGAAGCGTATTTCCTATGCTGGGTTTAGCAGTTAAGTGCATGGAGTTTGGAATAGGATTCATCAATGTTCAACTTCCAGTTCCACCACTTACCAGCTGTGTGACCCTGAGCAAGTGACTTGACTCCTCTGAGCCTTGAGTTCTGTAAAATAGACGGTAGTTTTCCTTCTGGGGTTGGTAAATGGTGAGTAAAGGGCTTGGCACAGTGCGTGGCATATAGTAAGTACCCTCTCAATCAGTGATATCAATTATTATTCAAAAGAATCCACCACTTTTCTGTATTTTCTACTTTTCAACTTTGAAGCATTGGGTTTATCAAAATGTGTGTGAGGAGAGTTTTATGGAGCTATTCAATGGCATCTTAGGCCTTGTTGCTGGATTCTATATTAAAAATAAGTCTAGGAGAGACTCCATTTAGAAATAAATTCTCGGGCTTCCCTGGTGGCGCAGTGGTTGAGAGTCCGCCTGCCGATGCAGGGGACACGGGTTCGTGCCCTGGTCCAGGAAGATCCCACATGCCGCGGAGTGGCTGGGCCCATGAGCCATGGCCGCTGAGCCTGCGCGTCCGGAGTCTGTGCTCTGCAACAGGAGAGGCCACCGCAGTGAGAGGCCCGCGTACCGCAAAAAAAAAAAAAAGAAAGAAATTCTCCCAGGTAGAACCTGGTTGTCTCTTTTCAGCCACGTTATCAGTGTCCCTCCAAAGTATTGTTGCATTGAATTGCAGTTCAGCTAAAGATCGCTCATTTAGAGGCTAAAGAAGCCTGGCAGGAGTTTAGAATTCAGGATGGAATCAATGTCAAAGCTGAATCTGGAGATGAATTGTTCTTATATCCATCCCATCCCAGAAGCAAAGGGTACAAGAGACAAAAACAATATAAAGTGTGGCCAGGTCGAAAAGGCTCTTTGATGAGATGTCCTTTCCGGAGATGCTATCCAGGAAGAGGGAGCTAAAAGCAGTAGAGCACACACTCGACTGAACCAAAAATGTTTTCATTGATGCCCACTGGGGCTTGTTTGCAGAGCCTGAATCTGGGGCAAACAGCTTGACGCATCTCTTAATGCCTGGTCTCAGCACTTACTTGAGATGTATTTCTTTCCTGTTAAAAACAGTTGCAGTCACTCTTTGGCATGAATTGTTTTCTGGAAAGCATGGTGCCAATGTGAGACTGTTGTACTGGCTGGTGAAATGTTTAGGCTTCCATGTGATTGGGGAGCAGTTCAGATAATCACTTTAAATATTTCACTAACATAGTAGTAATATTTTAAATAAATATTTTAAAAGTATACTGTGATGGAGCTGCTGTTTAACATACCCACACTTTTTTATTTTTAATAAAATTTGTCTCCTGAGGATATGTCATCAAGAGCTCTCCCTAGAATATTATCATTTGTAATAGATGCTTCTGAATAGTTTACTTCTATTTATACTAGTAGCTGGGGAGTCATGGTAACCTGGGGAAGTGCAAAAGCAAAACATATTTTTCTTTTGAGGACATAAGGGTAAGCCACAGTAAAATTGTCGGTTGCCCTTCGAGTTCTCTGTCTCCTGAAGTAACGAATTAGTCACCCAGAGGGGCATGAATATTCCCATCAGGCAAAGCTTCCCCGGTTGTCTGGGAGGTTTAATTCTCAGATATTGACCGTTAGGAGTGACTGTGAAATGCCACCTCCCGTCTTCGTGCCTGTAGTGTGGTTGTGAGCACCATTTCTCCCTTCTGGTCGTCTGCTTTTTTGAAAGAGAAAAAATGGAGACAAAGTCCTACTTTTAGCATGATGCCTAGAGTCTATTTCCATGAATATTGCATAATTACTGAGAGAGAGCCTCTTATAAATTTTCAGGTGTGTGCTTCCAATTCATTTTTGTTTTCCATTTACATAAAAAGTCGATTGGAACACGAGTCTTTGTCGTTGCCTTAGTGGAATCTTCTCATGGGATTTCTCACAGAGATTTCTGTGCTTGAAACCAAACTTAGATCAAAAAATATCCAGAAGGTTCTGCAAAATATCATGGGAGTGGTCCAGCTCATAGTGTATTCCTGTCACACAGAGAATTCTTTTCCAGCTAGGCCGACTCGTGGCCCAGCATCTGCTCTCTTGGGAACTGTAGAAAGGGTACAACATTTAGATTTGCACCTTCATACAACTTAATGAATCTCCTTCTTACAACTTAAATCCTTTGAAAAAATGAAGGTAAAATGTTTGAATAGTCTTTATTTTAGAAAGAGGGGGCCGTACAGTGCAGTGGATAAAAGTAGAGATGACAGAGCCAGACCTACTATGAGCATGTGACATCAAGTCCATTTCCTAAGGGCTCTGAGAATCGATCGTGTCATCCAGCAAACAGATGACAGCAGTACCTCCTTCATACAGTTGTGAGGAGTACATGAGATGATACACAGAGAAGCCAGCACAGTGTCTGGCATAGAAATTATAGCTATTTCATTATTCAGAGGTTTTCTGAATTCAGGTAATTTGGTCTCAAAAATTATTCTATGGAAATATAAACTCTGGATGGGCCTAAGCAGAAAGGGGTAGTTTAAGTCATGATGTAACAGTTCTATTGCAAAGAGGGACTCTGGTTCAAAACTGGAGAAGTCTGTCTTGTAAGAACGGTCCATGATCCTTCCCAGAAAGCTGACTTCAGGCAGAGACGTTGAGGACAGGTCCCTCTGTGGGGAGGGCCAAGCAGCTCTCCACGTGACATTCGAACTCAGGCACCAGCTTCATCTGCTGTAACAAAGGATAGTGAGGCAGGCCATGTGCCAGGAAGGAAAGCCCCTTCCCGTATTGTTCTATTTCACTGCCGGAGCCATCATTTCATTTACTTCCGTCTTATGTTTGGGCAGGTTCACATGTGGCACTTTTACAGCCTGTGTGGAAAGCTAATTAGTAATAATTCAGTTAAAGTGAATGCTTTTCTTTTGGCAAGGACATTGTGGATCAATTTAAATCGAATGTGTCCAGTTCTATTGGAATTATAAACTCTTTCACAGTATTAGAGATACTGTTAAATCCACATACTTTGTACAACCTGAATGGGATTAAAGACAGGCAACTAATCTCCCCTGCATTTTCTTACTGGGAGAAAGAGATTTTTAAACATATTTTTTTACAATTTTCAAATTATTTAGAAACTCACGTCCCATTTGGCGTGTAAGAGATTTCTGTCCCAACTAAATTCAGTGTTACTAAAATGCCCTAAATGTGCAATCGATTTATCAAAGCCAATTTTAATTACCTTTTTCATTAACTTTGCATCCTAGAAGTTGTGTTGGATCTAATCCCACTTGACCCAGTGATGTAAGTAAGACAGTTATTAACGTCCCCATTTGATAGATAAGGAAACTGAGAGATGGAAAAGTTAAGGGTCTTACCCAGTTAGTGTCAGGATCAGATATAAGCCAAGGCTCCTACCTCATAGTCCCAATAATATCTCGTCATATATAAAGGCTTTCCAAGTGATACAAGCCATAACTATGCCTTTCATCTGTCCACATATGGATATGTCTCCTTTTCTTTCTGTTGGCCGAATGAAGAGAGCAATTGAGCAACGTCAAACCACTAGCACAGCTAAAAATCGGTCATGGTGGGAGTATTTACACTATGGAAATTAGAAATGGATAGGTATCTGCCTATATGCCATCACGTTAACCAAGGCAACTACGCAGATATTCTAGAAATCTACCACAAGCATTCTGATTTGGCAGGTGCTAGTGTAGACTCCAATTTAGTATGCTTGGGATAGAACCCCCAGATCTATATTATATATATACATATATAAAATTTAATTTATAATATTTATAGTACAAATTTTAAATTGTGTATCATTCAAAATTCAAAAGGGACAAGAGTAGATATAATAAACATTTTCTTTCCCACCTCTGCCTCTCATCTACCCAGTGCCCTTCCATGGAAGTCACCAATATTATCTTTGTATTCTTCCAGAGCTGTTTTATTCACATACAGTCAAGACATATGTAAGTATTTTCTCATATTTTACACAAACGTGCATCATTTTAAACAAGCTCTACAGGTGATTCTGGTACAGCTAATCTTCAAATGATCAGTCAGATCCTCTGGAAAGAAAGCTAACTCTTCTGGAACTCAGGAATTCCTCGTGGTAATCTCGAACAGTGGTTCTCAAATTGCAGTGTGCATCAGATTTACCTGTAGGGCTTGTTAAAACACAGACTGCTGGGCCCACTACCTTGAGACAACTCATCTAAGGCAATATTTATTAAGTACTGTACTCTTAGCTTAAGTCAACTGCCTTCCCCAAATACATCACGAGGGGCCATAAAAACAGCAGTATGTGGTCCTTGTAGGTTGCAGGCACTGTTCTAAGCACTTTACATATATTAAACTTGTTGAAGCCTGTGACAATACTATGAGGTAAATACTGTTATCCTATTTTACAGAAGGAAAATTGAAGCAGAAAAGTTAAGTAACTTCCCAACTTCATTCATTCAGGTGGCAGGTGGTAGAACTAGTCTGACTCAAGAACCCACAGGCCTAACCATTAGTCTGTACTGCCTTCCAGTCCTCAAGATGAGGCCTAATAGACACTTGCTCTCAAATCATCAGCACCACATGTGATGAAGAGCCTCTCTCACTTTACTACATAGCTCCCAAATGTGAAAATGTAGTAACACAAAAGAAAAATTAAATATGTATATTTTAAACAGAAGAAATTTTCATTTTAAGAAATGCACATAAAATTATATTAGTTTCTCTTGTAATGAATTTGAGAATTTTTCAATTCACTTGCAGCTCTTCAAAAACAGTTTTGTAAAAGGAGGCACACCAGGATTTTGTACTCAATAACAATATTTTTTAATTTAATTTTTATTTTATATTAGAGTATAGATGATTTACAATGTTGTGTTAGTTTCAGGCATACAGCAAAGTGATTCAGTTATACATATACATGCATTCATCCTTTTTCAGATTCTTTTCGCATGTAGGTTACTACAGAATATTGAGTAGAGGTCCCTGTGCTATACAGTAGGTCCTTGTTGATTATCTATTTTATATATAGTAGTGTGTATATGTTAATCCCAAACTCCTAATTTATCCCTCCCCCCAAGCTTTCTCCTTTGGTAACCATAAGTTTGTTTTCAAAACCTGTGAGTCTGTTTATGTTCTGTAAATAAGTTCATTTGTATCATTTTTTTAGATTCCACGTATAAGTGATATCATATGATATTGGTCTTTCTCTGACTTACTTCACTTAGTATGATCATCTCTAGGTCCATCCATGTTGCTGCAAATGGCATTATTTCATTCTTTTTTATGGCTGAGTAATATTCCATTGTATATATGTACCACATCTTCTTTATCCATTCCTCTGTTGATGGACATTTAGGTTGCTTCCATGTCTTGGCTATTATAAATACTGCTGCAATGAACAATTGGGGTGCATGTATCTTTTCGAATTATGGATTTCTCTGGATATATGCCCAGGAGTGGGATTGCTAGGTCATATGGTAGTTCTATGTTTAGTTTTTTAAGGAACCTTCATACTGTTCGCCATAGTGGTTGTACCAATTTACATTTCCACCAACAGTGAAGGAGAGTTTCCTTTTCTCCACACCCTCTCCAGCATTTATTGTTTGTAGACTTTTTGAGGACGTCCATTCTGACCACTGTGAGGTGATACCTCATTGCAGTTTTGATTTGCATTTCTCTGATAATTAGCGATATCGAGCATCGTTTCATGTGATTTTTGGTCACCTTGTACATCTTCTTGGGAGAAAGGTCTATGTAGATCTTCTGCCCATTTTTGGATTGGGTTGTTTGTTTTTTAGATATTGAGTTCCATGAGCTGTTTGTGTATTTTGGAGATTAATCCCTTGTCAGTTGCATTGTTTGCAAATGTTTTCTCCCATTCTATGGGTTGTCGTTTTATTTCGCTTATGGTTTCCTTTGCTGTGCAAAAGCTTTTAAGTTTAATTACATGGCATTTGTTTATTTTTGTTTTTATTTTCATTACTCTAGGAGGTGGATCCAAAAAGATATTGCTGCGATTTTTGTCAGTGTTCTGCCTATGTTTTCCTCTAAGAGTTTTATATAATAGTATTCAAACCTACATTTAGGTCTTTAATTCAGTTTGAATTTATTTTTGTGTATGGTGTTAGAGAATGTTCTAATGTCATTCTTTTACATGTAGCTGTCCAGTTTTCCCAGCACCACTTATTGAAGAGACACTCTTTTCTCCATTGTCTATACTTGCCTCTCTTGTCAGAGATTAATCAATCATAGGTGCATGGGTTTACTTCTGGGCTTTCTGTCCTGTTCCATTGATCTATATTTCTGTTTTTGTGACAGTACCATACTGTTCTGATGACTGTAACTTTGTAGTATAGTCTGAAGTCAGGAAGCCTGATTCCTCCAGCACCATTTTTCTTTCTCAGAATTGCTTTGGCTATTCGGGGTCTTTTGTGTTTCCATACAAATTGTAAAATTTTTTGTTCTAGTTCTGTGAAAAATGCCATTGGTAATTTGATAGGGATTGCATTGAATCTGTAGATTGCTTTGGGTAGTATAGTCATTTTGACAATATTGATTCTTCCAATCCAAGAATATGGTACATCTTTCCATCTGTTTGTGTCACCTTCTATTTCTTTCCTCGGTGTCTTATAGTTTTCAGAGTACAGTTCTTTTGCCTCCTTAGGTAGGTTTGCTCCTAGGTATTTTATTGTTTTTGATACAATGGTAAATGGGATTGTTTCCTTAATTTCTTTTTCTGATATTTTATTGTTAGTTTATAGGAATGCAAGAGACTTCTGAGTATTAATTTTGTATCCTGCAACTTTATCAAATTCATTTATGAGCTCTAGTAGTTTTCTGGTAGGATGTTGGAGACTTTCTATGTATAGTATCATGTCATCTGCAAACAGTGATAGTTCTACTTCTTCTTTTCCAACTTGGATTCCTTTTACTTCTTTTTCTTCTCTGACTGCCATGGCTAGAACTTCCAAAACTATGTTGAATAAAAGTGGCAAGAGTGGACATCCTTGTTTCATTCCTGATCTTAGAGGAAATGCTTTCTGCTTTCCACTGTTGAGAATGATGTTAGCTAAGGGTTTGTCATATATGGCCTTTATTTTTAATATTTTTTTAACATCTTTATTGGAGTATAATTGCTTTACAATGGTTAGTTTCTGCTTTATAACAAAGTGAATCAGTTATACATATACATATGTTCCCATATCTCTTCCCTCTTGTGTCTCCCTGCCTCCCACCCTCTCTATCCCACCCCTTTAGGTGGTCACAAACCACCGAGCTGATCTCCCTGTGCTACGCGGCTACTTCCCACTAGCTATCTATTTTACGTTTGGTAGTGTATATATGTCCAAGCCACTCTCTCACTTTGTCACAGCTTACCCTTCCCCCTCCCCATATCCTCAAGTTCATGCTCTAGTAGGTCTGTGTCTTTATTCCTGTCTTACCCCTAGGTTCTTCATGACTTTTTTTTCCCCCTTAGATTCCATATATATGTGTTAGCATATGGTATTTGTTTTTCTCTTTCTGACTGACTTACTTCACTCTGTATGACAGACTCTAGGTCCATCCACCTCACTACAAATAACTCCATTTCATTTCTTTTTATGGCTGAGTAATATTCCATTGTATATATGTGCCACATCTTCTTTATCCATTCATCTGTTGATGGACACTTAGGTTGCTTCCATGTCCTGGCTATTGTAAATAGAGCTGCAATGAACATTTTGGCACATGACTCTTTTTGAATTATGGTTTTCTCAGGGTATATGCCCAGTAGTGGGATTGCTGGGTTGTATGGTAGTTCTATTTTTAGTTTTTTAAGGAACCTCCATACTGTTTGTCTGGTTTTGGTATCAGGGTGATGATGGTGGCCTCATAGAAAGAGTTTGGGGGGTGTTCCTTCCTCTGCAATATTTTGGAATAGTTTCAGAAGGATAGGTGTTAACTCTTCTCTAAATTTTTGATAGAATTCACCTGTGAAGCCATCTGGTCCTGGACTTTTGTTTCTTGGAAGGTTTTTAATCACCATTGCAATTTCAGTAGTCATGATTGGTCTGTTCATGTTTTCTATTTCTTCCTGGTTCAGTCTTGGAAGATTGCACCTTTCTAAGAATTTGTCTCTTTCTTCTAGGGTGTCCATTTTGTTGGTGTGTAGCTGCTTGTAGTGGTCTCATATGATCCTTTGTATTTCTGTGGTGTCCATTGTAACTTCTCCTTTTCATTTCTAATTTTATTGATTTGAGTACTCTCCCTTTTTTTTCTTGATGAGTCTTGCTAAAGTTTTATCAATTTTATCTTTTCAAGGAACCAGTTTCTACTTCCATGGAACCAGTTTCTATTTTCATTGATCTTTTCTATTGTTTTCTTTGTCTCTATTTCATTTATTTCTGCTCTGATGTTTATGATTTCTTTCCTTCTACTAGCTTTGGGTTTGGTTGTTCTCTTTTCTCTAGTTGCTTTAGGTGTAGGATTAGGTTGTCTATTTGAGGTTTTTCTTATTCCCTGAGGTAAAAGTGTATTGCTATAAACTTCCCTCTTAGAACTGCTTTTGCTGCAGCCCATAGGTTTTGCATCATCGTGCTTTTGTTTCCTTTCATTTATTTTGTAATTTGATGACTATCTTTAGTGTTGTGTTTTGCCTGCTTTTTCATTTTTGTGTGTATATCTATTGTAGATTTTCAGCTTGTGGTTACCATGAGGTTTTGATATAGCTATATATATAGATATAGATATATAGTTTTAAGTTGCCGGTCTCTTAATTTCAACTGCATTTCCAATACCCTGCATTTGTGCTCTCCTCTTCTCACAATTGCTAGTTTTGATATCATATTTGTGGTGTAGATGATTTCCTACCTTTACTGTATGTTTGCCTTTACCAGTGAGCTTTCCTATTTGTCATTTTGTTTCTAGTTGTGGCCTTTTCTTTTCCAACTAGAGAAGTTCCTTTAGGATTTGTTGTAAAGCTGGTTTGGTGGTGCTGAATTTTCTTAGTTTTTGCTTGTCTGTAAAGCTTTTGATTTCTCCATTGAGTCTGAATGAGAGTCTTGCTGGGTAGGGTAATCTTGGTTGTAGGTTTTTCCCTTTCATCACTTTAAAAATATCCTGCCACTCCCTTCTGGCCTGCAGAGTTTCTGCTGAAAAATCAGCTGATAACCTTATGGGGATTTCCTTAGTGTGTTATTTGTTGCTTTTCCCTGTTGTTTTAGTATTTTCTTTTTAATTGTTGTCCATTTGATTAATATGTGTCTTGGCATGTTCTTCCTTAGTTTTTATCCTGTATGGGAATCTCTGTGCTTCCTGGACTTGAGTGTTTCCTTTCCCATGTTAGGAAAGTTTTTGGCTACTATCCCTTCCAGTATTTACTCAGGTCCTTTCTCTCTCTCTTCTCCTTCTGGGACCCCTATAATGTGAATGTTGTGTTTAATGTTGTCCCAGAGGTCTCTGAGACTGTCCTCATTTCTTTTCATTCTTTTTTGTCTATTCTGTTCCATGGCAGTGATTTCCACCATTCTGTCTTCCAGGTCACTTATCCGTTCTTCTGCCTCATTTACTCTCCTATTGATTCCTTCTAGTGTATTTTTCATTTCATTTATTGTATTGTTCATCTCCTTTTGTTTGTTCTGTAAACCTTCTAGCTCATTGTTAAACATTTCTGTATCTTCTCAGTCCATGCCTCCATTCTTTTTCCGAGATCTTGATCATCTTTTTTACCTTTACTCTGAATTCTTTTTCAGGTAGATTGCCTATCTCCACTTCACTTAGTTGTTCTTCTGGGATTTCATCTTGTTCCTTCATCTAGAACGCATTTCTCTGCCATCTCATTTTGTCTAACTTTCTGTGTTTGTGGTTTCCATTCTGCAGGCGCAGAACTGTAGTTCCTCTTGTTTCTGGTGTCTGCTCCCTGATTGGTAAGGTTGGTCCAGGGGCTTGTGCAAGCTTCCTAGTGGGAATGACTGGTGCCTACCCCCTGGTGGGGGAGCTGGGTGTTGTCCCTCTAGTGGGCAGAGTGGTGTGTTTAGAGGCGGCTGTGGGCTCGGGACAACTTTAGGTAGCCTGTCTGCTGGTGGGTGAGGCTGTGTTCCCACCCTGTTGGTTGTTTTCCCTGAAGCGTCCCAACACTGGAGCCCACAGGCTGTTGGGTAGGGCCAGGTCTCGGTGCCAAAATGGAGACCTCTGGGAGAGCTCACAATGATTAATATTTCCTGGGGCCTCTGCCACCAGTGTCCAGTGAGCCACAGCCATCCCCTGCCTTCCCAGGAGACCCTCCAAGACCCACAGGTGGGTCTGGCCTAGGCTCCTATGGAGTCACTTCTTTGCCCTGAGGCCCAGTGCACATGAAACTTGTGTGCACCCTCTATGAGTGGAGTTTCTGCTTCCCCCAGTCCTGTGGAGTTCCTGCACTCAAGCCCCACTTGCCTTCAAAGCTAAATGCTCTGGGAGTTCCTCTTCCCTATGCCAGACCCTCAGGCTGGGGAGCCTGACATGGGGCTCAGAACTCTCACTCCTGTGGGAGAACTTCTGTGATATAGTTGTTTTCCAGTTCGTGGGTCACCCACGTGGTGGGTTTGGGATTTGATTTTCTCATGAAAGCGCCCCTCCTACCATCTCATTATGGCTTCTTCTTTGTCTTTGGATGTAGAATATCTTTTTTGGTAGGTTCTAGTCTTTTTTTGTTGATGGTTCTTCAGCAGTTAGTTGTGACTTTGGTCAGAACTTGGTGTTTTCGTGAGAGGATGTGAGCTCAAGTCCTTCTACTCTGCCATCTTGTGTCTCCACCCTCCGGTCAATAACAATTTTTTTAAATACAGGGAATTTGTTAGCACATTTGATCACATAAAGTTTATATACAAAATTATATACGATATATAAAATACTGCCCTAGTTAATATATATGAAGTTATTTAATTCAAAGTGGTAGGTTTCAGTTACTTATGTGTGTTCAATCCAAATTGTACCAGTTTTGCAAGAGTCAATTGATAATTTTTCACAAAAAATTATCAATATGCTGATATAAATATGCTGATATCATGTCAGGTAGATATGGGCTTTAGTGGGAGTATTTACACCATAGAAATCAGTAATGGCTAGAAAACAGGGTACTTTTTTCTTTTGGAAAACTGGCTGTTAAACATTTACCAGCACACCACTATTCCAGTAGGTCAGGTGTCCTGAACCAAACACACACATTTTCCTTAAAGGGCACTTTTAAAAAGAAAGATATTTTAAATAGTACGTTACTAAGACTGGCACATTAAGTAGAGAGTTAATCACAGTATTGACTTCTTAACTCTAATCACTGAATTTTTGCCAGTAACCAAAAATGTGGATTAGTCACACAGAATTGATCTCTGATCCCTTTGCTGTTATCTAAATAACTATTTCTGTAGTCAGAGTCCCCAAAGCTAAACCCATGAGGAAGAAAAAGTGTCCCCAGATCTTTACTCTTATAGTCCTAGAATGCATATCAGAAGTCTAGATATTTAATAACTTCTCTGGCAACAAAATGAAGCATGTGGAGTGTGTCTGGGGCAGGTTTGATAAGTTATCACAGTGTTTCTAAACCTCCCATCTTTCAGTCTTACAGCAAATATTTTCAAAAAACAAGTAGCATTTGGGGATTTTCTAGCATTAAATAGGCTTGGAATTCCCCAATTAGGCTGAGAATAGTATTCATATATTTCTCCTAGTGACTCTTTTTAACCCCTAAAGTGATAAATTAACTTTCTCTTCACTCACCTTAATGATGGCTGCAGTTTCAACTTTTGAGTAAATCAAATGCATTTAATGATATTTTAATTACCTACTCCCTGTTTGTGAAACCCAACTATCAATGGTCAAAAATTACATTCAGTAAATAGGAAGAAGAGTGCTTTTACTCTGGGAACTTTTAGTGTTCTGATAATCCCTGAATAAAAGCATGCATTACTATGTGGCAAGGAACGCAGTCATGGTTGTTCCATGGAACAACCATGTTCCAAGGAACAAGACTGGCCTTGTGTGGATGGTGTTGCAGGTTTGTCAAGGACTTTCCCATTATCCCAATAAATAGTACCCATAGGCCTTTGGTGACTTAATAGGAAGCTGACTCTGCCTTATGTTTCCATGCATTCCTGTCCTTCTACAAAACTACACACGTTCCCCAGCACTCGAAACCCACCCAAAAGCTTTCTCTAGAGACCTGTGTTGACTCCTAATAAAAGAGTGCAGAGAAATGAAAGGTTTTCAATTGGAGCTGTTGACCTCAATCCCAGAAAGACTATAAAGGGACCCAGATGGTGTTGTCACAGAGGACAGCAGCTCAGAGCAGCCTCTCTCCTGCATCCCCAACATAGCAGCCTGGGACCTTCATTCTCACTGGTCCAGAAAATACAAAGTCAGCTCTCTCATCTGGAATACCCCAAAATTTCTACTTGGATGAAAGACAGTAAGGCCTTTTATTCTTTAAATTGGCCTCGCTGGTGAAGAGATTATAGATTGGTGGTGGTGGTGAGCCACATTCAAATCCCAAGGTTTCCATCACTGGACAGGTCAGTGTTATCCCAGACTCTGCACAGTGGAGCATTGACTTGTTCAGGACAGGTTGTTAGAGGACTCTGAGGAGGATTTTTGAGAAGACAGAGAAAGGAGGATTAGGATGAAGAGGGGAAACATTCCCTTGTTAAACAAACTTGAAGAAAGCCTTTCTCGTGTCCCGGGTTTCCTAAACATTGCTATTCTCTTCAGACAACTTTATCTAATTAACATCCATTTTTCACTTCTTTATGCAGTAATCAGAGTTCAATTACCAGAACCCAGCTGCTGATGCTAAAAAATACTGGAAAATTATATTCATACAATAAATCCTTAGATGCCCTCACCGTCTCCTAAACCAAGACAAAGGAGTTTGATTACTCAACATCCTTCTCTTTCTTTTACCTACATACCTTCATTCCCCTTTTATAAATCCTTCTGTGACTTTGTTCCATTCCAGGACCCATTATTGAAGTCCCATGGCGAGAGTGTCAAAGAAAAGAATAAAAACAAACATAAACACTAACATAGAAGTTTCCATCTAAGGATAGTAAAGGACTTAAATATGTACATAGTCTAATATTTTTTATTTGTCTTTAAGGACTCAAACTAAATTTGAAGAGCATTTTATCTAAAGTTAATATTCATGTGTCTGTTTGCTACAGAGAATTTTATTCTCCAGAGGAAAAATGTCCTCAGTTTGCACATTCTTTAAGTATTAGCTTCATAAGAGATGTGGTCTTTGAAATCCTTCCCAAAAGGTCTTATAAACAAACTTGACATATGATTAATTAAATGGTTAATTATTTTGATAATGATTAATTCTTGAAAGGTCAAATTTCTAATTCCATCAAATTATTTTTTGTGTGCAGGAGGTCACATTTTATAATACTTTGGCCACCTTAAGTCTTTGTTTAAATAAGATGGGAAAGAGGTAAGGGAGAGTCGGAAGAAAGGAGGAAGATGGAATGAGAAAAAGAAAGAAAGAAGGACAAATGGAGGGAGGGAGGACTAAAGAAAGATAAAGAAGGGATGAGAAAAGAAAGAGAGCTTGTGACTTTATATGATTGATGTGAAAAATACAGTTAAACAGGCTTGTTATATAGAACTTGGAGTGTGACTTTAAGTAAAAAGAGGAGAGAACCAAGATTTGGTAAGGGCTTCCTATCTGCCAACTACTCTATGTACTTAATTTATTTAAAAATCTCAACCAGTAGTTGAAAGGTAGAGATACTATCCTTGACATTATGAAACTGAGACTCCCTGAGTTTACGTGCCATGGTTAACATACTTCTCCCCAGCTGCAAGATCGGGCATTGGAGTCAGGTAAGACTGTCCAAAATTTCCCGTTCCCTTTCTATGTCAGCTATTTTCATGATATGTCTGTTTCCATAGCATACCATTATGCCTGGTTTCTTGATAGCTGGTTGCCAATTCCAAGTCTTTGAACTTGGCTTCCCATTATAACATTTTTGATAGAAAATAGCACAGTCCACTGTACAAATTTCTCACACTGGAGTTCAGAACAAGGATTGAGAGTCAAAGGCAGTATTTCCTCAGGTTTAATAGAAGTCAAAAGCATCGCTCTTCCCAGAGCAAAAACAGAACACAAAAATCAATGTTGTTTACTTAGGGTAACTTCTTACTGTTCCAGTCCCCTGGCTGTAAAGATAACGTAGCCCTCAAAAGTCAGGAGAATTTGCTCAGTTCTAACCCCAGACCATTTACTTAATCTTAGACAATTTTTTCCTAAAACTAGATTAATCAATTAAGATCAAAAAAATATATTTTTCGTCATGTTGATGTTGAAAGAACTCAGTTTTGAGGTCAGCATCCAGGGGAAGAATAGTTGTAACAGAACCCCTGAACCAAGGGAAACCCCAGCCTGTCATCATCAGGAGGGAAATCTACATGCTCTCGGGATAGTGGCCAAAAGCCTCCTTTGACTGGGACAGTTCACGTTTTTTTACCTGTTGCCCAGAATATTATGAATGGTGCACCCACCCCTGCACAGGAGTGTCCCAGTTTGGGTGGTATCCTCTATGGTCACTCTACCTGTATAAAACCTAAATCACCAGAGTGGACACAGGTGTACCTCCCCCCAACCTTGGGTTTTGCCATGCTGAGAACCTGAGGCCTTAGTAAAGCTAAGACCAATTATATAACAAATGCTGCTTATGTAATTCATAAAATATGTTGAAAAATAGCAGTTCTTTGTTTCTCTGCTATGGCAGACCTACATTTTTGCAGAGATGGGCAGAGGAAGCCCAGCTAGGCTTTGGAGTCAATGACAGAGCTGGGTTAGAATCCTCGCCCTGCCACTTGCTACAAGAATGGCCTTGACCTGGCTGCTCAGCTCTCCCTAAGGCTCAATTGCATATTGTATCAAGAGACTAGGAATAATACCACCTACCACCCAGGGTTGTTTTTACCAGTGTCACTAGGGCTTTAGAACCACAGAGACCTTAGTTTGAATATCACTTGTACCACTTCTTTGCTGCACCACCTTGGATGAGTAAATTTAACCTAGAGACTCAGTTTTCTTGTCTATAGAAAATGGTAACAAGAACAGTTCTTAGAGGGAGGTTATTTTGACGACTAAATAATATAATGCATATAAAGTAAACATCTAATAAATATTTTAATTGTCATCATTTTGAAATATAATATGGGGAGATACTTAAGGCCTATAAATTGTTAAGATTGCCTTTTCTCTGGACCCACATTATTAGGTACTAACTGGCCTAGTTTAAATCACAGTGGTCTTATCTGAAAACCAAGTTAAGATTTCACCTGGTTTTAAATAGTCAACCAAAGGTTCACATAAACATAACTTATGAATTATACCCCTGAATTGGCTGACTTAAAACCTCGAATGACATTGCTTTCCATGAAACAAATTTAGAATTTGTAGAATTATTTCCTTAGGTATGCTGTTTTATACTCTGAGCTCTTTCATACCTTATCTGTTTTTCACCGTCATTTTTAGTCACAAAAAATCTCAGTTTGCCGAGCCATTTATTGGTTTTCTTTCTATGCAGTTTATCCAAATGAAGATAATTAGCATGTATATTACATAAAGGTAACCATAATATTTAAGATGTGATTCCCTATGATTCCAGAAATGTTTACCAAAATATGAACTGGCAAACATATGTAAGCCTCCTTAATATGTGTATATATCTATAGATAGATGGATAGATACACACACGTATCCATGATGTATATATAGTGTGTCTTAAACATAAATAATATGAATGTGTAATCTCCAGGGAGACACACAGATACCAACTCAATCTAAAACACACACGTATATATGTATATATAAATTAAAGTTCTCAGCCTTGTGTATATATTTTCAATGGAAAGAAATAAGAAATTGAGATGTGATTTCTCTGATCCCTCATTAGAAATAACTCAGTTGAAGGACAGAATATTCATGAATACTCTATCAGCAGCAACTGATGCCAAGCAATAAGATGAAAGGAGATGCCCAGGGCTGCATGGAGAGGAGAGGGTATTAGAGGAAGGAGACGCGAGTTAGAGAATGTTGAGAGTGTAGGCAGAGGGCTTGAGTGCGCGTCCCTATTCCAGCATTTGTCAGGTATCTGACTCTGAAATCATCCTTTCAGTCTCATTCCTCCTACACAATTCTAACTGAAATATCGGAAGTGAAAAGCTTGTTGCCTATTTCCCAAAGTGTGGGATGCATTCCAATGCGATCCTCTGATTTTAGCAGGTACAAAATGTTGAGTAACCCTGAATTAATGAGGATAAAGTTATTCCCTTTTGAGTTTACTGTCAATCTTCTGATTACAAGGAAGACTCGGTGTAAAGACCTCTCCAACCCTGGCCATTGTCCCAAATGGAGATCCGGTCTCTGGCTCAGAGCCTTGGAAGATAAGAAATTTTAGCTAGAACGTAATATTATTTTGTTTCCATTGTTTATGTTTTTAAAATTATTTCCCATTTACTACTTTCCATCCTGTTTTTCCATTTAAAATCGTATGGTAAATTTTTACTTTTAGGGTATTTAGGTTTTAAAAATGAGTTGATTTAAATAATAGTGCACACTGATTTAACAAAAATCATGCCATGGTAACAAAGGACTGGCATCTGGAAACATTGTGCTCCCGTTCTTAGTACCTATTCGTAAAGGGTTACCATGCTTTGGGCAAGATACTGTGTTGAGCACAAGAACACTGTCCTCACCCTTTTTCCTTCAGGACACAAATAGGCACCTTCATATATGAAAAGAGCTACTGCACAGATCATATAGGCTGAGGCTTATGTGCAGTTCCCTTTCTAGCATCTATGACTTGAGTCCTTTTCCACTGACTTACCCTAGATTTGTGCTTTGGAGGCACCATGGTTGAGAACTGCTATTCCATTAAGGTACTTGGATGCCAACTCAAGGAGCATAGATTCTAGTAGAGAAGATACGATATGTACATACATACTATATGGTGGGAAATCATAAGGTAGTTATAGAGCACTATAACATTGACAGGGAAAGTAGAAAGAGTAACCGAAAAGGGGACCTGCCTTCTTTCCTAACTTGATAATGATGTGGCCGGTTAAGTAAAAGCTATAGCAGTTCATGTCTATGTCTCAGTTATCCACTAGAATAGAGGCTTGCTGTGATTGAATTTCAAAAGGCCTTCATTATATTTTTATGTTCTGTTCATGTTTTCAAAGGAATGTAATGCACGTTGAAAACATTTTTTAAACAAAAACAAATAAACAAAAAAATCCCACAATTGATAGATTGTTGCTACAAGTAATGGGTATTTATTCTGACACTTAACAACATTTTGGTGTATTTCTTTTCAATCTTTTGTTTGATGCATAAGGCTATTTTCCTATAATTATATTCATAGTATAGATACAAATTTATATCCTACTTTTTTTACTTAACATGTTTACATGTAAAAATTTTCCAAGTTATTAAATATCTCTTATAACCATGATTTTAATTCCTGCATAATCATTTAAGGAGATGAATTACAGATAATGTAATTATTTCTCCATGACTGGACATTGTTTTATGTAATATTTTAACATTAAATAATGTAGTAAAATGCATCTTTGTTTAAAGTTGTAATTTGATTCTAATTTGGGAAAACTGAATCATTAATTTGTTTACTGGACAGTTTCCCTACTAGACTATTAACTAACTATTTGAGAACAAGAATTGTATTAACTCTACGTCCCCAGCTCTCTGCCTTGAACATACGAGGTACTTATAATGTGTTTATTGAGTTGAATTGAATATACTTTCTTTTTGGGTAGTTTCCCACTCTTTTCTGGAGGAAATTCAAGCAATCATTTGGCAGCCATCAGTTGCTAAAATAAAGTCAAGTATCTACTAAAGTTAGAGGCAAAAATCTATTAGAAGTGTCTTGAGATATAAAAATTACATGTTCTTGCTTAGCTTTTTTGCTTTATAGCTTTCAAATAAAAGCTTCATTTGCCTTCATTTTCTCATCTACAAAGTAGCTAGAAAAATGATAAAATTCCTATCACCCAGCAATCTAATAATGACTTAGTTATACCTAGTTGTACTAATTAGCCTTAGTTATACTTAGTATACTTAGTTATACTAAGTCATTATTAGCATTATTAGTATGACTTAGTATTCTTAACAGAATAGGCACATAAATGGAAATATTAGATGCAACTCTCTATCTGGCAAAGATGGTTACCTCAGTTTTCTCATTTGTAATATGAGATACTTAATAGACATTAATATCTACCTTAATAAACAAATCCAGTGCTTCCAGATCGCCTTTCCCTGAAAGTGACTATTTAATCAGGAAAGGTTGTAAGTACTCCCTTCAATGGAGATTTTAGATGTCTAGGCGATATCATTTGTAATATTTCCTTTCTCTAAATAATTAATAATGATAATAGTTAACATGTATAGAGATCCGACTTCATATACACTCTCATGTTTTATTCTCACAATAACCCAGTAGGTTAGTTACAATTACTCCCATTTTAGAGGTAAGAAAACTGAGACTAAGAAAGGGCTAAGATTTAAACACATTTTTATTGTTGCATACCTATGTTCTTAGCCATTACCTTATACCGCCTTACAGATTTGGAGCACTACATAATATATTAGTGAAGCCATCAGAAGCCAACTACAATATATTTAATAATATTAATTTCAAAGAGACACATCTCAAAGCTAGACAAAAACCACTTTCATCTGTAAAAGATTTAAGTAGAACAGGCATATTCTGTATGTCCAAATATTTCTATGTAGGCCAAAAGGAGACTCAGAACTATAGCAGAAGAGCAAATGATTTGCATTTCAAAGAGAGCAAAATAAACACAAGAACAGAGGGCGCTCCACTTTCAGGAAAGATTAAACAGAAACAATTAATGACTCTGGACAAGCTTTACTAATTGTTTACTAGTCACTTGAATGCAAAATGAACTCATGTTTTGAAGTAGATATAGTCCAGTGGAAAGCTGTTTCAGAACCATGAAAAAAGATACCAAAGTTTAGCTGAGAGGGAAGATGAGGGAATTTTGTTTTTCTCTGTTCTTTTTTTTAAAAAAGCATTACTATTAAAAAAAAATTTTAATAGTTATAGTTGCTATCATCTATTTGAGATGAATTGTATTTAGTGCAAATGTATGAGAAAGGATGGAAGTAGTACAGGGTAAATTGTAAGAACTCTGCCTTTGAAGTAAAAATTGCACAGAAATACTGGCTCCATTACTGACTAGGGCTATATAATCTTAGGTAAATGACTCACAGGCAAGAAGGGTGCTTCCGCCTTCTCCTCAAGTCAGGAGGAAAGTGCTTCAACAGGCTTTGTGGAATCCTTCAGAGTCTTCCACTGTAGTTAAGAACACACCATGACTTCAGTCTGACTTCTTCCTGGGAAATCTAAAGAGCAATTGTTAAGCTAGATAGCCTCTCTGCGGCACAGTAAAGGAAGTTGCTGCTGTACTGGGATTTTCCTACATTGGCGGCGGTTTTTTATGGGCAAATGAGTTTTCCCCATACCAAATGAGGGCAACATGCATGAGAAAGCCAGTAAGGACAGTGTCTTAGGTCCTCTACTATAATGCCATCTGGGAGGATAATGGGACCTCAGCAAACATTAGCTGGAGGTGAATATTCCTGGGGACTGTGGGATGACTACTCAACAAACCAGAATAGAGACTGACTCATCCAGGTCAAGGGAACTACGAATGAGATATCCCTTTATTGTGGCTCCCAAGGAGCCGTAGAAATTGCCACATAAAAGGGATCAGCTTTAAAATCTACAAGTCCCAGAGAACATTAAGTTATCTATGACGGTTCTAGTTAAATAAGAACTTTCTTGATCTCCTTACCCCTTCTGAATTAACCATAAAGGGAAAACAGAGGGTAAAATTTAAGATGCTATGTGATGACATCCATGAGTCCTGCTTGTTCAGTTTACTAGTTGTATGATCATTTCACATAAATTTCATTGCATTAAATCACATTAACAGCTAATTTTCATACAGATAGAATCTCACATCTATATAGACTATAAATCAAATGATAATTGCAAGCATCTAACAGTCTCTATCCAAGTAACTCAAGATCAAAATGCTATCTTTAGCTATTTACAGAATTGGTCATCTGCATATGATTAATTGAGAGGTATCTACAATGGTGGATAGCTGTTTACCTACCTGCAAGAGCCACTGAGTAATTTTATCATTCCACTTGTGAGTTTTGTTTTAAAAATATAAGACATCAGATGCCTTCCAAACCTGGCTTTCATGTTGGCTGTTTCCATTTCCCCCTTGATTGTTAAAGAAGAGTCTTGATATTGAAAGGTTCCCTTTCCTCCCTATCAAAAATAAGTTGAGAGAAAAAGGTAAAAATACAATACTTTGGAGGTTAATTAGGGATCACATAGAAGGATAATTTTTATTTTGCAGAAAAACAGTTCAAGTCCAATGTTTCCTGCCAGGTCGGGGACTTTGGGGTTCAATCTCAAGTTCACTCAGGTCCTTCGAAGAACTTAGGTAACCCTGGTGATGTACACTAAAGACTTAAAGTAAGGTTGATTTCTCTTGGTTTTCAAATGTCTTATACAACTTTCACAACTCTTCAGTATCTGATTTGGGCACAGACCAGTATTTATGAATTTGTGGTTTTAGAAACCTGGAAGTTACCATCTCAGACATATTTTGGACACTTTTTTCATTAAATCCTCTACTTTCTTTTCTTCCCCACCTTACCTCCCTCGTCACCCACATCTCTCCATTTGGGAAATAGCTTTACTGGAAATAAATAAACAAATGAATCTATCATTTGGTAGTGTGAAGGTTTAAAGAGATTTCTGTGCTATCCATTTATTGTTTTGTGCCCTTGTTCAGTTGCCAGTCAGAAAACTAAATTAATCATAGAATTCCCAGGCTAAGAAATTTATCATTACCTTATCAATCATCAAAGCAGCTGTTTCTCTTCTAAGCTTTCTTTTTCAACAACATACAACCACCATCACCTCTTTCTTTTCTTTCTTATGTTTGTTTTTGTTTTTTTAAATGATGGCTGTTTGTTTGAAACTCTCCTCTTCTCTTTATCACTGTCTCATCCTTTTGAGGATTTCCTTCTCCAGTATCTTCCAAATCTGTCCTCAGAGGAAATCCGTGTCTTCTTTGCAATGCCTTCTGACAGATACTGTTTCAACAAACAAACCATTATCCCGTTAAAAATTTACAATAATGGCAGCTCTTTATGTACTAGTCACCTTACATACACCATCTTTAATGCTCACATTTATCCTGCTTTATTACCACAAATTAACGTAGAAGATAAAGAGAATCCCAGATAGTATCAGCTTACCCATGTCCCACGTCTAACAAATGTCAAACTCAGTTTGAGCCACGTATTTGCGTCCAAATATTGTTTCTATTTTTCCATTGCTTCCTTAAGTCCTTTATGGTCGTTTTTTGTTTGTTTCATACTTTAATAGAATGAGTTGTAAAATACACTCAGCACACAAAAAGTTGAAGTATGAAAATATCCAACTTCGCACACTAGGTTGAAAAAGGTACTCATCATTGCGCCTAAGGGTCCCTTTGATCAGAATTAATAGAAAGGCCCTAGTCGGCTTCCTATGGATTTTAGTTTCCAGCTTTATTCTTAATGAAATGAAGTTCATCTTGTCAAACCGTCGTCACAGTCAGACATTAAGAGAAAGCTTTGATTACAAGACTTCCGCTGACAGTGGAAGCTAAATGGAGTCAGCAGTTTGCCCTTCTAGACTAAAACTGAGAAATATTGTGATGAGAATAATAAAGCACAACCTTCCTACACAGTTTCCAAACCACATCAAAGAACTGTGATGAGATATGGCCCCATATTATCTACTTCTGCTTAGCTGAAAGACGGAAGTAGAACGGGGGAGCTGTCCAGACCAGAAGAGAGCTCTTCTGCTGCCTGCTTGCTGAGCCCTTATCCATCCTTCTTTGTGATGGTCCTTCACTTTGGAACCAAAAGTACCAGTTTTTTAAGGAACAAGATACTTGCTTCTATCCACCTTTAGTTGAACTCCTTTCTGGTTAAGTTGCAGCCATGATTGAATTAGATACTGTCATTTCCATGTTGGACGTAGAGCCCGATTAAGGGATCCAAGCAATAAAATAATCTTTCCCTAAAACATCACTGAAATAAATCAGCTAGGATGTCAGTTATCTCCTTCTCTAACTGGTGATATGTAGATTGGACAGACTCTGCCAGAAAAGACTACACTCTGCAGTGGAATTTATAAAAAATAACTCATTCTTTACCATACGTCAAAATAAACTGACAAGTACAGAGTGTGTAATAAAACTTTTACCTTGAACGTAAAATCTGTAATAGACAGTACATTTTCCCTGCCTTACCAAAGAAATACCCAAATATTTGAAAAATATTATTTTCAAGAAGTAGAAAATCATTTATCTGCCCACACATCTTGGCCCAGTGATGGACACATTTGTAGGAACTAGGAAGTCCTCATCCTGTTACTGTTAAGCTCGCCATCTCAGTGAATGACACCAGGTCCCATCCGGTGGACAGAGGGCTAGACATCATCTTTGCCTCTTCTCCTCCACCCCTCACAGTCAATCCATAAGGAAAGCATTTCTACTCTGTCTCAAAACACCTCTCGAATCTGTCCATTTACTAAAGCCTACTCCTATGACCCTGCTCGAGACCACTTTGTTCTGGCTTGAATTAATGCAACAGCTTCCTGAGTTTCCAGCTTCAAGGTTTCCCCTCCTGCAAGTCTATTTTTCATGCTGCAGTCAGATTAATCTTCCCCAAATGTAAATCTGTTCATATCACTCTTTAGCATAAGCCACTTTAATGGCTTGCCATTGCCCTCAGGATAAAGTGCAAACAGCTTATCACACTTTACAAGCCCCTTGTAAATCATTCCCCTAATTACCACTCAGCCTCTTTTCCTCTCCATTTCTCTTGTGTTTTTGCTCCAACCGTTCTGAACTGCATACTTTAATTCCCCAGTCACAGGAGTGTTCTCCGTTGTTCCCATGTCTCTGCACACACTGTTCTCTGTCTAGAACTCACTATACCTCCCTCCACTAAGGATGGTGGGGGGAGGCTATAAACGAGAATATACTGTTGCAAGGCTACTATATATTTTACCTGAAGCAATTCTTTAAAAAGTGTAAGTAAATTGTGGTAAGTTAGAGAGGTATACTCTAATCCATACAGCAACAAATAAAAGTAATGTAAATAAATACAGAAAGAAGAATTGAAACACATACTAAAATCTAACTGTTTAAAACAGAAGACAGGAGAATGAGAGGAGCAAAAGAATTCAAGAGATTAGCAAAATGGCATGCTTAAATGCAACCATAATAGTAATTATATTCTATTTAAACGGGCTAAGCAATCTAACAAAATGCAGAAATTGCAGATATCATCAGACATTAAAAAGCTAGACGTAACCACATGCTGCCTACAAGAGATGCTCTTAACTACAAAGACACAAATATGTTGAAAATAAAAGAATGGAAAAATATATACCACGAAAACATTAAGCTTGAAAAGCTAGAGTGGCTATATTAATCATTCAAAGCGACTTAAAGACAAGAAGTATTACCAGAGACAAAGACAGACTCTTTCTGATGATAAAAAAAAAATTCAATACATCAGAAGCTGAACATCTGCTTAATATCAGAACTTCAAAATATGTGACACAAGAACCTACGTAACTTAGGGAGGTATAGACAAATTCACATACATATCTGGAGATTTTAACACGCACCTCTGTCACTGATAGAATTACTTAGAAAAAGTTCCCAATCCTTATTAACACAAGCAACCATATTAATCTTCATGACTTT
Organism: Grampus griseus; assembly: GCF_964374135.1. Taxonomy (NCBI): domain Eukaryota; kingdom Metazoa; phylum Chordata; class Mammalia; order Artiodactyla; family Delphinidae; genus Grampus; species Grampus griseus. The sequence goes on along the minus strand of NC_139000.1, from coordinate 75,331,388 downwards.
TGCAGACCACAACACCCCAAAACAGCAAGTACATATTTATTTTAAGTACACATGGAATAGTAATTAAGATTGATCGTATGGTGGTCCATAAAACAATCTCAGTAGATTTTAGAAGGTTGTCATTTTGCAGTTTGTTCTCTGACCACAACAGAATTAAATTAGAAATAAAAAACAATAAGAATCTAGAAAAGACCTAAATACTTGGAAATAAACTAACTCAAAACTAAACCATCCATAGGTCAACGACGGAAACAACAAAGTAAATTTGAAAAACTTTTTGACTGAATGATAATCTTTTAAAATAATATTAAAATTTGTGAAGTGCAGCTATGGCAGTCCTGTATAAATATCCTGAAGGGATATTTATACTTTTAAAAGCTTAAAGAAAAAAGGTCCAAAATTAGTGATCTAAGGTTCTACCCTAGGAAGTTTAAAAAAAAAAAGAGAAAGCAAACTGAACCCAAAGTAAATAGAGGGACAGAAATAATAAGCATAAAACAGAAATTAATGAGAAAATATAAGTAAAAGTTTGTATTTGAAAATTTCAATAAAATTGACAAAATTCTAGCTAAACTTATCAAGAAAAAAGAAATTCACAACTTAGCAATATCAGGAATGAAAGAGATGACCTAGAGAGCTTACAGACATTAAAAGAATAATAAGGGAACTTTATGGCTTCAGGCAAATCTGATAGCTTAGATGAAATAGACAAATTCCTTAAACAAATTACCGAAACTGACACACACAAAATAGATTATCTAAATATTTCAATATACGCAGAGGAAATTGACTTACCTGTCAAAACATTCCCACAGAGAAAACTCGAGGCTCTGTTGGTTTCACTGGTAATTTCTATCAAATATTTTAGAAAGAAATAACAATCCTACACCAACCCTTTAAAAAATAGAAGCCAAGGAAATATTTTCCAGCTGATTTTATGAGATCTCTATTACCCATAGTAACGCTACACAAATACATCACAAGAGATCTAAAAACCAGAGAAAAAATTCTCATGAAACAGAAAATTTACCAAATACTAGCAAAACAAACCCAATAAAATGTGTGTGTATATATATATATATATATATATATATATACACATACACACTTTATATAAATGGGGTTTATCCCAAAAGTTGAAAGTTGGTGTAACATTCAAAAAAATCAATATTATTTACCATACTAAAAGAATAATAACAAGACCACCCGAATAGATGCAGAAAAGCATTTTTCAAAATTCAATAACTCATTTATGATAAAAATTCTTAGTTAACTAGGAAGAGAAGAGAGCTTGCTCAATCTAATAAAGGACATCTATATAAAAAAAGAAAAAACCTACAGCTAACATCAAACCTAATGGTGAAAAAAAAAAAAAGGAATGGTTTCTCTTAAGATTAGGAGCAAAGTAAGGAAGATAGCTTTCAGTACTTCTGTTCAACATTATCATAGAGATAGTAGCAAACACAAAAAGGCACAAAAATAAAGGCATAAAAGTTAGAAAGGAAGAAACACTTGCTGAAGGAAATTAAAGAAGACCTGAATAAATGGAGAGTACCACATTCATGGGCTAGAAAACTAAATATTGTTACAATATCAATTCTCCACAAAAACCTATAGATTCAACACAACTCTTATCAATGTCCCAGCAGACTCTTAGAAATTGGCAAGTGACGCTAAGATTTATATGAAAATTTAAATAACCTTTAAAAATATCAATGCAAATTTGATCCCGTATTGTAAAATATATCCATGACATTTTACATGTCAAAGCAATTACAAAAATCAAAGTAGTTTTGTTTTTCTGTTTATAAAAGTAATACAGGTATATTGTGGAAAGAAAGAGAATGCATGTAAAGTTATAAGAAAATGGAAATCACATTTAATCCCACAATCTCATAATAATGGTCAACACTGTCATTATGTCATCCCAATTTTGTCCTTGCCTACATATATATAAACATTAATATATATTCACACAAATAGGAGTATATATCTATTTCATTTTTCCATGTTAATAAGTATAGACCTTAGTCTTATGTGTTATTGGCTACGTGATATTTTATAGTATGGTTGTATCTTAATGTATAACTAAACTCCTACTATTACATATTTCCAGTTTTCCTATATTCTATACAAGCCTGTAGCAAACATCTATGTACACCTATGTTAAATTATTTCCCTATGATACGTTGCTAGGAAAAAAGAAAAGCTTCATAAGATCTACCCTCTTTTTATAGAGGTGGTACATATGTTTATGGCATAGATTGTGGTGATGGTTTCATGGATATATACTTATCTCCAAACTCAAATTCTATACATTAAATATGTACAGTTTTCTGTATGTCAGTCATACCTCAATAAAGTGGTTTAAAAAAATAAAATTTACAAGGAAAAAAATGTTTCAAAGGGATGAACATATTGAACTTAGTTTTTTTAAAATTTAATTTATCCATTAACCGCCTCATTGTTGTACCTGAACCTCCTGAAGATTATACCAGTTTATATTTCTTATATCAGTTCCTTCTACTCTTGTTAATTCTGGGCAAATATAATTATTGAACTTGGTCAATCTGATAAGCAAAATGATATATCCCTGTTGTTTAATTTGTATTTCTTTGCTTACTAATGAAGTTAGCCAGCTTTTCACATATTTATTAGCTGCTTTTAGTTTTTATTACATTCATTGCCTAGTTTTCTATTGACATTCACCTCTTGTCCTTATTGATTAACAAGAACCGTTTGTTTAGTACTATGTTTAATCCCTCATCTATTATAAGCCTAAAAGATATTCTCCATTTTAGCAATGGCCTTTGTGTTTGTGTCTGTTGTTTATTTGTGTGTTATAATTTTTTAACGACACACAATTGAATAGATTCTTCTCTTTCATGGTTGCTAGGTTTCATCACAGAAATAGGCTTTTCAGTTCTATTATTGTAATATTAATGAATTTTCTTCTGATTCATTATTTGTTCTTACATTTTAAACTTTCTTCTAGAATTTATCTTATTGGAACCAGTGAAGTTGATGTGCAAATTTTCCCACTAAATATCTAGCCACTTATATTTTTCTCACTGGATTAAAATGCCACCATTCACATATACTGACTTCTCAAATGTATTTAGATATAATTCCTTACTCTTTCTGTTTCATTAACTCTGTATTTTTGTGTCAGCATGATACTATTTTTTATTAATTTTTGTAATTTATGTTTAAATATTTTGTAGGGTAAGTCTGTTTTCATTACTATTTTTTAATATTTCTGATATTTCTCATATTTATATTCTTCCAAATGAACTTTAGAATTTTTCAAGTCAAAAATATCTCTTTGAAATGTATATATTTACTAAGAATTAATGTCTTTATAATATGGAATCTTTCTATTGAAATATATATACTATATCCCTCTTTTTAGTAAGTTTTATTTTGTTTCCTTAGTAGGGCTGAATGGTTGTAATACTTTGTGTATTTCTTGTTTAGTTTATTCTAAGGAATTTAATTTTTTTCAGAGATGCTGTGACTGGAATCATTTTACACAGTAATATTTTCTAAATGATTTATATATATGAAAATTATTTTCATTTTGTAGTATGTTAATTTACTTATTCTCTTTGTTCTAATAATTTTTCAGTTGATTTCTTTTGGTTTTCAAGACAGATTTTAGTTTGATCTACAAAGATAGAATTATTGGAAAAGATGTGGCAAAACTAAATCTGTGTTCTCTATAATTGATTTGGTAGCGCTTTTTGCATCTTCACTGTTTTTCTGCATTTTAAGGCCATTTTTCTAGTGATTCAGTATTAAGTTTGTTCCTAGTTGTTTTTTCTTTTTTTTTTACGGTACGCAGGCCTCTAACTGTTGTGGCCTCTCCCGTTGCGGAGCACAGGCTCCGGACGCGCAGGCTCAGTGGCCACGGCTCACGGGCCCAGCTGCTCCGCGGCATGTGGGATCTTCCCGGACCGGGGCACGAACCCGCGTCCCCTGCGTCGGCAGGCGGACTCTCAACCACTGCGCCACCAGGGAAGCCCTAGTTGTTATTTTTTATGCATAGATTTGTTTAGATGTAGACATAGCTATACATACAGACAGAGACATATATGTAAACATTGACTGGAGAATTATACTCTTACAGCTCAGCAGCAAATGCTGAAATTTCATCAAATACTTTTTTATCTAAAAATATTGTCTTAAACAACTTACCTTTGAGTAAAATATGGTGTTTTTGGATGAAGTGCACCCCCAGGGATCTCAGGTTGAGAAGCACTGCTCCATAACACACCCCTCGCTATTCAGTTGAGCCGTAAGTTCAGTGTCTGCTTAACTATATACATTTAAAACATACTCATTTCCAATCTCATTTGATACCTATTTAACTTCAGGTTAACATGTTTACTGGGTTTGAATTTAAATATGAAGAAATGATAGTCCATTTATTATTCAAAAACATTTTTTTCCTTAAAATGATGACTCTTCTCACTCTTACATATTTAACCCAAAATCTTAAAGAAAGCATTTTCATCATCAGAGCGGCTATGATGCCTGGATTCTGCCTCATCTCTATGATAAACACGAAGAGTACAGGGAGATTTTGAGGATCTTTTTGTTTACCTCAAACTAGAAAAACCCTTCATAAATCAAAATTTACTGAATTATGAAAGAGGTACACCTTCTAATTGAAAGGAACTTTTTAATAGAAAACTTATATATGAAGGTAAAAAGTCTCATCCTCTTTCTCTGAATGTAACTTTGTTTTGTACTTGGAACCCAAGGGCCTGATGTTGAATGAAGCTTCTGTTAGCTTCATTCTGAACAGAGGATGACATTCCCAAACATCAGAGATGCAGACACTGATTCAAACTGAACAGGTGTCCTCTTAGCCATTGACCTCTGCTTCGGTCCTTTGAGTTCAAAACAGAACCTTTTGTGAAATGTATTGTTTTGCTCCACAGTCTGTGCCAGACACTGTCATAGTCTCTTTGCAGTTGTCCAATACTGAAATTGTCATAACTCTAGGAAGCTACTATTATCATCCCCCTCATTTCCATTTTACAGCCAAGAAAACTGAAGTACAGGGAGACGCAGTAACTTACCTGAGATCGTGTAGCTAACAATGGCAGCTCTCAGGTTTAAAGCTCAGATCTGTAGCGTTCCAAATCCAGGGTCTTCTTCATTGTTCTCACTGTCTCATTTGTGTCTCTTTACCTAGCTATGTCCTAACTCAATTTCTCTTCCTCCTTTCTTTGGCCCCTTCTCCTGCAGGCCCGTGACCAAGGTGTAAGATAAGAGGGGGAGTCATGCTTCACACGGCCTTATCATGTTGGCAGCCATTCCTGGGTCTGGCTGTGGTCTTAATCTTCATGGGATCCACCATTGGCTGCCCTGCTCGCTGCGAGTGCTCAGCCCAGAACAAATCTGTTAGCTGCCACCGAAGGAGACTGATCGCCATCCCAGAGGGCATTCCCATCGAGACCAAAATCTTGGACCTCAGCAAGAACAGGCTGAAAAGTGTCAACCCTGAAGAATTCATCTCATACCCTCTGCTGGAGGAGATAGACTTGAGTGACAACATCATCGCCAATGTGGAGCCAGGAGCATTTAACAACCTCTTCAACCTGCGTTCCCTCCGCCTGAAGGGCAATCGCCTGAAGTTGGTCCCTCTGGGGGTCTTCACGGGCCTCGCCAACCTCACCAAGCTTGACATTAGTGAAAATAAGATTGTCATTTTACTGGACTACATGTTCCAGGATTTGCATAACCTGAAGTCTCTAGAAGTGGGGGATAATGATTTGGTTTATATATCACATAGGGCCTTCAGCGGGCTGCTTAGCTTGGAGCAGCTCACCCTGGAGAAATGCAACCTAACAGCGGTACCAACAGAAGCCCTCTCCCATCTCCGCAGCCTCATCAGCCTGCATCTGAAGCATCTCAATATCAACAACATGCCCGTGTATGCCTTTAAAAGACTGTTCCACCTGAAACATCTAGAGATTGACTATTGGCCCTTACTGGATATGATGCCTGCCAATAGCCTCTATGGTCTCAACCTCACATCCCTCTCAATCACGAACACCAACCTGTCCGTGGTACCCTTCCTTGCCTTTAAACACCTGGTCTATCTGACCCACCTTAACCTCTCCTACAATCCCATCAGCACTATCGAAGCAGGCATGTTCTCGGACCTGATCCGCCTTCAGGAGCTTCATATAGTGGGGGCCCAGCTCCGCACCATTGAGCCTCACTCCTTCCAAGGGCTCCGCTTCCTTCGTGTGCTCAATGTGTCTCAGAACCTACTGGAAACTTTGGAAGAGAATGTCTTCTCCTCCCCTAGGGCTTTGGAGGTCCTGAGCATTAATAACAACCCACTGGCCTGTGACTGCCGCCTTCTCTGGATCCTGCAGCGTCACCCCACCCTGCAGTTCGGTGGCCAGCAGCCCATGTGTGCTGGCCCAGACACCATTCGTGAGAGGTCATTCAAGGATTTCCATAGCACTGCCCTTTCTTTTTACTTTACCTGCAAAAAACCCAAAATCCGTGAAAAGAAGTTGCAGCATCTGCTAGTGGATGAGGGGCAGACGGTCCAGCTAGAATGCAATGCTGATGGAGACCCACAGCCTGTGATTTCCTGGGTGACACCTCGAAGGCGTTTCATCACCGCCAAGTCCAATGGAAGAGCCACTGTGTTGGGCGATGGCACCTTGGAAATCCGTTTTGCCCAGGATCAAGACAGCGGGATGTATGTTTGCATCGCTAGCAACGCCGCTGGGAATGACACCTACACAGCCTCCTTAACTGTGAAAGGATTCACTTCAGACCGCTTCCTTTATGCAAACAGGACCCCTATGTACATGACCGACTCCAATGACACCGTTTCCAATGGCACCAATGCCAATACTTTTTCCCTGGACCTTAAAACAATACTGGTGTCTACAGCCATGGGCTGTTTCACATTCCTGGGAGTGGTTTTATTTTGTTTTCTCCTCCTTTTTGTGTGGAGCCGTGGGAAAGGCAAACACAAAAACAGCATTGACCTTGAGTATGTACCCCGAAAAAACAATGGTGCTGTTGTGGAAGGGGAGGTGGCTGGACCCAGGAGGTTCAACATGAAAATGATCTGAGGGTCGACCACTCCAGCTATGGTTTCCGTGTCATTGTTGGTAACCAGTTAAGACAGCCTGGCACAGTAAAGCACTAGGTTAAAAGGCAGCTTAGTGCCGCTGCCCCTGTGTCAAAGCAGGGTCCGTGGAAGCAGGAGGACTTCTGATGGAGACTCGCCGCCTCAAGGCAGGCATGTGTCAGAGCCCTTCACACAGTGGGATACTAATTGTTTGCATTGCAAATATTGGCATTCTGGGGATCTCAGTAATGAACCTGACCTTTGGCTTATGCTCATGGACAGTTATTCAACATTTTCTACCACTGCAAAAACAAAAGAATAAATAAAAAGGAACAACCTACAATGTAGGATTTACATATTAAAAAGACACATTTGTCCAAAACATACTCTACAGAAAAATTTGTATCTCTGATTCTCATTTGTTAAAGCCTTGCATCATACCGTATTGTTGGTTCAACACCACAAAGAAATCAATATATTCTTTACTCTTTTTTTGAAACATATATGCTGTATACGTTTTAAAGCAATATGAATGAGAGGTTGTGCTTTTAGTTACTCACCACTATCGATCCAAGTGTGATTTCACCTTCCTTTACATAGAGATAACCCTGAGACTAGATCCCTGGAGTTATGGGCGGATATATGTTGAAAGATGTATTTGTCTGACGTAGGATGCCAAGAAATAGGACCCAAGGCAAAAATGCTCAATTCTGTTAACTTCTGTTACTATAAATAAAGGCATGTGCCTAGTTTTGATACAGAATGGAATATTTTTTATACTTGTGATATCACACTGGACCAGTTTACTGTTACAAAGTCCTTGGTTTCTCCAGAAGGTGGTGTGCCACTGTTTATACCTGTAAAATGCAAGGTAGGTGTTAATAATGAAAATTATTCATTTAACCACAACTTGATTTTACTTTCATCGATTGCTACTAATGGGTTAATAGAAAAGGGAAGAGGATGTGCTTGTTATATATACTCATAGGGCACTATTCAGCTCGTAGCTAAGATCAACTATTCAGATGTTTAAAAGCTCTCTGGATAAGGAGGAGTTCTTCTCAGATTCCAGCACAAACCAGGGTGATCCATGCATTACACGATCCATGCAACTAAGGATCTGTTTAAAATATGATAGCTGTCTGAAGGCTAGATTGCTTCCAGTCTAAGGAATCATCTAGCTACTGCAACTCTGCTGTTGTCTATTCAAATACTTTAAACACAGTATTATCTTTTTTTTTTTCCCGGACCGGGGCACGAACCCGTGTCCCCTGCATCGGCAGGCGGACTCTCAACCACTGCGCCACCAGGGAAGCCCCACAGTGTTATCTTAAATGGACAACTTCAGGGTTTCTCCCTGCTTCCTCTCCAAATATATACTGATTTTTATTTTGAAAATTGTCTGGTGTAGACAAGAAGAATCTGTCTTGTTTTTAAAGAAGTGGCGAAAAACAAGGTAGATTAAGCAGCACTTACTGATTTTTTTTTTTCTCTCCACTGAGGAACAACTAAGATTTACCCCTATAAGTAGGTTAAATCGTGCTGACACTTTCACGCCTCTGAATGAAGGCTGTTTATCCAATTCAGTTTGTGTTACTGATTGGTACTCAAAGTTAAAATATTATAGTTTAAAAACAATGGCGTCATGCCATTACCACCAGTGACCTGGTTCAAATGAGACATAATTCCATTTGGCTAAAGGTTGAGTCAATGGTTTTCAAAGCATATACAGTTGACCCTTGAACGTGGGAGTTAGGGATGATGATGCTCTGCACAGTTGAAAATCTTCATATAACTTAGCCCTGTGTATCCACAATTCCACATCCACGGATTCAACCAACCTCAGATCGCATAGTACTTATAGTATTTACTGTTGAAAAGAATTTGTGTATAAGTGGACCTGCACAGTTCGAACCCATGTTGTTCAAGGTCAACTGTATTTATGTGATCTGAGAAAGCACTGAATATATAGAGTGTATTCATGACATATGATATATGTAATTAACGTAGAACAGATAGATATCTACACTTTTCACACTTTGAGAGAGACCTAAGAAAGAGCACCCTTTTGGACAGCATGTAAGCTGGAGTAGAAGGTCTCTGGGGTTTGTTTCTTGACATATCAGACTGGAGGTTTGACGTTCAAAAAGCTGGCTTTTTTGAGTGTTTGAAATTTTGAGTAACTTCAATAAAATTAAATTGACCCCAATAAAAAAGTGACAGGTCCAGAAATTGTTTGCCAACTGGATAGCAACGTGGTTAAGCCCATTTCTCCCTTAACAAAGGGTGGAAAATGAGATAGAAAGATTGAAGGATTGCCTGCTTGAATCATTTTTCATTTGACTTTCCTGATGATTATCATACATCACTTAGAAATTCATTTCCCTCTTATGGCAATTAACTACCTTATTTATATCTAACAATACAAATCAAGATCTTACAAATTCTATCAGAATTCCAACTTGTGTGCAAATGGAATGGAGTCTTTCAAACTTAAGAATGAACAAAGTTAGAGAGTCTTCCAAAAGTTAGTGGAGAGTACTTTGCATGGAGTAAGTACTTAACTAATTGGCCAACAAAAAGAGAGAGAGAAACATTTAGCAGTTAGTAAAAGGGCTTTATAATTCTAACTGCTATTTTCTGTCAAAATAAAAGTTGACCAAAAAGCTTAGTCAAATGAAATTGGATTAAAGTTAACTCATCCGTGAAAAGATTTAGTTGTTATTCCACAGGAAGAAAAGAGATTGCACTCTCTCAGGGGTTTCCATACTCTGATCCCTGGAACACTAGTTATTTAAGACCTTAATAAGCGTTCTTCCCAAAAAAGAGTCCCATAGACTAATAAGTTGGGAAAATGGTGCATTCTGTAACCACCTCGTGGAGGTTCAATATCTATTTGAGCCTAATAAATCCTCTGAAAAGTCCAATAAACAAGAATCCTGTTTAATTTTGTTTACCTTGGGGTTTTTCTAACTTATCTGAGCATGAAGCACTTCTTTTCATGATGCAACTGTTAAACATCTTGAAAAACTAGAGTTCCACAGAACCCAGTTTGGTCAACATTGCACTAAAATAGTACTCTCCCGAATTATTCCTAAACCCAATGTTTCCAAGAAGAGTAAAATTACTATCTGAATTGGGCTCCAATAGATTACAAAAAAAAAGAAATATGCCACCTGGATAAGTGATCTGATCATAAAAATGTACTGGCCAGATAGTTCTAGGAGAATCTGTGACTTTCTGTCTGAAGCATCATAGTAAAGGATTTATAGGTAACTGAATGGCCACTTAATTTTCTACATTCTCACTATCTGTTCAGATCTTGGGTTCCTTTTTATAACTGCAAAGCTCTGATCTTGGGTTCCGTTGACTAGAATCTTGGGGCTCTAGGATTGAATTTCACAAAGGGAATTTTTCCTTATGGCCTCAGTTTACCTCTTTGTCAGGTCCAACTAGACTGTGGTAACCAACAGCAGTTTAGATCAGCAAGTGGGCCAAATTTTCCCCTGAGTAGTCATCTCGGGGTCATCATCTTCCCAGAGTATTTGTTCAAACTGTCTTAAGAAGAAATACAGTTGTTTGGCTCAGCATTTAACTCTGGGGTGACCAGTTCTGTGTGCATATTAAGCATCTTCAGGGAAGATTTTATACTTCCTAGGCATTAAATTTCTAGAAGAAAAATTCCCCAACTAGAGCCCTAATGGCCAGAGAATTGATCTATGCCCCCAAATGTCTGAAATACATGTTCTTAGAGTATTATAACTCACCAAACGATTTGCCCTAATGTGTTCCTGGCAAGGGATTTCTACTTTTTCAAGTTCTCATGTTACTTTTTTTTCATTTTCATTGCATTTATAATTATGAGCTTCTCAGATATTCTCAAAGTTTGAAAATGTAAACCAAGAATTGCCAAGACTTGTATTTCCTAGTCCCAGAGGACATTTTCAGAGCTCTGGTTCTGCTCAAGTTCCTCAGAACTTTTGCTTATCACCAACAACTCCCCAGTAGTATAAAGGCATTCAGGATTTGCTCTAAAGTGTTCAAGGTGGATTCTTTTTCCATCGCTCTGTCAAATATTCTGTTCTCTTCAGTTCTCAGAGGAGTCCAGAAGTTACAGTCTTCCAGGACTTTTTCAAAAAAGAATTATTTAAATCTCACCTGCATTTAAGCCTGACCTTTGTCATTTTCCATGACTCAAGCGGGAACAAATATGTTTATATATTATAAGGTACAAAAGACAGGATGTGATCTTGGAGAAGAAAAATTGAGTTGAGCCCCATGTAGATTAACTTACCCTTCCAGGGTCTCTCTTTATCTCCACATCAAGACATTTGTTTTAACTTCAGGGACTGTGCTCAGAAGCTGTTCAACACCACAGAATATGTCTTGAGGCTTTCTAGGAAAGAAAAAAAATACACATCATTTTCAACTTAGAAGGCTAAGACCTGACCAAAAAAATATCAGAAGTTTAAAGAAGGGTTGGAGGGAGACGTTTGAATCCATTTTAATCCTATTTCCTTTATTACTATTTTTTATAGTTATCTTCTAACTGAAGAAACATCAGAGGTTATACTCTTCTTTAACTTTCATCAGTGTCTTTTTTGTCCCTATTACCTATGTCCTGGTCACACCTATATAGCTCACATAAGCCATTCCAGATGGATTTTATGCCATGTGAACCTAGTAACAAAGTATGTGAGGCCAAAGCTATTCATTCTACTTAGTATTTAGGTAAAGATTTATCCCCTTTATTCCTGGGGTTAAAGTCCTAGAAACATTTCCCATTAGACTAATATCAGTACACGAGGTGCCCGGTGATTTCCATTGACTTTCCACCATTGGCTTTGAGAGCCCCATCCTTTCTTCTAAAATCCTTGCTCTCTTCTGATTGAGGACATTCTGGAGTTATCCTTGCCCTCGTGTGTGGAAAGCCTTGAGGAATGAATCATTACCTGACTTGTTGATTTTAGAGTTGCATGTTAGGCAGCAGAGTGTGCTTCCTGGTACTTTGGCAAACATTTGACATGAATCTCTGTTACTCTTCCCTTAACTCCTCCAAAAGCCGTTCCAAAGAGAGCCTTCTCAGTCTCACTCCAGCAAAAGTCCTGCTACAGGGAAAGGACGGCTTCACAGTCTAAGTCAATAAGATCCAAATGAGCGCTGATTTGCCATGATATTTAGCTAAGAAGTTACCTAACAAAAAATGGGTTTAGCAGCCATAGGCCTAGACTTGCAAGATTTAGCCAAGTAAACCATGCTTTAAATCAACAATGAATGACAGGTTTCCGAATCTGAAGTTGGCTTTTCTGTTTTGGTAGCAGTAAATGTAGCTCTGCATATTTTCTCAAAAATGTTAGAGAATGGAAACTGCTTACCTGTTGTGAGCTTTTCAACAGATTGTCTAGGATAAAATGTTTGCAGCAAGAAAAAAAAAAAAAGACATAATTAAGAAGTTTGTAAAAGCTTTGTTTTTCTAAAACAGGCCTGAACTGAAGCTGATGTTCCTCTTTCAAAATATAGGAATCTGATCAAGACAAGCTTGCAAGTACCCAGACTGCCCTTCTCCAGTTGGCCAAAGTCTTTAATACCTCTTCTCCCCTCCCCTTACCCCTCTCCCTGGAGAACATTCTGAATAGGAAGGAGGAAAAGATCAGGGGCTACTAACTCCCCTGAGACAGCTCACAGAGAGAGGAAAGCTTTCATACCCCCCCCATTCCTGCCTTCTTTCCTGATACTACAATTGAAATGATCCCTCATTCTCCAGTTCTGCCTTACCCACCACTGTCACCCCCCAGCTGCTGTCATACCTCATCAATGAATGCTCTCCCCAGGGAAAAGTCTCCTCTCATTAGTACTCAGAAATTCTTGGGCAATTGTTAAACTGGAAATTGCTTTTTTTAAAAAGCCCTCCAGCCTATCTCACATAACACTTTAAAAGTTAAGACTTACCATTCACATAATCACAAGCTGACAGCAATCTGCAGGTTGAGTGATTCTGATTTTTTTTCTCTCTTTTCTAGAAGCAGGTGGGTTGATATAATGCCAGCCTTAAATAGAAGCTTTATTTATAGCCTTAGCAGAAGGAGCAAAGAGCTGGCATAATCAAGAGAGTACTGCATATTTTAAGGAAGGCTTTGCCTTTAATATGCAAAATAGCCATTAGAAGATAACAAAAATGCAAATTCACATTCTCCTAAATTGGTTAACTGTATTAATTCCAATAAAGTTCAAAAGATAACCTTCCATACTACAAATGGGTCAGAGTCAAAGATGCTGGGTCCATTCTACAAGGACAAACAAAAAACAAAAACCCAGAAATTTGGTTGCCATGTTAACTTTCTTCATTTTCTTGAAAACTTCCTATTCTAAATTGCTTTAATATTTTTAATCTCCACTACAATGAAATCAATGTAATCTGTAATACCATGTAATCAACAGATGAAGATTAAGCAGGGCGATAATTGAGACTTGCAAAAAGAATTCAATCTTTACAACAATGTGTGTCCAGCAACACACTGAGTCATATACATATCTATGTGATGGCAAGAGAGAGGAACTGAGTCATGAACAAACTTTTTAGAGGCTCTTTGGAAGGAAACATGCTCTTTTCCTCCCCAGTTATAAAATCAGGTGTACCACACATACATGTGTGTTGCTTTGATACGCAAGTCAGTTGTCTTCTTACGTTTTATCCTTTTCCATGTGGTATGAAATGCCCCGAATAATCAGTTTAAAAGCTATTGTTTATATATACATATATAAATATGAGGGGGAGGGTGACTGGATTTTTTTTAAGTGTATAAAATGTAACTGTTTTTAAAGTTGATAAGCTTGAGCAGGAGAAAAAAAAACAACAACAGAATTGTGTGTCTGTGTTTTTCTTTAATGTCTTATCAAAGTCTTATTCTGGGACCATCCCATTACTGGAAGCTACTAACCAACAACCTAGAAAACTTTTTTTTTAAATGCCTGATAGCTTGTTTTTGTTCTCAAAAAAAATTAGTGCTAATGACAAAAGTATCTTGATTTAGGTTTATGCCTCATTGACTATATTGATTTATTGTGGGCATGTTTTATTTTTAACATGTAAAAATAAGTTAACTGATTTTATTAACATGTAAAGTAAGTTAAGAACACATGTTTTCTTTATTGATGTAAAGGGCTTAAGTATCTGACATCTCAGTTAAATCCATTTGGGTATTATTAAGAAATGAAATGTAATAAAAGACAATTGGAGTCATCTATCAGAAAATATTTCCTTATTGAGAGAGGTAGGTTATATGAGCCTTACCGGGAATATGAGGTTGCATAAATATCTTTAACATTGTTATTAGAACAGATAATCTACAGGTAATTCCAGTCAGAGAAGCAGCAGGCCCAGGGCAATCTGATTCTACTGCTGGGGTGAATGGAAACCACTCAGAAGGGAATCAGAGGCCAGGTTTTCAGGTTCATTGTAAGCAAAATTCCAAGGGGCCATGATTTGAGCCGCTGAATATTCCAAATTTAGGTCATATCAACCGCACTAGAAATATATTCTACCTTACTGAAGATAAATCCTGTACCACTTGCAAAATCATCTCATCCATTTGAGTTGGTTACAAAAGCAAGTAATGGCCATGACTTTAGATATGAAATATATTTGATCAAGAACTGCAGGGTTCAGCAAGCCATACACACAACATCATCATCTAGTCACCTTCCCTGAGTTAGCTTTCACTCAGCCAACTATCTATGATCGAGACATCGTGTAAGATAAGGTGCAAAATATCAAAAAGAAAAATCTTTTCTCTCGTCTTCAGGCAAATTGGTAACAAAGGAAAGAAGACCGTCTAGTATAAAAGAGGAAAAGAACTGAAAATGTAAAAACTGCCCTTTGTGCACTCTTTCTTCTGAGAGCAAAGGTGCTCTCTCCTCACCTTTGGTGCTTAAGGGAACAGGCTTTAGGGAGGTGTGCTCAGGGAGCGTCATCCTGTGGTTTCATCTTCACCCCCTAGAGCTTGTTAGATGCCTTCCAGTGAAGAGAGAGTAAGTGGAGGAAGCAGAAACCTGGCAGGAATGGGACCTGGAAGCCATACTGCTAAATACAAGAAAGTCCAAGATTCACCTCCAGGCAGCAGCAGATACTCAAACTCTGAGGCTGCTAGCAAGAAAGCCGCCTCGCTATTCTTTAATTGCAGAATGAAGAGCTTACCACCAGAAAGGCGCTTCCTTCTCCTGAAAGATTTGTTGGTACTGCCAAAGCTGCGTAACTAAGAGTCACAGCTCTGACAGTGGGCTTTCCTTTTATACCACTAAACTAGCATGACCAAAACGGAGAAAGATTTTCCATGAGTATAGTTTTGAGTATGTTGAGAATACATCTCTACCAACTAATACATCACAAGTTAGGTTGTCCAGTAACCTGTTCCCTGATCAAGTTATTCCCTGATCAGGGAAAAGATAGCCCCAATATTTCAGGACTTTTTCTTAAATAAGGATAAGAGGAAAGAAGACAATATAATGAAGTTTAAATGAGAGCCAAATGTACCCTTAGCAGTCTGGCTTCTGGCTCTGTCCTTATGAGGACATTCTGACCATGTGTTGCTTCATAAATTTCAAGCTTCATAAATGCTTCAAGCCCATCAGAGTTTTGAGTTTCTGAGTTGGGGGGATGTTTGTTGGTCTTTTTCTCCCTCTCATTTTCCTTAGTCATGGGCATCCTGCTCCAGCTGTTAATGTTTCTGTGTCATTTGAGACAGTATAAATAAAAGTTATGAGTTCCTACATACTCCCGTTAAGGCAGATAAGTATATTATAGAACCCAATATTCTTTTCATAATTACCTCATTGTCAGACCTAAAACCCAGGATGTGAAGACTAATGTGGAATAAGGCCAAGTTGAGGAAAAAACTGAGAAACCTTAATGGGATTCCTGAGGGGAAATTCACCTAGGAATTCTGCCACCGATGGATGGAAAAATGTGAAAACACTGGCTTGTAGGGCTTGTCACTCGGTGCCTTTCATCAACTCTTATAAACAACTAAATGCAAAAATTATGACCCTCTATAAAAACTTTGGATTGAAAGGAAAACTCTTGTTATAGCTCTACAGGCATTGTTTCATTCCATAATACTCTGAACTGGGTAAATCAGAATGTCAGAACATGTCAATAAGTCTTTCTATATAGTACATGTAGTTTAATGCCAGACACACACACACACACACACACACACACACACAATTACTAAGAACTACCAGGAGAAAGATAAGGAAAAAGAAAAGGCAGATGGAAAATATATGGTTTATCTGAGGATTCTCACGATTCTGTTTGCCTCTAATAAAGAAAACTAAGAACAGAACTCAATCACTAAGAAAATAGGGTCTGAAAGATGAAAACCCACAGAAAGTCTCTGTGAGAAACAACATACTACTACATAGGTTACATCTTTACTTGAAAGACCTATATCTTAAACATTATTGCAAAAGTTAGTTGTATATTGAATATATATTGAATATATTGAATAATTTTGTTCACTGTCATATTGGAAGATAAATCTATTTAGCAGATCCTCCTCATTTATATAAGCCTTTTCTAACGACAGCATCGCTCCTCATATTCTTAAGCACAAGAAATCAAGCATGCTGGTACCATGGCATAGAGACAATTCACTACATTTAATCTATTCTTTCACTCATGGGCTATTAGCTGGATGTACAAAAGACTAACAGGTTACATCTATTATATACATTCAGGGCTCTCGTGAAAGTTAGATAAACACTTCTTTAAACACACACACACATACACAAACAAACCCATACCATAGTGTCCAGAGTTTCTTTAAGCCTCACTGTGTATCAGTTCAAACATCTTACTGGGAATTAATTTACTGAACACAGAACAAATGTGAATGCAAAGAGATTACCAAGTCAGCTCCACCATCTCGATTTACATCAGCTCTTCTATTTTAGCGACACCTGGAGAATCCAGTTGCCTCCACTTTAGTGGTCTCAAGAGCCTTCCACGGCACTGCAATTAAAAAAGAAAAATCTGCTGGTATTAATGGAGGGCTGGTTTCAATACATGGCAGCTGTTTTCTGTCCTGAGTCTTCTGGAGTAAAAAAAAATAGGTTCACAGAAACGGAAAGTAACTGAAAAGTGTTCCCTGACTGGTGAGTCAAGAGAGAAGAAGTTCACTGTTTTAGTCCAATGTATTTTCAAAATAGGATTTGATAAGAAGTGGAGAGCACAAGCTTTTCAAATAAATGGCAATGAGAAAATAGGTATACTTAAGGGAATTTCGTTTTGAAGGGAAATGGATGGTCTTTATGTATGTAGCAATGCCTCTAATATTGATCTTCATAGTTTGGATTCAAAACCAGTAAGTACACAGATTCTATATTAAAAGTTATTTTAAATGTCTGTGTATCTATATCCTTTTAAATGCTGTCAGTATTAGCTCAAATACATGCCCACAGAAAATTCAGGAATCTACTGAACTCTTTCCTTCTCATTCTTGATTAGAAATTGGAAATCAGATTTCTCTAGTTCTAGTTTTAAAACATGTACAAAATTTAATTTTCCACCTATCCAAGCACAATCTCCATTCATTCACTCATTCATTCATTCATTCATCTACTTAATCATGTAACATCTACTGAGTATCCATTATCATAGTAACTTAACAGTACATCAATAAATAAAACTGTTATCAAATTGTAGTCCCAACTTTAATCCTGCATTTCTCCATATTAACTTTGGCTTTCACAGTTGATCACAACTTATTTCACATTCCATCATCCAAATCATGTAGTTTAGAGACGGGCCTTAGTGTCCAAATGGCCAGGTACTAATCTGGCTTTAAGGACCTACCTGCTTTAATGATCCACTCTCAGGGAGTCAGTGTAGTTAAGTACTGAAAAGACAAGGATCTGGAGTAAGAGTTCTAAGGGCTCTGTCACTGGATTCATGTTAATGGGCAAGATACTTAACATCTCTGCATCCCTATCTCTCAAAAGGACCGTAACACTACCTACCTCACAAGGGTGCTGTGAGGCTTATAGTAAAAGCATGAGGGAATTATATGTAGAATAGGGGGCTAATACAAAGGTGCTACAGGATTTAGAGTGCCTGGACAAGGTCATTGAGTATGAACCCCTCTCCCCCTGGGAGGCCCAGGTCTGCTCCCTAATACAATTAGAATCTAATTGACCATCAGTTGGCTTGGTTTATCTTTAATATGATGTCTACAAGATTCATCACAAATTTCCCTCTCTTTGAGAGATGTTAGCTTGGAAAAATTATTAAACTAATTTTAACAAAGGATAATAAAATGATTCCCTTCCAGGTGCTGGGGGTGGGGGTAGTTATTTCAATATAAAACAAGAGTTTGAATGGATATCTTCAAGGGGATGCATTTCATTGGAGAAATTTATTGCCTAGGGTTTTCTGTTGTTTTCAGTCTGACTCCCCAGCTTTCTGTACCATTGTTTTTACATCCTCTTTTCCCTTTTGTTGGAAGGGAAGCTAAAATCCACCCGTTTCATGATGATTCTTTTCATGCTGTCTGTTTTGCTCAAAGGACGAATTCTTTTCAACAACCACTGTAATTATTTTCTTAGAGGGCCAATTTTAATTGCCATATTGTTTAGCTAAGCCCTATTGTGTTGGTGTCCTTCAAAATTGTCAGATGCTTTCAAATACAGGGGTGGGAGGGGGGAGCTGATAAGCACATTGTTGTAATTGATTTGTACATTTGAATTGTCTTATCAGAAAACAAGGTTATGCATTTCATCTGTTGAGACACAAAAATAAAATACTTTCCTAAAAAAAGGTATTTGGTTTTTGAATGTTCTAAAATACCATTTATTCTTCTCTTCATCCTTTTAATGTTTCATTAATAGTGTTGCATTATTATCATATTTTAATCATAATAGAAGCTCAACCTTCTCCTACATTCATTGGTATAACTCAATTATATCTACTTGGGAAACAGTAAAATAAAATTGTTCAAGATTTAGAATTGAAAAAATTTAAGAAGAACCCATTCTGAGGGATCCACATTCAAGGCTGACTGTGGAATCACTTAAGACAGATGGGTGTGAAGAAACAGGCCTTCCAAGGTGTATGGTAACATGACCTCTTTTCTTTCCAGCAAAAAGTGTCACTGCAAGTGATGGGAAATAACCATGAGATATTATCTCTGTCAGTTAGGAAATGAGATGAAAACAATTAAGTCTGATTTTTTAAAAAACTTCTGGGCCAGGATTCTGCCATAGTAATTTAAAGAAACTTTACCAAAACAAAAAAATAAACATTGTTAGTGTCTTAGCTTGGACTGCCATCACAAAATACCATAGACTGGGTGGCTTAAACAACAGAGATTTGTTTCTCACAGTTCTGGAGGCTGGGCAGTCCATCAAGGTGCCAGCAGGGTCGGCCTCTGGTGAGAGCTCTCTCCTTGGGTTACAGACACCTACTTTCTCACCGTGTCCTCACATGGCCTCTCCTCGGTACATGCACATGGGCAGAGGGAGATATCTCTTTCTATCTCTCCTCTTATAAAGCCCACCAACCCTGTCAGATTAGACCCCACTCTTATAACCTTATTGAACCTTAATTTCCTTCTAAAAGGGTATTTCCTTCCCTATCTCCAAATACAATCACATTGGGGGTTAGGGTTTCAACTTATTAATTGGGAGTGCTATAATTATTATAGTGAATTATTGCTATAATTCAGTCCATAGCAGTTGGTTTCTGCACATTAAGCAAGTGCTCCATCACCTTTATTTACTGTGAGCATGAGAGATGGTATATAATATTGAAACCATGACCCATAGCGTTAAAAAACCTATCCTGAAATGGTGCACCATAGGGTTTACAGAAACTAGTGACTAACAGAAATTCTTGAGCTAGTCTTACAGCTTGCTAGAAACCCATCTGCTTGTAGCCTACCTTGGGTGAGCAAGCTTGCCTTAGTTATTTTGTTGTAAACTGTATACCCTGCAACCTTCACCTAGCCCAAACAATAAGATGTTTGTCAAAGTTGTTTTTCAGGAACTTGGAGTCAGCTGTGTCTAGTTCAAGCTGGCTAAGTCTGGTTGGGACCACTCACCCTAAAACTGGGCCCGTGCAGGTGTGCAATGAATGACCTTTTGATGTCAGAGGGCCAAAAATTCCACCCTCAGATCATGCTAAGCACCTCCTTTTTTAAACGTACATCCCACGAAGAAGCATGTAACTCAGATATGCCTGCAAAGAACACAGATTACCTCCCCTTTTCCCTACCTCCAATCACCTCTCTCCACTTCTAAGACCACCTTGCTTCTTTATCCCATAAATATCCCAAGCCCCTCTCCTTTAGCGAGATGAATCTGAGACTTGACTGCCTTGTGAATAAACCCCTTCTCTGCTGCAAATCTTGGCGTCTCAGGGTTTTGAGTTGCTGTGCATGAGGGAGATGAACATGGTTTGTTAACAATATTAGGAAGACAAGTCAGTGAAGTCAATATAAGCAAATGAAGTTGGAATGAAAAGGGATTTCAACAACTACAAAAGTCCTCTCCTTGTTTTCACTTACTTTACTACTCCTTGACTCTTCAGGACCTTGGCCTAGTTGTCATTAATTTTCTGCAATTGCGTATGACTTTTCATTCTGTTGCATCAAAGTCCTTAAAGAGCTGTGTCTTCTGGTTTTTCACGACACATCCCCAGAGTTATGTTATAATTCTGCAAAAATCGTAGCCTCTTAAATCTCTTTCTCTCTTATTTACTCAAAATGTACTCACATTCCAGGTCAGCTGTACCATTTTCAGTATGCAGATTGGCTTACCCATGTGAGCTAAGTGGCAGGCTAATGGCTTGTTCTCCATAGTTATTTTGGTGCAGAAGCGTCAATCAAAGTGTTCTTGTCTAAACAAGCACCACAGTATTTGCTAAGACCATTTGCTTGACCTAAAGAGTCCCAAACTGTCTGTTTGAAGAAGATAACTGCCTAAATTAAAACTCACTCAAGATGCTCCCAAGCTCCCCTGTAGCTATTCCTACTGGGTTTGCTGATAATACACAAACAGGGTGCCAGGCTCAGTGTGATAAGCCAGCAATTGTCCAAGTTACTCATGTTCGCTGAGGTTCCCAGAGAACCAAAATTCTGTATCAGAGGCTAGGCCACTAGACTTTGTCCCATGCTGGAACAAAATGTTCCAGAAATCAGGGAGGGACCAACTTTTCTTTTTCCGAGATTAGAGGTATGTTTACGAAGCTAGATCCTTTCATATTAAATACTCTGTCCTTGCCTTTTATAAACTCTAAAGGGGTCTAGGGTCCTAGCCTACTGGGGCTGTGCTGCTTTCTGAGGCTAGAATTTGAGTTTCTAAACCCCTCATTCCCTATTAATGTACATCTGACCATGAGTACGCTAAGCTCCTCAAACTTTACTCCTTCAAAAGTCCAGAAGGAGACTTAGCACGATGAAGTAATTAACAAGGGGCTGTTTTCTTTTATCTTTTCTAATTATAAAAGTACTATATGCCGGCTCATTGTAGAAACTACAGAGAGGACAGGAAAGAAAACATCCTTTATACGCCTATCTTTGAAAGGCAATCACAATTATTATCCCAGTACAATACTTCTTAGTCTTCTTTAAAGAGTAAACTCTGTTTTAAGATAGAGATCTGGAAGGTTTTGCTGCGACCGCCATGATTCATTCCCACCCCCACCCCTCTCCTCCACTTCCTGCTATTCTCTCCACTCAACACTCCAGGGCCTCTGGTGAAGTGCCGAAAGAGCCCAGAAAGGAGAAATAACCTGCCTACTCCCTCATTCAGGGCATCAAAAAAGGGTCTGAGAAAATCCTCTGCAGTGATCGTGGTGGGAATTGTGTCCTTAAAAGTTCACATTCTTCTAGAAAAAATTACTCTTACTCAGCCCAGTCTATATGACCCTCTTTGAAATTTACAGACGCAAATGAGAGGCAATAATGGGCACCCACGGTGTACCTGGAACTTTACAAAAACAAGCTCGTTAATCTTCCCAGAAACCCTAGATGTGGATGGGCACCATCTTTTTTTAATTGAAGTACAGTTGATTTACACTAGTGTATTAGTTTCAGGTGTACAACATAGGGCTTCAATGTTTTTAGAGATCATACTCCGTTTACAGTTATTACAACACAGTGGCTGTATTTCCCTGTGCTGTACAACATATCCTTGTTGTTTACCTATTTTATACATAGTATTCTGTGTTTCTTAATCCCATACTCCTATCTCTCCCCTCTTCCCTCTCCCCACTGGCAACCACTAGTTTTTCTCATTTTATAGGATAGGTACCTGATGCTGTCCAATTTCAACATCCTCCTCTTAGCGCTCTGCCATGCTGCCCCTCAACTCTGAAACTCTCCTAAGTAGAACAAGACCTTATAATCATGGCACAAGGAGGCCTGCGACTATTGTTGTTCTACATGTGTCCCCCGCCCCCGTTCCCACCCCCTGCACCAGCCCTGTATCTCGTACTCAACCCCCTGTTCTTCACAATAACATCCATCCAGATGAACTCTCTTACGCCTAATGAGGATCTAACTAGGAATGCTGTGAAAACACAACTGTAATTTGATATTAATTAAAACCTAAATGAGAGTACAGTGGACTCTTTGGTGCCTGCTTGCAAAAGCTTACTGACTATGTGAAAGGGCAAAGGGGCGTTTTTCTTCCTCTGAAGTTATCTCATGATTGTGATCATAGCCGCCACAGGGAGAAAACTTGTTGCTGATCACCTTCAAAGCTCTCCTGTCTTCATGTTGATAAAGCCTCCTTTTATTAGCTAGTTTGGGAAATTGGTTATATAACCCCCATACAACAAGAGTAGTCTGGGTTCTTTTTTCTGACACATTTTTCTTGATGAGAATGGGATTTTCCTGGAGTTGAAGTAAAACAGAAGATAAGAGTAGATTGTGCAACCCATAGGTAGAGGAAACCTCATGTGCTTTATATGGGAAATCATCTCTCTTCTGCAGACCCTTCAATTTTTTTTTTATAGACGGACGGTAAGTCTTGGGATATATGAAACACAGAAGCATATGTGCCTAATTTGGGAACACTGGGTATTAAGTACAGTGGAAACTTCTGCTAATTAGGGAAGGAGAGAGGCAGAGACTGCTCTCTATTCCTAGAGGTTAATGATGCAGATGGACTCTGTGGGGCAGCTCTGGTTCAACCACCTCCCCCAGGAAGATGAAAACTCCCTTCCAGTTACCAGGAGAGAAAAGAAGCATTAACAGTGGTTGCCTGCTGGTGTCGAATAAAGCAATCTAAGCGTGCTATGGAAATTCATCTCATTCAGGGGACAGATAAGCAGAATGACAGAGAGTGATTCCAACACAGAAAGCTTAATTTATTATTTTGGTTTCCAGTTAAATGCCTGCACATTAAGCAGGGCCAAGGCCAATGGTCTGTGTGTGCTTTTGCAATCTTTACCGTGCAACATGGGTTATTTATGTGCCTTCTCATCTTGGTTATTTTGCCATAGAATGCTTTCATTTGTCAGAGTTACTACACATAGTACTCTTCCCAAATTCCTTACATTTTCACATGTTCCTGAGTTGGTATATGGAGAAACAGGCCCCCCTCTAGGGTGCTTTCAGCGAGATTAGAAACAAGCAAGCTGATATCTGGACTCTTTGTAAATCACTCAAGTATTTACTGAGTGCCTGCACTGTGTGAGCTAATATGCTGGGGATTCCACTTCGAGTAAGACACCTAGAAAAGGAGGTATCACGTCACTGCCTGTCCTTTAGCTACTTCTCTGTGTGGAAGTCATTCAGCAAGGTGCCTTTTATACCTGTCTCTGTCCAGCTTGTACAGTAGAAAACAAAATAAGTATATCAGCTCTGTCTTGGGAAGCTAGGCCAGGCACATAGACCAGTGACACAGTTGGGAGACGACCTCAAACAGAAACTGTTGCAGGTCAAACATTCCATTTTACTATCAAGGAGCAGCTCTTCTGGGCTAAAACAAACAAACAAACAAAAATCTCAGTACAGTGGCCTGTCCAAAATGAAAAGCCTTGGGATTGGGCTAACACAGACACTTTACATTTTGGAAAGATCTTCAAGGAAAGGGAGATAAAGGGCTGTGTGAAAGAGCATCCCCTCTGTCCCAGGGAAATGCCTACAGTGGTGGGGAAGGGTTGTGTGAAGTCAGCATCCCCATGGTAGAGGGATAACCTAATATGGAGTTTGGTATACAGTAGGTGCTCACTAAGTGTGTGCCAGATAAATGGGCGCAAAACCCAAAGACAGGTCACAGCATGAAGAAGCATATTCATGGACAAACTTCTATGCAGGAAGCTCTTTCCCAAATCATTCACTCTTTGTGGGGTCAATTTATTGGTGTCTATTTTCAAATACACACATAACAAATGTTCCTTATAGAATCATTAAAAAATAGAAAACTTAAAATTTCCAATCACTCTAAATGAAGAGATAACCACTGGTAACATTTAGGTGGTTAAATCAACATAAGCATAAACCAATTTGACTACATACCTATGTATTTTTAATGGGTACATATTGTTTCATAAACTTCTTTTTTCACTTAGCATTTTGCTGTGAATATCTTTCTATTTTAACTGGCTGCACAGAATTCCATTGTCTATTCATACTGTAATTTATCTAACCAAAGCCGTATGGTTGGATATTTAAGTTGTTTCCAATTTTTTTTCTTATTGTCGATGACTGTACCGAGTGTCTTGGGAGCGAATTAGGAGTGTCATGATCCTAATTATTTTGTAAGCTAAATTATCTGAAGTGGAATTGATGAGTCAAAAATAATGCAACTTTTTGAGGCTTTTGATAAATAGTGACACCAGAGAGATGCCAATTTACAGCTTGAGCAGTTGGGTAGAAGAGGGCTCTTATCCCTGAATGCTCATGAACCATTTTAGGTTTTGATGAAAGCAACTGTAATATTGTCACTCTGTCCTTTTATATGAAGTATATATACTTAGATCCCACCTGACCCTGCATTATTGTCCTGCAATAATACCAGCCTCACCTCTTTACAATATTTTTCACTGTCCTATCCTATGTAATTTCCTCTTAAGCTCTCACATTAAGAGGCATGTGTCTAACAGGTCCTTTCGAATTTGGTAACTGGTCAAATCTAAATACCACTATTCACTCAAGTACACCACAGAAGATTTACTCATTCATTTATACAATAAATGTGTAGTGAATACTATGTACCAGGTACTCTTCCAGACTGTGCTATAAAAACACTGAGTCAGAGAGAGAAAACCCCTAACCACAAGGAGCTTGCATTTTGATAGAGAGAAGACATTTCAAATAAATATACACTAAAGATCAGGTAGCCATAAGAGCTACCTAGTGTTCCAGAAAAGGTAGTCAGAGAAGTTCCTTCTGAGGAGACACCTGCATGAACTGACAGATCAAACCATACTTACATCTGGGGTAAGACTGTCAGAAGAAAAAGCAGAGCATGTGCAAAGATCCTGAGGAGGAAGCGAGTTTGACATGTCCAAGGAACAGGAATGCCAGTGTTATTAGAGCAAAGTGGAAAAGACAGATGGCGATAAGAAATGAGATTAGAGACGGGGCCAAATCAAGGAGGGCCTAGATGGCCATTTAGAAGACTGAACTTTCTCCTAAATGATGGGAAGCATGAGAGTTGTACACAAGGGTGCAGTATGATCTGATTTACATTTTCTAAATCTCACTTGAATTGTCGAGTGGAGAATAGACTATGGGCCAGGAGTAAATGTAGGGAGATGAGTTGCAAAGCTCTTATTACAGTGTCATCAACTTGGCATTTCAAGCTCTTGAATCCTATTTTGGAAGGAGGCAAGACACTAAAAAGTGATATGAATACTCATGGTTAAAAGCAGAATCCAATCATCACATTACCTGGCTCAGTGACTAAAGGATGCCTGGTCATCCTCATATCAGCACTTCTACTGTCTATCAGATTGGTTTCCACGTGAATGTGTCTACAGAGAAAGTTATGAGAAGTGCTTATGCACAAGAGAACTCTGTCAGCACAGAAGATACGTGGTCCAGTATCCTTAAGCCCAAACTGTCACAAAAAGCCTGAGCCAACATATCCTCCTAAGGAAGAAGTCAAAAAACAGGGAGGAACTCTATGGCAATTCTGAGCTGCCCTTTCCCTTGACTCGGCCTGTCTTGCTACTGTCCAAGCTGGGCTCTGGAATAAGAACTGAGTTGAAAGCAACAGCATTGCAAATATGAGAGTCCAGGGACTGAGCTACTCAAGTCAAATGTCTATTAGGAAATGTTACGGAAGAGCTAAATTAAAGGTATGTTTCTGTTTCTAGAAACCTATTCACTGAGCATCATTTAAGCTTCTGAGGGGGTAAAAGTGGGATTAACTTTGTCATTATAAGGTTTATTGGATTTTTTTTAATATATAAAAACAGGACATCGTGTTTTTCTTTTAAAAATCACACAAAAAATGAAAGGGACATTTGAATCCACAAGGAGATACACTTGACAAAAGTCTTAAGAAAACCAAAGTGCCTGGTTCTCTGTATGTATGTCTTTTTAATTTTTAATTTTTCCTTTTCATTCCCTCTGACATGAATGTGTAATGCTGAGAATCTATGCTAATGAAGACTGTGTCCACAAGATGTATAATGCATGCTTTTTAATTAGTTCTGCTGCCATAATTGATTAACAGTTTGCTTGGGCAGTACTATTACAAAGAATGAGCAGTGAAACACTGTATGCATCTAGTCCCTGCAGTAAAAAAAAGAGAAAAAAGAAAAGCACTGCTGGTGGCGCAGTGGTTAAGAACCCGCCTGCCAATGCAGGGGACACGGGTTTGAGCCCTGGTCTGGAAGATCCCACATGCCACAACTGAGCCCATGTGCCACAACTGCTGAGCCCGTGTGCCACAACTGCTGAAGTCCGTGTGCCTGGAGCCTGTGCTCCCCAATAGGAGAAGCCTCCACAATGAGAGGCCCGTGCACTGCAACACAGAGTGGCCCCTGCTCGACTCAACTGAAGAAAGCCCGATTGCAGCAACGAAGACCCATTGCAGCCATAAATAAATAAATACATTTATTAAAAGAAGAAAAAAAAAGGAAAGCACTGAACATTGCCATTGTTTAACACCTGCACCGTCAAAGTGAGCCTCTGTATTCCTATTGAAAGTCTGTTGGGAGGCGCTTGAAGCAGCCTAGAAAGAAGAAGAAATAAAAGACAAAATAAAAGGGCAAAAGGCCCAGAGGAATGACTATGGAAAACATTATAAGGGGAGGGAAAGAGATCAAGATGAATACAAAGAGTATGAAAACAACCGTAACTCCATAAGCAATCTAGGGCAGATGGAGAAGATAAAAGTAAAAGCTGAGAAAAGAGAGAATGCAAATTGTGTGCATGTGTGTTACACATATGCATGATGGGAACATGCATATATATAACTGTGTGCAGAAAACAATGACCGAAGTTAACTATGGAAGCATAAGGCTCCAGCACCAGCCCAGAGCTTGCTGATTCAGTGCCCACCCAGGGCCTGACGCAGCATTCCTCGCAATCATGCACCTCCCCACTCCCCTGCACAAGGTGAAAGGAAGAACCATTTATCATTGGCCCTCCAGCCACTGACAGAGCCTGTACTCTGAATGAACCCTGTGCTGGGGAAACAGGGCTAAAGAAGGCAAATTTCCTTGCTTCAAGCTGCTTACAGTCCAGTGGGAGAGACTATGAGCCAACAGGGAGTTAGGGTGCTCTGACCTCAGAACAGGAGACCAGACAAACATAGACAACCGACACAAAGCTTGGGTGATCGGAGAAAGCCTTTCTGGCATAAGTGATTTCTACTCGGAGACAGTCATATGAAAAGTGGGTGGGGAAAAGGATGTTCCAGGCTAAGGGAACACCCTGTGCAAAGGACTTGAGGAAAGAAGGTTTGGGGCATTTTAAAGAAATGTAAATAGTCCAGGAGAAATGGGGAGGGAGGCAGTAGATCAGGAGACTGACAGGTGGCAAGGTCGTCAGGCAGAGGCCTGATCTTGAAAAACTCTCTAGGGGGAAACTGGTGTAAACAAAATTTAGCAAGTTTAAGCCTTCTCACAGACACACAGTACAATGAAGGACATTGTGAATTTCTAAGTGAGGGAGACAGTAGACAGAATTCTTTAGGTTCCCCCTCCCCTGCCATGCTATTCTACTTTTAGCAAAGTATCTATTCACATCTTAGGTATTTAACAAAAGACCTGTTCAACACAGTCTGGGCACCACTCGCCTAGATAAATTCATTTGAACTTATCTCTCCATCCTCCATAATCTACCCATCAGCCTATTCATTCAGATGTATATATTCATAATCACCAACACTGCCCAGCAGTCCTGCTCTGGTCCTTTTTTCCTTTTACGATCATCTCCCTCTTCCATTCTCCCTAATAGCAATTTCAAAACTCCTCTCTAATCTCCAATCTTTTCCCCATGGCTCTCCACTCCCGGCAGATAACGTCTACTGCACAAAAATTAAAAGCCTTCAAATAGTAACTCCTCAGTTTCCTGCTATCAAACTCCTAGTATTCCCAACCCTAAACCCACTTCCCTCTTATCACAACAGAGGAAATGTCCAGCCCCCTCCTTCTTTCAATCCTGTCTCTCGTTTAGTTCAGCAAATTTACACTATCGGGTGTCCTTTCTCACAAAACTCTCCTATTAAAACAACACTATCGGGGCTTCCCTGGTGGCGCAGTGGTTGAGAGTCCTCCTGCCGATGCAGGGGACACGGGTTCGTGCCCCGGTCCGGGAGGATCCCACATGCCGCGGAGCGGCTGGGCCCGTGAGTCATGGCCGCTGAGCTTGCGCGTCCGGAGCCTGTGCTCCGCAACGGGAGAGGCCACAACAGTGAGAGGCTGCGTAGCGCAAAAAAAAAAAAAAAAACAAAAAAACACAAAAAACCACTATCCACTAACCCACATTCCTCCCCAGAAATGAATCCCTCTCGTCTCACAGAATTCCTTAAATATTGTGCTGCTATCCGTTTGTCTCTGTTTCCTCACTTCCCACTCTTCCTTCCACCTGCATCCATCCACCAAAATTGCTCATGCTAAGGATCATCAATGCCACTCTGGCACTAAACCCAAGGAACATTTTTGTTAGCACTCATTTTACTTTACCTCTCACTAGCGTTTTACACTGTTAATCACAACCATCACTTAAAACACTTTCCTCCCTTGGCTTCCATGGCAGAAGTCTCTCCTGGTTTCCTCCGACCTCTCTATGATCTTTTTATCAGCCTCCTACACAGGTTTATCCTCCTCCATCCCACCATTAATTGTTGAAGTTCCTCAAGTCTCAAGCTTCGTCCTTCGGTCCTCACTCTATACAACCTCCTTGGGTAATCGCATCTATTTCTATGTCTTCAGTTATATTCTGAAAATCTCTTGAATTCCGTATACTCATCGCAGTCTTCATTGCCACCAATCTGCCACCATTTTTTTCTCATACTCCGGTTGGGGTCCCCAATTAGTCTCTATGGATGCTTCCTGGCACCCTTGTAATGTGCCCTCCATGCTTCCACGCTACAGCTGGTGTGAACGCTTTATAGAGCAAATCTGATTATGTCAAAACTTTTCCTTTCTATGTGCATCATGTGCGCGCACGCACACACACACACACACACACACACACACACACACACACATATCCTTAGAACACTTTTATAGCTTTTTATTATTCTTAGGATAAACACCAAAGATACTTAACATGGTCTGTAAGGCTCTATATGCTCTGGCCCCGCCTATATCTCCATCCGCATTTCCCTCATTTCATACTTCTCTTTTGTTCAGTCTCTGTACTTCACTGTACTCTTATTCATTCTTTGGTTTCTCAGATACACTATCCTTTCTCCCCCCACAAGCTCCTTGCATATTCTATTCCCTCTGCCTGGAACACTCTTGCCCCTTCCTCCCTCTATCTAGCAAATGACTTCTCAGGACTTAACTCTCAATTCAATTGTAAATTCTTTAAAGACGCTCTGTGTGACAACCAGGCTCTCCATTCTAAACCCCGTTTGAAGCCAGGGGTCTTATCATGTTATTCACCATCCAAAAGCAGCTGATACTGAAAAATGTTAAAATAGGTCATTGAAAATCAATATAGTCCCACCTGGGAGAAAATATGTTGTAGACTTGGAGTGATGTCTTGTAACATATGTATATGTCTAAACCAAAGGCCAATATATCATGGTTTTTCCCCCTCAACCAAATGAACACATCTGGGAACCAAAGAGTAGAAATGTGGATGGTACCTCTCGATGGTGCATTTAATAGTCCACACTCAAAATGTTTGCCTTTTGATCCCATACTCAGCACTCTGCTTGTTCACAGGTTTAATGCCTATGCAAGGGACATTTCTACTTGAAAACAGATAATATTTCCATGAGATGAAATCTGAGTTTCAGTATGGACAGTTGGGGATCATGTATCTTATGCAAAAAAAAGGAGGTCATGGGCTTGGCTGAGATGATTCACACTGACAGTAACAGGAAATATTGTTGTTCCAACACAGTGAGGGCCACAAGGCGTTTAAACCCAGAGTATACCGTAAACCACCTTCTGTTTCACTCTGTAAACATTAAGCGCAGACTCTCTCAAACTACACATAGCTGGGACCACCACACACTTCGTCTTCTCAGAAGTAAATGTTTAGATTACCGTACAGGCAAGGAACTGTGACTATCTGAGATAATGGACAGAGAAAAGGGGAATGTGAAACAGTTAATAATGGGAAATGAAAAATAGCACATAACAAGGAACAGTTGTGGCCTCATGGCTCAACTCTGTAGAATCAAGATGGTACATCTCCTTGCGTGCCCTTGCTTGCTTCTCTTCCGCTCCCTCTCCCTTGCTACTTATATTAGCTATGTTTGTGGTGGTTCTCTCTCCCATCTAGTCCATAAGTTGCAGAATACTGAGGTAGATTTATGACAGCACAAAGTGGGAAAGAGGTATGACCCAGAGATCCTGGATGAAAGAAGAGAGATACCATATTACCTCTGCATGAGTTTTGGAGATGCGCCCTCCTGGTACTTATCCACTTATTCCTCGATTCAACAACACATCTAAAATAAATACAAATCTACAATATTTACGGCAGTCCACAAAATGCTATGTCAGAAAAAAAATGGTTTTCGATGTCAATTCTTGAGATCTTTCCAACAAGTTATAGCGAGACTTTGCCCTGCCTGGGGTATGGAAACTTTATATTTACTGTGCCCTTGCATAAGCAAGGACAAGAACTTCAGCAGCATGTAATTACATTTCCTGCCTCTTAAATCACAACCATCTTTATATGAGTGTCATCCACTCTGTTTCAATCCTTGCATGTTTTATAGTTTGTGATTATTCCTTTAAAGAAGGCTGGTAAGCCTATGATAAATCCCAACAAGGTTTCTTGCATTTTTAATAGCCAGCAAAACTGAACTGCGGATGAAGACATGAGACGGACCAATACATATTTCTCTGGACACACTGCTATGTTTGCCATGTGTCTGGAGACAATGCTATTTGGGTTACAGAATTTTCTGCATGACAGTTTTATCCTTGCAAGCCAAGTGTGGGTGGTTTTGTTGCTGTTCTATCTGGTGTTCTGAAGTTCCAAAGGAAAAAGTATATGTCCTGGGAGACTTTAATTCCAGTGCCTCCACATTTCCCAAAGAAGTTGGACATTGAAACGTAGGAGAAAATTATTTAATAATCAATAAATATTCTTTGCAGATCTTGTTAACCAAAAGAAAATGAGTAACTTTTATAGTGACTCACCCCACAAAGTTACTCAAAAGTGTTTTGGGGACAAAATCAATGGCATTCAATTATTGACACCTATTATGAATCACACAACATCCTAGGAATTTATCCTCAAAATATAGCAAAACCCAAAAAGTTACACACTTGACAATGTTAACTCTACACTGTGGCAAGAAACTGTAAATAATCTTTATGCCCAACAAAAGGGAATGACACGGTAATTATGGTCTATCGACAAGCTAGAATATGATGCAGCCAATAAAAATGATAACTTGAGAATTATAATAGATGCATGGACTTATACATAATGCTATCTGGTAAGGGGATAAAAGCATAATGCAGAACGCTACATGCAAGGTAGATCTGCAAGGGAGATCAGCTTAGAAAGAAAGACAGGTAATACAGTTAAAATAAAAATAGTTCCTGGTGGGCTTCCCTGGTGGCGCAGTGGTTGAGAATCTGCCTACTAATGCAGGGGACACGGGTTCGTCCGAGCCCTGGTCTGGCAGGATTCCACATGCCGCGGAGCAACTAGGCCCGTGAGCCACAACTACTGAGCCTGCGCATCTGGAGCCTGTGCTCCGCAACAAGAGAGGCCGCGATAGTGAGAGACCCGCGCACTGTGATGAAGAGTGGCCCCTGCTTGCCACAACTAGAGAAAGCCCTCGTACAGAAACAAAGACCCAACACAGCAAAAATAAATTAATTAATTAATAAACTCCTACCAACAACATCTTCAAAAAGAAAAAAAAAAAGTTCCTGGTGATGGTTAGTGAAATTAAAATTTTTCTTTTAACTTTTCAAATATTAATAAAATATCACTGACTCATAATCTGTTAAATTATAAACCACCCTGTAATCATAGAGTACTTTTAAAACTATAGAGCACTGTGATTTGGCTAACAGGTACAAGTAAAATCCTGCCCCCATGGCGTCTGGGTCTAGAGAAAAACATGAGGCTGTTTGATATGAAGTTCTAACAAGTTCATAGAAGAAAGAAGACCAGTGTAAGCAATCAAGAATGGCTTCAAGGAAGAGGTAGGACATCATCTGGGCCTCAAAGAATATAAGAGGTCTGGATAGGCAGAGGTGGGCGAGAAGGACAGCTCGGGCAGGGCGGTTACACATACAGAGCAAAGCCCCTTACACAAGAATCATGGTGGTGTTGTCTTATCTTTATTTGCTCTGACAAGGCATCAGCATAGGTAATGGAAGAAGAAGGAGTACCCTGATGAGAGGAGAAGATGAGGGATGTCAGAGATCAGGCTCTATTTCTACTTCCACCTTAGACTCATAAATAACTGAATGAACTAGGGTTTCTGCTGTGTGTTAACTTATTATCTGCTTAGCAACCAAGACCATTGTATCCTTATCCCACTGATCCTTCAAGATCACTAGAATCCAAATAGGTGCTCAATTGATGTTGGCTCTAAGAGAGTCAAGGCTTATTGCAAAGATGATCCCTCTTATGCAAAATTCTCTCTCTGGGGAACTGTAGGCATAGGGCTATGTATGCTTGCTAAGGCTGACATGTTTGCTAAGGCCTGTGTCTTCTCCTAACGCCCTTGCGTGTTTGCCTAAGGCTAGTGTGACACATATAAAAATAACCATTAGCTAGCGGACAAACATGCCACAAGCTGGTTCACGTTGCTAAAGTCAAAATATCACATGAAATAAGTCTTGAAATCTATGGATTCCAGTTGGAGGAGTTAAAAACAGGATAGGATTCTAGAAAGGCAGCCCGTTATCCAAAATAACGTCACATCAATCTGCCAAGGTAAAAATGTT
Organism: Grampus griseus; assembly: GCF_964374135.1. Lineage (NCBI taxonomy): Eukaryota > Metazoa > Chordata > Mammalia > Artiodactyla > Delphinidae > Grampus > Grampus griseus. The sequence continues at coordinate 75,297,714 of NC_139000.1, read as the reverse complement.
TATGGTTCCTTTTGCAGCTGAAATTCCATTCCTTTCATATTTCTCAAGGTTTATCCTTTTTGTCCCACCCCAGTTCTCAACTAAATAAGAGAGAGACAAGAAAGACTGAGGCATAGAGGGCAAAATATTGCTTGCATTACTACAAACATTGAAGAATTTGGCTTAAAACTGTCTGCAACAGGGCTTCCTAATAATTCAATGCAGAATTGGAAGATTTACACACACACACACACACACACACACAACAAAACTACAGCATGGAGGGGCGAGTGGAATGTATACTCCCTGTAGGCAGGCAGCTTCCTAAAGAAGGGAGAAAGGGTGGGGCAGAGATGCACACGTCTGTTTCTCCTTCCAAGCTCACAAATCAGATATGTCACTCCACCTCCTCTTGGGAAGAGTGAATGAGGGAGCAAAGAAAGGCCATAGTCTCATGGTGGTGGAAGTTCCTCCAACATGGGAGAAAACATTAGAGTGTAGAAGAAGGGATACCCTCTCTCCCCCAAAACGTATGCTTTGGTAAAGTTTTTCCAAGCACCACCATAGAATAAATTCCTAGCAAAGAAACTTCCAGGTCATTTTTATCTTCATTAATATTGTTAAATTTCTCTCCAGAAAGGTTGCACCCATGTTCTCTCAGAAACAAAGTATAAGGATTCCCAATACCCACGCTCTCACAACTAGTTCTGGATACCATTAAACATTTTAATTTTTTCCCATCGGATGTGAAAAAGGGGGAATGTGTCTCATTGTTTTGATATGCATTTTCTTAATTATGAATGAAGTTTAGCTTCATTTCATATTTTGAGTTATTTTAATATTTGCATTTATTTTTTTCTACAAACTGACTTTTACATGTTTTCCTCTTATTTTTTTAAGGCTTCCTATCTTTTTATTAGTGGTTTGTATGAGCACTTAGTGCTTCATCCAGGTAAACAAGCATGTTACACAGTGCAGATTTGACTGGATTTCTTTCCCAACCTTGACAATAAATTATCTTTCCTATCATTTTAGACTGTGTTCAAGGCTTCCACAGAGGGTAAAGAGTAGACCTTTAAGCCATTTACCTGCTTTTACAGAGACAGAGGTGAAATTTTATCTATAATAGCGTTCTGTATAAAATTTCATTTAAAAAGGAGAATGCTGCTAAATTGGGGTGGGGGGGGAGTTGAAACTCATTTCTCTGTCAGGTTGTGATTTAGAAACACCAGACATTGACACCCTCAGTCCACTCTAAAGCCAAACAGACTTACACGTGCCGTACACTGAAGGTTTTTCACCATTTACCCTCTCCCTGCCCCTGCTTCAGGAGGAGGGCACACTCACCCATGTTTGTACTTTATACATTCATGTGCACACTATGTTTCATCATTTGTTTGATGAAATGGTAGAGACTGTGGGGAACAGGACTGGAATGGAGGGAGAGCCAAATGGTCATCTCTGAGCACCTGCCAATGGAAGCTCTCCTCTGGCAGGCAAAAATGGCTGCAAGCTCTCATAAGCCAGACACGTGGACTGGAAATCTCCCGTGGCAGGAGTGTCCAGCTGCTGAGGGCACAACTTCTAACCTCCTGGAGACCACTGACTGGGAGGTACCTCCTGAAACGGCTGTGTTCCTGGGATCCCTCAAAAAAACTACATGCTATATTCATTTGTGGGTTGCTTGACAATGAACACAGCACTCCTGTATACAGAATTTCACCATGATATAGTGACAATATCACTGGTCTGATAACCAGAAAATGTGCCTTCTGCTCTAATACCATGTGCCTCTTGGAGACAGGCACATGCTTCTTCAACAGGACACAGAAAACAATAATCATAAAAGAAAAAATTACACATTAGATTTCATTAAATCAGAAACCTCCTATCAAAAGAAATTAATTTTTCCCCTTTCTTTAAAATACATGACTGCTTAAAGTAAAAGTTATAACATAGTATCATGGGGGTAAAGTGGGTTTCCGTGGAATACAAAAGTTGGGTCTTTTCTATCCAGTGTAACAACCTCCATCTTTTAATTGGAATGTTTTAACTATGTATACTTAATATAATTATCAATATCATTGGATTTAAATCAACTGTCTTGTTATTTGTTTTCTATTTCTCCCTTCTGTTTTTTTTTTTTTGGTTACTTTTTTTTCTATTTTACTGTTTTCTTTTGGGTTGAGTACAGTTCCGTTTTTCTCCACTATTACCTAATTGGTCTTACTTCTTTGCTTTATGTTTTAGTGGTTATGCTATGCTTTACAATACACATTTTAATATACCTCAATTTTACTTCAAATAATATTATGTCATGTAAAATGTATGACTGCTACAAGATTATAATTTCATCTACACTTCATTCTTTGAATTATTGTCATATGTTTTACTTCTCATGAAGCATTGTTATTATTTTTGTTTAGCCATTCAATTATTTTTAAGGAGTTTTATAAATAAAAAAATTTTATATTTGAGTACCCAAAAATCTTTAATAGTTTCAACTCTAGAAATATATTTAAATGGCATTGCATCATTACCAAGGAGGATTTGCCCCAGAAATGCTTGGTGGTTTTAACATTCAAAACTCAATCATTTTTAATTCACTACATTAACAGAATAAGGAAAAATAATATAGCCATCTCAAAAGATGTAGGAAAAACATCTGACCAAATTTTAAATCCATTTCATAATAGAACATCTCAACAATTAGAAATATAAAAGAGCTTCCTAAACCTAATGAAAGACATCTCTGAAAAACCTGGAGCTAAAATCACACTTAAAGATGAAATATTTAGTCCGGAGCCTGTGCTCCGCAATGGGAGAGGCCACAACAGTGAGAGGCCCGTGTACCACAAAAAAAAAAAAAAAAAAAAAAAAAAAAAAGATGAAATATTTAAGGTGTTTTTCTTGAAACTTAGAACAAGGCAAGGATATCCACTCCTGATATATTTTTCAACATTTTCTTGGATGTCCTAGTAGTGCAGTAAGGCAAGAAAAAGAAATAAAGACCATCAAAGAAGAGGGCAGCTATCTCTATTCACAGATTACATGACTGCTTATGTGGAAAATTCTAAGGAATCTACAAAACAACTATCAGAATTAACAGCTAAACTTAGAAAGACTGCAGGATATAATGTCAATATTTAAAGTTAATTATATTTTTGCATACTAGTGTTATTGATTGGAAAATTAAAAGAAAAATTTCATTTATAACAGCATCAAAAATATAACATACATACTAAGAAATAAATGTAACAAAAAGGCTGCTAGACTTTTGCAATGAAGACTGCAAGACTCTGCTTAGAGTGACTAAAGAAGACCTAAACAAATGGAGAGATATACTGTACCTATGGATTAGGATATTCAATATTGCTTAGATGTCAATTCTCGCCAAAATGATCTACAAAATCAATGTAATCCGGATGAGAATTCCACTAGGCTTTTTGTAGAAATGGACAAGCCAATTTAAAAATGTATATGGAAATGTAAATGACATAGAATAGCAAAAGCAACCTTGAAAAGAAGAATAAAATTGGAAGACAAATACTGCCTGATGCTGACTTACTAAGAAGTTACGGGACAGTATGGTATTGGCATACGGATTGACAAAATAGTCAACAGAACTAAACAGAGTTTAGAAGTAGGCCCACCTTTATATTTTGAATTTTTTTCACAAATGCACCAAAGAAATCCATGAAGAAATCAGAGTCTTTACAACAAATGATGTTACTAAAAGAACTGGATATTCATACAGAATAAATAAACTTTGACCCCTACCTCACACCATATGCAAAAGTTTGAGATGTATTATACATCTAAATGTAAATGCTAAAATTTGAAAGCTTCTAAGAGTGTAGAACTACCACATGAAGGCAGGAAATATTTCTTCAACAGTACACAGAAAGCAATAACCACAAAAGAAAAAATGATATATTAGATTTCATCAAAATTAGAAACTTGTGCTCATCAAAAGACACCATTAATAAACAGGCAAACAACAAACTGAGAAAAAATATTCACAAAACATATATGATAAAGGATTAGTACTGAAGGTGCATGAGGAATTTTTATAACAATAATAAAAGACAAATAACCCAATTCAAAAAATGGACAAAAATCTTGGACACTCTGGAAAAGATATAAAATGGGTAATAAGCACATAAAAAAGTGCTCAATATAATCACACTTCATAGAAATGCATCTTAAACCACAGTGAGATACTACTACACACCCACCAGAAGAGCTAAAATTAAGAGTAATACTCCAATTGTTGAAAAGGAAGTACGGCAACTGTAGCTCGTAAAAATTATAAGCATTTACCAAAGGGCTATGAAAGCATGTGTCCACAAAAAGTCATGTAGAGGACATTTCATAGATTTATTCATACTAACCAAACATTGGAAATAGCCCAAATGTTTATCAACAAGAGAATATACTTTTATAAAATACTGTGCTACATTCATATACAATCAAATACTACTCAATGATAACAAAGCATGAATTTCAAAAATAGGATGCTAAATGAAAGCATTCTTACACAAAAGAGTACATATCCTAGACTTTGATATAAAATTCTAGAACAGACCAAACTGAAACAGGATGAACTAAACATCAAGTCAGGGATTGCCTCTGGAGGTAAACCCATGACTAGAAAGGGGCATGAGGGAACTTTCTGGGGTGATGGCAATGTTCTGTATCTTGAATGTGGTTTGGGATATGCAGGTTATGCATTTGTCAAAAGTCATAGAATAGTACACTTAAGATTTGTACCTTTCATTGTATGTAAATTTTGTCTAAATAAAAGCATGGTAAAAATTAAACTATAATTATATGTATATTGAGATATTTAGGGATACTATGTACTAATATCTGTAACTTACATTAGAATGCATCAAAAAATTGATGGCTGGATGGATGCATAGATTATGAGATGAAGCAAGTTTAGTAAAATATTAATGGCAGAATTGGGGTGGTGGGTATAATACTTCAAAGTACTAACTCACTTAATTCTTGCCACTTTCTGACTGAGAGTTTAGGTGGCTAACTCCTACAAAAAAAAAAAATCCTGATTAGCCAAGTAATGACAGTTACCATGTATTCTTAGAGTAAGCTCTTGAGATAGAATGAAAGTCAATACCAGAAAGATAATTCTTTCCTGAAAGAACAGGAGAATGAAATATGTTAAACTGCTTAAATAGGACTCTTTCTACAATATGTATAATAGGTGGTCCTAACAATTACACATAGTTCCTACTATGTGTCACTTTATAAGAATCTTTAGTTACTGTATTTTAATACTCAAAATTATGTTGTGAGATAGGTATTACTCTTCCTGTTTTACAAATGAGAGTTAAGATTCCCGGGGTGAACAACTTGCCCAAGTCCCACAGCTGCCATGGGTTGGAGCCAGGGTTTTAAACGAGGGCAGTCTGTCTCCCAAATCCATGCTGTTAAGCGCTATGCTTCACTTCCTCTGAACTTCCAGGAGTAGGAGAATTCACAATCATCTAGGTTAGCCTGTTCCATTGCTGAGCAGCTCTGCTTCATCTATTCCTTTTCCTTGGTCTATAATTGGACTCTGAAATATCTGCGAAATACAGCGCCTACATTTTTGCCAAGGTGTCCTTTTTGCCACGTTGAGCAAACTCTGTCCTTCCAAAGTCCTAGTTCTTTATGGACATCCCGGGAGAAAACTTGCAAGAAAAAGAGAAGGCAGAGAAGAGAGTGTGACAGAGAGACATACAGAGAAAAAGAGAGATGATCCTAATGTTGGGAAAAAGCAGGTGTCTAACCATTGGCCAGAATGTTAAATTACTAGAGCAATTCAGTTTCCCAATTTGCCAAGATGCCAGCTACCCAGAAATAACAAAGACCTGCATCTATCAGCAAACAGCTGAAGATGATTTTCAGCAACAACGTGCCCAAAGCAAAGAAAGGCGTTCAAAAGATCTCATTAAACCATTAGAGACTGAATGATCAACTGATTTCATTGTAAGTCATACACTTTGCCTCCTGCACTCTCCAAAGCATCTCTCAAGTCAACATTTTTCTGGGAGGATGATGTGTCACGTTGAGCAAGCCTACTCCTCAGGTCTCACAAAATCGATTTGCGCTATTCCTCTCTCAGAGACTTAGGAAACACTTCCTTCTGTTCGTCCTGTTTGAGGTTTGGTGTTGTGTGTTTTGGGGTGTTTTTGACCTTTCCAAAAGGGCCAAAATATAAAAGTTAGTTCTTTGGATATTATTTGCTGCCTATTGTTTCTGAAATGAGTGAAGCTTCTGATATGGCTTATCAACAAGGCAATTGGTGACAAAGAAGTTCCCCAACCTTTCTGTAATATTGGTTGCCAACCTCTTTCATTAGAATATCAATGCCTTTTCAAAGGGTTTTCATGTTTTAGAGAACCAGCAAGAACTTCAATGATACCATTGAAGCTATGTTTTAAGAGGCTTGGTGGTGCCCCGTCTCAAAATTCCTTCACAGCATATCATAAAATACAAATTCTGTCTCTGTCCCTCTCTGTCTCTGTCTCTATCTCTGTCTCTCTCTCTCTCTCTCTCTCTCTCTCTCACACACACACACACACACACACACTCTTCAACAATTCTTAATCTCTAACCAAGTAACTGGGTTCAGTGAATGTAAAATACTCCTAATTCCACCTCTCCTACTGAGTGAGTTCAGAGAAATCAGTGAGTCCAAGCCAGGGACACTTGTTTCCATGACTCCCCAGACTCCAAAACTGATGGAACCTCTCTTGTCCTCTCTCATTCTGCATAGTTCAAATGGGACCTAGGTCCCTCTGAAAGCTACTGTCCTCTTATCCCACACGTTACTGGGAAGATGGTAAGAATGCAGAGACAGGAGAAATGTGAAGAAACTGCATTTAGGGACTGAGTTCCACCTGTGAAGTTAAAGTATCTAAACTGAAGCCCTTGGTTCAACAAACTATCACATGTGCCTGCAGTGTGGCTAGGTCTGCATCTGCCCCCAGCACCTCCCACTCCAGCTGACCTGAATGACAGATTAACTCCTTTCTCAGGTAGCTCTTACCAGCCAACTGCCAACTCTCAAGTGTCGCATCAAATTGAGAAGGCAGGGGTTATGTATTAGTTCAGAGAGAAAGAAACCACTCCTATAAAAAAAACAAATTGCATCAAAAGAGAACAGCCTTGGCCCTACTTTAAAAAACAGTGAGCCAAGTATAACTCTCTAACCGAATTTAAGCGGCATTTAAGATAAACAACAGAAGTTTTATTCACAAACGTATAAGAAAAATTCTTATAATGAAAATCATTTCTGCCTTCCATTAACCCACTCAGGGGATGGGAAACAGAAATTCTTAAAGTCGGAATTTCTGTATTGTGTGTTTGTTTTTAGTTGTTTGAGTTGTGTTTTTTTTTGCTTGATTCACAGGCAGTTAACTCCTTTCACACTGGTGTCACCTTGATGCCACCTTGAAGATTATGATTCCATAAAGGCAGAAAGACAGCAGGAAATACCACACCACATTCGCCATTGCTGTTGGCTGAGCAAACTCTGTTTACCAGCAAAATAAAAGACAAATTCACTTTAATATCATGAGTGCCCTCCAAGTATTCTGACAGATCAGGAATGCAGCAACAAGAATCTTCAGCAAAACTTTTCCGAGTCAAGACCAACTTTTCAAGCACCAAAGACTGATTTTTTTTTTTTCTGAGTTGGCCTGATGGCTGACTGAAACTGCTAAATATTTATATAGTTATATGGTCATGCAGGGAAACTAAAGGTTTGTTTGAATTATGCCTCATATGCCTTTTACCTAGAGAATAATATCTTATGTTTTCCTAAATTTAGAGTTAGACCATTAAATGTAGTGGTCAGATCCTCATCAAAAATAAGTCATACAGAATGCCCTTACTTTGGAATTTCTAAGGGAGAGTTTTGAAAGTCTTCATACTGGAAGAAAGATTAAATATTCAGTTTTTCAAATTCATTTGGGTCAGAGAAAGCACACCCTCTCAATTCATAATAGCTGTCATCGATTTGGCAAAGTGAGCGTTCTATATATTCCACCTAAGAATTATTTACAAGGCATCCTAGCAAAGCTCAGCCTTATTTATTTCTGACAAGACAAACATCCAGAAATAAAAGACATCTTTTCATTCCTTCTCTATCTGTCAATCTATCGCCTTCTGCGTCAGAAGCACGAACGATTGGGAACTTCGTTCTACGTGTGACACAAGGAGGCTGCTATAGGCAGTGATGCAGAATGAACACAGAACAAGACGGAAAGTTGTCAGCTCCCCAAACTGGGATCCTAACAGTCCCCTTCTAAAGAGGAAGGGTGTGAAATGGAAAGGCTGTGGATTGGCAGGATTCAGTTTTAGATTCTGGCTCAGGGCTGTGAACCGGAAGTAAATCACAGTGTTTTGGGGGGTCATAGCTCCTCTGTATACACAATAAAGCATATAAACTGGGCTTACTGTGCCTGCAAGTTATAGAAACTCAATTCAAAATACTTTAAATTTTAAAAATTGGATTTACTATCTTACATAATCAAAATTTCTAGGTAGCAGACCTCAGGAAAGGCTGAACCTAGGTGCTTAAGGGGTAAAATACTGAACTGTCTCTCTTCACCCTTCACTCAGTGTCCTTTGAGCTTCATTTTCAGAGAGGCCCTTCTCAACGGGAGACAAAAATGGCCTTTAGAAACATCAGGCTTATATTCTAGCTGTTGTGTAACAATAGTGGAAGGAGAGAACATATTTCCCAACAGTTTCAGCAAAGGACCTGGAGCTGGTATTTATCACCTTTTGCTCACCTAACTTGAGCTCACATCAACTCCTGAACCAACAACCATGACCAAGATGAGACACAGTCACTTTGGCTTGAATCTGAGTCACATGCTCACCAAATACAATTCAAAGGAAGTCCAGGTGCCATTAGAAGAGAAAATGCAAACACATATTGGTGCAAAAAAACAACAGATATCAACTACATGAAGGAAATGGATTAGAAGCTATCAAAGTTTCCCTTCACACTCTAATAATCTAAGAACTGGTCATTGTAGAATTCTCTTAGTTTTGAAATACTCAAAAATACTGGAGAGACAAAAATGTTAAGTTTATTATTTGCCCAAATTAATTTTAATCTCTTTATATAATCAGTTACATAAATTATTCCAGACAAAATAACTATATAAATAAAACAGTGTCCCCAAAATGGGATGGTTGTGAGTTATATGATTGAAAAAATAGAACAATGATTTGGTGGAATTTATCAGATTTTTTCCCATAGATCTCCTTCTAGAGAAACATGTGGTCACCACTAAAGGTCAGCTGTTTGCCAAAAAGTAGCCCATTTGATTCATTATGGTAAACAATTGGAAATAAAATGAAAGATACTAGTACATAAAAATCACTCATTCTCAAATGTATTGGGTAAAATTCAGAAATACTCCAGGAATGAATAATAGGCATACTTAATAATTGTGGAAAAACTCATTGTATTCTGGCTAGGAGGCATGTGAACCAAATTCTTGTATGAAAAGCATGATGAGAGGAGTTCATTGATACTGCAAGTAGCTGAAGATAAAATTGCTGAGTTGTATAAGACAATGCAAATACTGATACCAAAAGAAGAAAAAATAGCAGCCCCACAAGAATGGATTTCATGATTAGCATTTTTAACGGATGGTGTTTACAACGGTTAATTTTATGTGTCAACTTGACTGGGCTAAGGGATGCCAAGACAGCTGGCAAAACCTGATTTCTGGAGGTCTGTGAGGGTGTTTCTGCAAGAGATTAGCCTTTGAATCTGGGGACTGAGTAAAGAAGATCCACCCTCACAATGCAGACAGGCACCATCCATTAAGGACTTGAAAAGAACAAAAAGGCAGAAGGAGGGCACATTCTCATTCTTCTTGAGCTGGGACGTCCATCTTCTCCTGTCCCCAGACACTGGCGCTCCTGGTTGGTTTTCAAGCCTTTGGACTCTGGGACTTACACCAGCAGCCCACATATATCCCCATCCCTTCTCAAGCCTTCAGCCTCAGACTGCGAGTTACATCATCAGCTCCCTTGGTCTTTAGGTCTTCAAACTTGGACTGAATTATACCACCAACTTTCCTGGTTCTTCAGCTGGTAAATGGCAGGGTCAGATTGTGGCATATCTCAGCTTCTATAATTGCATGAGCCAATTCCCATAATAAATCTCCTCTTATATATCCATAATCTATGTCTTTAATCTACCTCTATACCTATCTATATCCTGTTGGTTCTATTAGGGTTCATATGTCACTTTCAACGGGTGGTTAGATAAATGAAGTTTCCAAAAGCTTTTTTTTTTCTTAGATATTATTCCATGAAGCCATATGTAGGTGGCATTAACCTTTTTTCCTTCCCCTTACTAGTCTTAGTCTCTTTTCTTCCATTTACTGTGACTGTTTCTAACCCTTTGAAGTAGGCACTGCACTCTTGGTTTTTCTCTATCAAGGTTATATTTGATAGAAGCATCCGTTCTGTGGAATGCAAGACTTTTTCCTCCCAACAGAGGCAGTCACTCTAGTTTCTTAATGACGTCACCATTACATAAGCCACTGATGCACGTAATGATTTTTTCCAATGCTTTGGTGATGTTTAAAGGAATAGCAAGACAGCTTGGTAAGAGATAATTCCTAGTCTTTACAGAGGCAAAGAAGACTGGGTAGTCTTAAAATTCTTTTCAATACTGTTCATACTATGTTATGTATGTATGCAATCTACTTTTTTGTTGTTACAAAATAGCCACAACCAGTGACTATAGCCAAGATTCACTTATTTGTGTAAGAGAGAATAACAGTAGATGAAAGGTTTTCTAAGGAACGGGAGAGTCTCCCAGAAAACACTCAGTCCAAACATTTTCCATTTATCGCTTGCATATCATCAAGGCCTATAAATCATATGCAATCAAAGCTATGGTATTTTGAAGAAGGCATTATTTCAGAGGGCAATATGTGGTCTCACTCATATAACTAGCATTTTGTGCATCTGTACACATTTGTGCATGGAAAGTAGTAACTAAAATCCTTGAACAATAGATTCATTTTGTAGGTTGCTATGTCTGAGCAGAAGTTTTCTGTACTTTAAAAGCTGAACTTGAAACAAGAAAAGCAGAGACTGAGAACACTTCATAATTAGTATATACCTATGACCTGCCTGATAAGAAATTGTGTCTAGCAGTATGAAATATAACACTGCATGGGTATCAGTCAAGAAAGGCTAGATTATGCTACAGTTATTATCTCCCAACTCTTAATGGCTTCAAAAACAAATATTTATTTCTTACACTACATATTCATTGTGGGTCTGCAGGGGGACTCTTTCATCACTGAGGGACCCAGGCTTATGGAGAAGTGACCATCCTGAGTGTTATCAATCCAATAGCCATCCTGAAGGGAAAAGAACACTTTGTAGAATTCCTTACAGATAATTAAAAACTCCGCCTGGAAGTAGCACATGTCACTTCTGCCCAAAACTCCTTCATCAGAATTGACCACATAGTCCCTATCAAAGTCATCTGGTCCTTATCAACCACAAGAAAGTCAAACAGTTCAATTCTGTCATGTGTCTTGAAGGTGGAAAGCTGGATGTATTCTGTGAGAAACACTGATGACTACCACCAAATTAGATTGTAATGGAATAAAAGCTATGAAGACCAGGATCAAAGTATTGACCCTATTGTAGTTTGCATAAAAGTAGAGGTTCATTTGAATTCTGGTAAGAAGAAACTGGAAGTGAACAGCAGACCACATAACTACACATCATAAAATATTTATTAACTGTTTAGTATGCACTGTTCTGTTTGTTCTGTGGGTTCTAGTCCTTCCACATTATTTTGCTATCTCTACAAAATCTTGAGCAAAAGAATTCCTTTGGGTAATATTAAGCAAATTCATCTGAATCCTGAACTAGCACATATCATTTTGCATGCAATTAGAGAAGGTTAATAATATCTCCTACCTCCGCGGTCCCCCACCTTTTTGGCACCAGGGACCGGTTTCGTGGAAGACAATTTTTCCACAGACGGGGTCGCTGGTGGGGGGTGGTTCAGGTCGTAACGCCAGCAATGGTTCAGGCAGTAACGCAAGTGATGGGGAGCTGCAGATGAGGCTTCGCTCACTCATCTGCTGCCCACCTCCTGCTGGGCGGCCTGGGGGTTGGGCACCCCTGTCCTATATGATGCCCTTAAATAACACATATCCCTTTGTGAATGGTCTCTCCTTTCCCAGGCACACGTGAAGCATGTCATTGCTTCCCTTCTATATAAATTATGAAATTTACTCATTTAGTTAGTGTCAAATATGTTTTAAGCATTGCAGGAATGCACTATGGGTACTTATTGGCCTGAAATCTCAGACCTCATGCCTGACTTGAAGGGTTTCACTGTAAAGCTGACTCACCCTGCTGCCTCCTCAGACCCACACCCTCCCCAGTCTCTGGACTGACGGTCTATGTGCCACTCTCATGATTCATGGTCAGATGATTTTGGTCAGTACACGCATCTTAACTTACGGAGCTTTAAAAACCTTGCCACATTTACTCCATCCTGGAAATACAGGAAAACTCCCTCCTCTCACAGATACTTTTAATATAACAATATTTATCTCTTGGTGTGGTTATTTGAACGGTGACAACTTTAGAACTTTAGTCTCCACATTGCAGGTGGCAGGTCATGGGACCTAGTCTCCAAAACCACCTACCTTTATGACTGAAGGCCACTTTTGTATATTCCCTGTCTACAGAGCCCTTCTTATTGGGTGGCTTCTTATAAAGTTTAAAGGAGTTGATATCTCTAAAATGTTTCAAATAGAGCCTAGCAGGGACTCTGGACAAAGACGGCAACATAGGAAGCTCCTGAGTATCCCTCCTCCCATGGATGGTCCAAATATACAGCCACACATGGAGCAATTCTCTCTGAGAGAGATCCAGAAACGAGCTGAGTGACTCCTACACATTGGGTGACTGAGAAAATACTTGTATCAAAACTGGTAACACACTCTTGCAATAAACCCCACTGCCAACACAGAGCCATACAATTGGGAGGAAAATTCCAACTCCCAGCTTTTTCTTGAGCAATGAAGGGTTTGGACCACACATCAAGTGCCCCAACATTTAACACTGCCACCCAAAGGACAGGACCCCAAATCACCTAGCTCTGAAAGTCAATGAGGCTTACATTCCACAAATCCAACATGACTATAGCAAACTATGGAGGAGTTGTTAACTGGTACATGAGTACTTGTCACATCTATTCCCCCAAGGCTCAGCACTGAGAGAGCAGGCACAAAACACCCATCTCCCAGCTTTTCCCCTGGAAGGTATTGGACTACCTGCTTTAGAAACTGCTGCCTGAGGGTCCAGCTTCTAATGAGCGTCCATTTTAAGTGCTGACTGTATCATCCTCAGAGCCTGTTGGTTATTTTGTTGTTAAGCCTTAGGAATTCTTTGTTTATTCTGGTTATTAATCCCTTATCAAATATATGATTTGTAAATATTTTCTCCCATTTTGTGATTTATATTTATACTCTGTTAATACTGTCTTTTGATGCATGAATGTTTTTAGTTTTCATGAAGACCAATTTGTCTAATTTTTTCTTTTATTGTCTGTGCCCTTAAGGGTCATATGTAAGAAGTCATTGCCGAGGGAGAGAGGAGGAAGATGGCAGAAGAGTAAGACGCAGAGATCACCTTCCTCCCCACAGATACACCAGAAATACATCTACACGTGGAACAACTCCTACAGAACACCTACTGAACACTGGCAGAAGACCTCAGACCTCCCAAAAGGCAAGAAACTCCCCAGGTATCTGGGTAGGGCAAAAGAAAAAAGAATAAACAGACAAAAGGATAGGGACGGGACCTGCTCCAGTGGGAAGGAGCCGTGAAGGAGGAAAGGTTTCCACACACTAGCAGCCCCTTCGCGGGCGGAGACTGCGGGTGGCGGAGGGGGAAAGCTTCGGAGCCGCGGAGGAGAGCACAGCAACAGGGGTGCGGAGGGCCAAGCGGAGAGATTCCCGCACAGAGGATCTGTGCCGACCAGCACTCACCAGCCTGAGAAGCTTCTCTGCTCCCCCACCAGGGCGGGCGGGGCTGGGAGCTGGGGCTCGGGCTTCGGTCAGAGCGCAGGGAGAGGACTGGGGTTGGCTGTGTGAACACAGCCTGCAGGGGGTTAGTGCGGCACAGCTGGCCGGGAGGGAGTCCGGGGAAAAGTCTGGACTTGCCAAAGAGGCAAGAGACTTTTTCTTCCCTCTTTGTTTCCTGGTGCGCAAGGAGAGGGAATTAAGAACGCTGCTTAAAGGAGCTCCAGAGATGGGCACGAGCCGCGGCTAACAGCGCGGACCCCAGAGACGGGCATGAGACGCTAAGGCTGCTGCTACCGCCACCAAGAAGCCTGTGTGCGAGCACAGGTCACTGTCCACACCCCCCTTCCGGGGAGCCTGTGCAGCCCGCCACTGCCAGGGTCCCGGGATCCAGGGACAACTTCCCAGGGAGAATGCACAGCACGCCTCAGGCTGGTGCAATGTCCCGCCGGCCTCTGCCGCTGCGGGCCCGCCTCGCACTCCGTGCCCCTCCCTCCCCCTGGCCTGAGTGAGCCAGAGCCCCCGAATCAGCTGCTCCTTTAACCCTGTCCTGTCTGAGCGAAGAACAGACGCCCTCCGGCGACCTACAGGCAGAGGCAGGTCCAAATCCAAAGCTGAGCCCCGGGAGCTGTGCGAACAAAGAATAGAAAGGGAAATCTCTCCCAGCAGCCTCAGGAGAAGCGGATTAAAGCTCCACAATCAACTTGATGTACCCTGCATCTGTGGAATACCTGAATAGACAACGAATCATCCCAAATTGAGGTGGACTTTGAGAGCAAGATTTATTATTTTTTCCCCTTTTCCTCTATTTGTGAGTGTGTATGTGTATGCTTCTATGTGAGATTTTGTCTGTATAGCTTTGCTTTCACCATTTGTCCTAGGGTTCTATCCATCCGTTTTTTTTTTTTTGGTTTTTTTTTACTTTAAAAAAATGTTTTTTTCTTCATAATTATTTTTTATTTTAATAACTTTATTTTTTCTTATTTATTTTCTTGTCTTTTATCCTTCCTTCCTTCCTTCTTTCCTTCCTTCCCTTCCTTCCTTCCTTTCTCTTTCTTTCTTTCTTTCCTTTCTTTCTTTCTTTTCTCCCTTTTATTCTGAACCATGCGGATGAAAGTCTCTTGGTGCTGCAGCCAGGAGTCAGTGCCATGCCTCTGAAGTGGGAGAGCCAACTTCAAGACACTGGTCCACAAGAGACCTCCCAGCTCCACGTAATATCAAACGGCGAAAATCTCCCAGAGATCTCCATCTCAACACCAGCACCCAGCTTCACTCAACGACCAGCAAGCTACAGTGCTGGACACCCTATGCCAAACAACTAGCAAGACAGGAACACAACTCCACCCGTTAGCAGAGAGGCTGCCTAAAATCATAATAAGGCCACAGACACCCCAAAACACACCACCAAACATGGACCCGCCCACCAGAAAGACAAGATCCAGCCTCATACACCAGAACACAGGCACTAGTCCCCACCACCAGGAAGCCTACACAACCCACTGAACCAACCTTAGCCACTGGGGACAGACACCAAAAACAACGGGAACTATGAACCTGCAGCCTGCAAAAAGGAGACCCCAAACACAGTAAGATAAGCAAAATGAGAAGACAGAAAAACACACAGCAGATGAAGGAGCAAGATAAAAACCCACCAGACCTAACAAATGAAGAGGAAATAGGCAGTCTACCTGAAAAAGAAATCAGAATAATGATAGTAAAGATGATCCAAAATCTTGGGAATAGAATAGAGAAAATACAAGAAACATTTAACAAGGACCTAGAAGAACTAAAGATGAAACAAGCAATGATGAACAACACAATAAATGAAATTTAAAATACTCTGGATGGGTTCAATAGCAGAATAACTGAGGCAGAAGAACGGATAAGTGACCTGGAAGATAAAATAGTGGAAATAACTACTGCAGAGCAGAATAAAGAAAAAAGAATGAAAAGAACTGAGGACAGTCTCAGAGACCTCTGGGACAACATTAAATGCACCAACACTCGAATGATAGGGATTCCAGAAGAAGAAGAGAAAAAGAAAGGGACTGAGAAAATATGTGAAGAGATTATAGTTGAAAACTTCCCTAATATGGGAAAGGAAACAGTTAATCAAGTCGAGGAAGCACAGAGAGTCCCATACAGGATAAATCCAAGGAGAAACATGCCAAGACACATATTAATCCAACTGTCAAAAATTAAATACAAAGAAAACATATTATAAGCAGCAAGGGAAAAACAACAAATAACACACAAGGGAATCCCCACAAGGTTAACAGCTGATCTTTCAGCAGAAACTATACAGGCCAGAAGGGACTGGCAGGACATATTTAAAGTGATGAAGGAGAAAAACCTGCAACAAAGATTACTATACCCAGCAAGGATCTCATTCAGATTTGATGGAGAAACTAAAACCTTTACAGACAGGAAAAGCTGAGAGAGTTCAGCACCACCAAACCAGCTTTACAACAAATGCTAAAGGATCTTCTCTAGGCAGGAAACACAAGAGAAGGAAAAGACCTACAATAACAAACCCAAAACAATTAAGAAAATGGGAATAGGAACATACATATCGATAATTACCTTAAATGTATATAGATTAAATGCTCCCACAAAAAGACACAGACTGGCTGAATGGATACAAAAACAAGATCCATATATATGCTGCCTACAAGAGACCCACTTCAGACCTACAGACACATACAGACTGAAAGTGAGGGGTTGGAAAAAGATATTCCATTCAAATGGAAATCAAAACAAAGCTGGAGTAGCAATTCTCATATCAGACAAAATAGACTTTAAAATAAAGACTATTAGAAGAGACAAAGAAAGACACTACAAGGGATCAATCCAAGAAGAAGAGATAACAATTGTAAATATTTATGCACCCAACATAGGAGCACCTCAATACATAAGGCAAATATTAACAGCCATAAAAGGGGAAATCGACAGTAACACATTCATAGTAGGGGACTTTTAACACCCCACTTTCACCAATGGACAGATCATCCAAAATGAAAATAAATAAGGAAACACAAGCTTTAAATGATACATTAAACAAGATGGACTTAATTGATATTTATAGGACATTCCATCCAAAAACAACAGAATACACATTCTTCTCAAGTGCTCATGGAACATTCTCCAGGATAGATCATATCCTGGGTCACAAATCAAGCCTTGGTAAATTTAAGAAAATTGAAATTGTATCAAGTAACTCTTCCGACCACAACGCTATGAGACTAGATATCAATTACAGGAAAAAATCTGTAAAAAGTACAAGCACCTGGAGGCTAAACAATACAATATTTAATAAGAAGTGATCACTGAAGAAATCAAAGAGCAAATCAAAAAAATACCTAGAAACAAATGACAATGGAGACATGACGACCCAAAACCTATGGGATGCAGCAAAAGCAGTTCTAAGAGGGAAGTTTATAGCAATACAATCCTACCTTAAGAAAGAGGAAACATCTCGAATAAACAACCTAACCTTGCATCTAAAGCAATTAGAGAAAGAAGAACAAAAAAACCCCAAACTTAGCAGAAGGAAAGAAATCATAAAGATCAGAGCAGAAATAAATGAAAAAGAAATGAAGGAAATGATAGCAAAGATCAATAAAACTAAAAGCTGCTTCTTTGAGAAGGTAAACAAAATTGATAAACCATTAGCCAGACTCATCAAGAAAAAAAGGGAGAAGACTCAAATCAATAGAATTAGAAATGAAAAAGGAAGTAACAACTGACACTGCAGAAATACAAAAGATCATGAGAGATTACTACAAGCAACTCTATGCCAATAAAATGGACAACCTGGAAGAAATGGACAAATTCTTAGAAATGCACAACCTGCCAAGACTGAATCAGGATGAAATAGAAAATATGAACAGACCAATCACAAGCACTGAAATGGAAACTGTGATTAAAAATCTTCCAACAAACAAAAGCCCAGGACCAGATGGCTTCACAGGTGAATTCTATCAAACATTTAGAGAAGAGCTAACACCTATCCCTCTCAAACTCTTCCAAAATATAGCAGAGGGAGGAACACACCCAAACTCATTATACGAGGCCACCATCACCCTGATACCAAAACAAGGATGTCACAAAGAAAGAAAACTACAGGCCAATATCACTGATGAGCATAGATGCAAAAATCCTCAACAAAATACTAGCAAACAGAATCCAACAGCACATTAAAAGGATCATACACCATGATCAAGTGGGGTTAATTCCAGGAATGCAAGGATTCTTCAATATGTGCAAATCAATCAACGTGATACACCATATTAACAAATTGAAGGAGAAAAACCATATGATCATCTCAATAGATGCAGAGAAAGCTTTTGACAAAATTCAACACCCATTTATGATAAAAACCCTCCAGAAACTAGGCATAGAGGGAACTTTCCTCAACATAATAAAGGCCATATATGACAAACCCACAGACAACATCATTCTCAATGGTGAAAAACTGAAAGCATTTCCTCTAAGATCAGGAACAAGATAAGTTTGTCCACTCTCACCCTTACTATTCAACATAGTTTTGGAAGTTTTAGCCACAGCAATCAGAGAAGAAAAGGAAATAAAAGGAATCCAAATTGGAAAAGAAGAAGTAAAGCTGTCACTGTTTGTAGATGACATGATACTATACATAGAGAATCCTAAAGATGCTACCAGAAAACTACTAGAGCTAATCAATTAATTTGGTAAAGTAGCAGGATACTAAATTAATGTACAGAAATCTCTGGCATTCCTATACACTAATGATGAAAAATCTGAAAGTGAAATTAAGGAAACACTCCCATTTACCACTGCAACAAAGAGAATGAAATATCTAGGAATAAATCTACCTAAGGAGACAAAAGTCCTGTATGCAGAAAATTATAAGACACTGATGAAAGAAATTAAAGATGATACAAGTAGATGGAGAGATATATCATGTTCTTTGATTGGAAGAATCAACATTGTGAAAATGACTCTACTACCCAGAGCAATCTACAGATTCAATGCAATCCCTATCAAACTACCAGTGGCATTTTTCACAGAACTAGAATAAAAAATTTCACAATTTGTATGGAAACACAAAAGACCCCGAATAGCCAAAGCAATCTTGAGAAAGAAAAACAGAGCTGGAGGAATCAGGCTCCCTGACTTCAGACTATACTACAAAGCTACAGTAATCAAGACAGTATGGTACTGGCACAAAAACAGAAATATAGATCAATGGAACAGGATAGAAAGCCCAGAGATAAACCCACGCACATATGGTCACCTTATCTTTGATAAAGGAGGCAGGAATGTACAGTGGAGAAAGGACAGCCTCTTCAATAAGTGGTGCTGGGAAAAGTGGACAGGTACATGTAAAAGTATGAGATTAGAACACTCCCTAACACCATACACAAAAAGAAGCTCAAAATGGATTAAAGACCTAAATATAAGACCAGACACTATCAAACTCTTAGAGGAAAACATAGGCAGAACACTCTATGACATAAATCACAGCAAGATCCTTTTTGACCCACCTCCTAGAGAAATGGAAATAAAACCAAAAATAAACAGATGGGACCTAATGAAACTTCAAAGCTTTTGCACAGCAAAGAAAACCATAAAGAAGACCAAAAGACAGATGGGAGAAAATATTTGGAAATGAAGCAACTGACAAAGGATTAATCTCCAAAATTTACAAGCAGCTCATGCAGCTCAATAACAAAAAAACAAACAACCCAATCCAAAAATGGGCAGAAGACCTAAATACACATTTCTCCAAAGAAACTAGTAAGTTTCTTAAAAAACTAGTAAGTCAGAAAGAGAAAGACAAATACCGTATGCTAACACATATATATGGAATCTGAGAGAAAAAAAAATGTCATGAAGAACCTAGGGGTAAGACGGGAATAAAGACACAGACCTACTAGGGAATGGACTTGAGGATATGGGGAGGGGGAAGAGTAAGCTGTGACAAAGTGAGAGAGAGGCATGGACATATATACACTAGCAAACATAATACAGATAGCTAGTGGTAAGCAGCCGCATAGCACAGGGAGATCAGCTCCGTGCTTTGTGCCCACCTAGATGGGTGGGATAGGGATGGTGGGAGGGAGGGAGATGCAAAAGGGAAGAGATATGGGAACATATGTATATGTATAACTGATTCACTTTGTTATAAAGCAGAAACTAACACACCATTGTAAAGCAATTATACTCCAATAAAGATGTAAAAAAAAGAAAAGAAAAAGAAAAAAAAAAGAAGTCATTGTCAAGTCCAATGTTGTGAACCTTTTGTTTTCTTCTAAGCATTTTATAGTTTTAGCTCTTACATTTAGCTCTTTGATTCACCTCAAATTAATTTTTATATATGGTATTAGATAAGGGTCCAACTTCATTCTTTTGCATGTAAATATACAGTTTTCTCAGAAACACCTGTTGAAAATTGTCTTTTCCTCATTAAATAGTCTCAGCACACTTGTCAGATATTATTTGACCATATATGTGAGAATTTATTTCTGGGCTTTCTGTTCTGTTACATTGGTCTATATATCTGTCTTTATGCCAGTACCTCATTGTTATGATTAATGTAACTTTGTAGTAAGTTTTGAAATCAGGAAATGTGAGTACTCTAACTTTGTTCATCTTTTTCAAGATTGTTATGGCTATTCCATATGAATTTTAGAATGGTTTTCTTTCTATTTCTGCAAAAAACATTGTTGGGATTTTGATAGAGATTGCATTGACTTTATAGATCTCTTTGAGTAACACTGACATCCTAACAAGATTGTCTTCCATTCCATGGACATGCTATGACTTTATTTGTGTCTTGTCTAATTTCTTTCAGCAATATGTTGTAGTTTTTATCATATGTCTTTTTTTTTTTTTTTTTTTTTTTGCGGTACATGGGCCTCTCACTGTTGTGGCCTCTCCCGTTGCAGAGCACAGGCTCCGGACGCGCAGGCTCAGCGGCCATGGCTCATGGGCCCAGCCACTCCACGGCATGTGGGATCCTCCTGGACCAGGGCACGAACCGTGTCCCCTGCATCGGCAGGCGGACTCTCAACCACTGCGCCACCAGAGAAGTCCTATAATATAAGTCTTTAACCTCCTTGGTTAAGTTAATTCCTAAGTGTTTCGTTTGTTTTGATGCTATTGTAAATGGAATTATTTCCTTAGTTTTCTTATCAGATTGTTCGTTGTTGGCACATAGAAATACAACTGATCTTTGCATGTTGATTTTGTATCCTATTTTGCTGAATTTATTTATTAGTTCTAACATGTTTTTCCTGCAATATTTAGGGTTTTCTAAATATAAGACCATATCACTTGCAAACAGAGATAATATTACTTCTTCCTTTCGAATTTAGATGCCTTTTATTTCATTTTCTTGCCTAATTGCTCTGGCTAGAACGTCCAGTAATAGGTTGAATATAAGCAGCAAAAGCAGGCACTCATGCTTTGGTCCTGGTTTTAGAGAAAAATCTTTCAGTCTTTCACCATTAAATATGATTCTCGCTATGGATTTTTCATACATTGTTTGATTATGTTGAGGTAGTTTCCTTCCATTCCTAGTTTGTTGAGTGTTACTGTCATAAAACTGTACTGAATTTTGGCAAATGTTTTTCTACATCAATTGAGATGATTTTTTTCTTCATTCTGTTAATGTGGTGCATTATATTGATTGATTTCCATATTTCAATCATCCTTGGATTCCAAGAATAAGTCCCATTGGTCATGGTGTAAAATCCTTTTGATACACTGCTGAATTTGGTTTGCTGAATTTTGTTGAAGATTTTTTGCATTAATGTTCATAAAGGATATTGACCTATAATTTTCTTACAGTATTTTTATGTAGCTTTGGATCAGGGTAACACTGACCCAAATAGAATGATTTAGCAAGTATTTTCTATTCATCAACCTTTTGGAAAACTTTGAGAGGGATTGGTGTTAGCTTAGGGTGTTTTTTTGTTTTGTTTTGTTTTGTTTTAGTGTTTGGTAGAATTTACCAGTGAAACCATTAAGCCCAGAGCTTGTGGGCTTAATGGCTGACTTGTTGGCTGACTTTTTTTTAACTACTGATTTACTCTTCTAACTAGTTCTAGTTCTATTCAGGTTTTCTATTTCTTCATGATTCAGTCATAGTTCTGTGTTTCTAGAAATCCATTTCATCTGGATTATGCAATGTTTTGGCGTACGATTATTTATAGTACTCTCTTAGAATCCTTTTTGTTTCTATATAATCAGTAGTAATGTTTATTAATACTCACTATAAATTTATTTTTGTGCTTATTTTACACAAAGAATTTAGAGTACTTGAGGCACACTATAAGATGACAGCTAGCAACCTTTTTAGCCTTTGTTTCTTTCTTCTTTAAATATAGATGCTGACAGAAAAGATGGATTAGATGCAGTGTACTTTTTCCTCAGTTGGCGAATTCTTTAGAAAATTATAAATAATGAAACTAAACTGAGAAAATGATGTAAGCAGCATCATAGCTTCCAGTTACATTGGAATATATAACAGCCCCAAAGAACTTTGGAAAATACTTCTGAATTCCTGAAATCACTTTTTAGCAAGCAATGAATGGGTCTTCTCATATATTCTACAGCTTGGTAGCTTGGTGGAAAACACATCAATATATCACCATCCCCAGTGATTAAGGCTGGCCCCATAGCATCATCAACTTATGCCCTGCTCCAGGGATTGGCAAATCTCCTAGTTGACCATGTATTCTTAATTTTATAACATATGTAGATGGAACAGTAGCAGCACATCTCATCTTAAGAATTTTCAAAATTCATCAGGACTTCCCCCAAAACCTACAGTGCCATCACATTGCTCTCTCACACACAGCACAGCCACTCTCAACTGCATCCAAGAGAGAACCTGCAGATGCTACTGTCCTCCACACTGCTTCAGCTGCATTCTTAAAAGGCCAAGTGTTAAGGACTAAGGGCAGAAGGCTTGAGCTGTGCAGGAGGGCCAGAATGGGCAGAATGCACCATGGCTCAGAGCCAGGCAGTCAGGCTTGAGAAAGATCATGGGCCCATGCAACTGGTGCAAACCCAGCTGCTGGCGCCTGTATTTTTTTGATTTTAGTATCAATAATTTGAGGGTTTTTTTCTTAGTCCATGTAGCTAAATGTTTATCAATTCTGTTGATCTTTTTGAAGAACCAACTTCAGTTTTCACTGATTTTCTCTATTCTTCCCTATTGTTTTCCTATTGTATATTTCATTTGTATCTCCTTTAATCTTTAGTATTTCCTTCTTTCTTCTAGCTTTGGGTTTAGTTTGTTCTTTTTCTATTTCCTTAAGTTGTAAAGTCAGGTTGTTGATTTGAGATCTCCCTTCCTTTTTAAAGCAAAGATTTATAGCTATAAATTTCCCCCTTAGGGCTTCCCTGGTGGCGCAGTGGTTGAGAGTCTGCCTGCCGATGCAGGGGACACGGATTTGTGCCCCGGTCCGGGAAGATCCCACATGCCACGGACCAGCTGGGCCCGTGAGCCATGGCCGTTGAGCCTGGGTGTTCAGAGCCTGTGCTCCGCAACGGGAGAGGCCACAACAGTGAGAGGCCCGTGTACCACACACACACAAAATTCCCCCTTAGCACTGTTTTCACTGTGTCCCATAAGTTTTGGTATGTTATATTTTTGCTTTCATTTGTCTCAAGATATTTCCTAACTTCTCGTGATATTTTTCTTTGACCTATTGTTAAAGAAATAGGTTTATTTCTGGCTGTTAAGAGTATGTTGTTTAATTTCCACAAATGTGTGAATTTTCAGTTTTCCTTCCATTATTGATAACTAACTTTATCCTGTTGTGAGTCAGAGAAGATACTTTGTATTATATCTAGTTTCTAAAATCTAATGAGGGACTTCCCTGGCAGTCCAGTGGTTAAGACTCCGTGTCCCCAGTGAAGGGGGCGTGGGTCCAATCCCTGGTCCCGGAACTAAGATCCCACATGTCACGTGTAATTGACATGTAATAAACTGCACCTATTTAAATAAATACACACATACATAAATAATAAATTTTTTAAAAAATCTAATGAGAATTAACTTGTGGCCTAACAAATGGTCTCTCCTGGAGAATGCCCATGTACACTTGAGAAGAATGTGTATTTGTTGTTGCTGGGTAGAGTGTTCCTTAAAAGTTAGATCTAATGGATTTATTGTGTTGTTCAAGTCCTCTAATTCCTTGCTTCTCTCTTCTGTTTGGTTGTTCTATCCATTACTGAGAGTGGGGTATTGAAATCTCCAACTGTTATTGTAGAACTGTCTATTTCTCTCTTCAATTTTGTCCATTTTTGCTTCATATGTTTTGATGGTGTGTTATTAGGTGCATAAACATCTATAATTGTTATATTTTCTTGCTGTATTGAAACTTTTATTTATATACAATGCCTTTCTTTGTCCCCTGTAACCTTTTCATTTAATAGGCTTTTGATTTAAAGGCTATTTTGTCTGATATTAGTATATCCATCCCTGTCTCTTCTGGTTACTATTTCTATGAAATATCTTTTTTCATCCTCTCACTTTCAACCCATTTGTGTCTCTAGATCTAAAGTGAGTCCCTTATAGACAACATATATTTGGGCCATGTAATTTTATCTATTTTATCAATCTTTGTCTTTTGATTGGAAAGTTTAATCTATTTACATTTAAAGTAATTTTTAAAATAATTTTATTTATTTTTGGCTGTGTTGGGTCTTCATTGTTGCGCACGGGCTGTCTCTAGTTGTGGCGAGCGGGGGCTACTCTTCATTGGGGTGCACAGGCTTCTCATTACGGTGGCTTCTTTTGCTGTGGAGCATGAGCTCTAGGTGTCCAGGCTTCAGTAGTTGTGGCTCGTGGGCTCAGTAGTTGTGGCTCTCGGGTTCTAGAGCGCAGGCTCAGTAGTTGTGGTGCACGGGCTTATTTGCTCTGCAGCATGTGGGATCCTCCTGGACCAGGGATTGAACCCATGTCCCCTGCATTGGCAGGCAGATTCTTAATCTGTCCACCCCCATGGTAGTCCCCAAAGTAATTCTGTCATTTTGTTTTCTATGTGCTTTATAGCTTTTTGTCCATCATTTCTTACATTACTTTCTTTTATGTTGAACTGGTTTTTTTTTTTTTTTTGCAGTGAAACATTTTAATTCTCATTTTTTTGTGTGTATTTTCTATAGCTATTTTCTCTGTGGTTACCATGGAGATTACATTTAACATCCTAACATTATAATACTCTAATTTGAATTTATACCAGCTTAACTTTAACAACATACAAAAACTCTGCTCCTATACAGCTCTATCCCTACCCCCTTTCCATTATTGATTTCAGAAAATTACATCCTTATACATTGTGAGTCTAAAAACACTAACTAATACTTGTTTTTTGTGCATTAATCTCTATAATATGTAGAAAACAAAATGTGTAGTTACAAACCAAAGTTACAATAATATTAGATTTTAGACTAAGTTTTAAATGTATTAGCCTCTTAAATCATATACAAAACAAAAAGTATAGTTACAAACAAAAGTTACAATAACACTAGCTTTTATAAATGGTTTTGCATTTAATTACACGGAGCTTTTTATTTCTTTATACAGCTTTGACTTACTGTCTAGTCTTTTCGTTTCAACTTGTAGGGTTAGTATTGATTCTATCTGTTTGGTGACTAGAGCAGGGGAGAAGTTGTATCAGAATCAGTAGAAGAAAGGTAAGGTGAGAGGGAAAAAAATAGGAGAAATTAGAAGGTAACTTCTGTACTGATTCTGCCAAATACTGAACTGTCTACATGTATTTGAGGTTCAAGTAGTCGAGTATGTGCTAATGACCTCTTGCATGAATCTCTCTCTCCTGGGAAGCTATTTGTCTTCCCCTAGCAGTGGCTGTTTCTCCTAAGTCATTTTTCAATGTCTGCAATGGTCATAACAGCAATCTGTCATCCCCTGAAACCTTTAAGCATGCAGAATAAACGACTGAGGAAATTCATTTAGCCAATTGTAGAAGTTTAAGTCACAGCACTTAGAGCCCTGTTTGACCCTGCACACTCTTACGCCCACATTGTTTTGACACAGGAAAGGGGTGTGTGTGTGTGTGTGTGTGTGTGTGTGTGTGTATTCTTTAACACTGTATATTTCCCCCATGGGCGTTCAACACAGTGTTTTTCTTCCAAAGATCTGCAAATATTTTAAATGTTGTTTGGCACTTCAATATTCTATACACTAATAAAGAAAATCATTCCATAAATGAAACTGTGAGACAAGCAATGTATTTTAAGTTATGTTTATGGAAAACAGTTATTAAACTATGTTAATGCTTATAATGAAATTCATTGCTAATTCAATAACTAATTATATAGATAATGGTCCCTGCTTCTACTTGTCTTTTAGCTACTTTAGAGCTTCCAACTTTTTTTACTTAGTGCTTGGAATAATCTAGGAATGATAGGGCACAAAATCAATGCATTAATAAAAGCTGTAATTACATATAGTATCTGTATAGCACAGTTTACAAATCACTATTACCTATTATTCTCATTTATTATAATGCTTTAAACAAAACTATGAAGTTTTACTCCCACTGTAGAGATAAGAAAACTGAGATTAAAACTTTTGAATTATTTCCTGGGTTGTCACAGTCAGTAAGTGACAAATGTAGGGCTTAAACAAAAGCTTCTAATTCCTAATCGGTGTTCTTCCACTTTCTAGGGAAATCCTTGGGTGTTTTCAAGGCTCTAAGATTTGCCTATTTCTTACTTAAGGATATATCAGTGTTATGAGTTGAATTATAGCTCTCAAAAAGATGTTGAAGTCCTTCCTAACTCCCAGGACCTGTGAATATGACCTTATTTGGAAATACATTTTTTATAGAGGAGATGATCAAGTTAAGATGAGGTCATTAGCGTGGGCCCTAATCCCATGTGACTGGTGTCCTAATAAAAAGGGGAAATCTGTACACAGAGGGGGACGTGTACAGAAGGAAGATGATGTGAAGACACATGGAGAATCCATCTACAAGCCAAGGGATGCCTGAGATTGTCAGACAAGAGCAGAATCATGAATCAGTTCTTCCTCACAGTCCTCACAAGGAATCAACCCTGCTAATGCCTTGATTTTGGAGTTTTAGCCTTCAGAACTGTGAGAAAACAAATTTCTGTTTTTTAAGCCACCTAGCTTTTGGTACCTTGCCAAGGCATTCTCGGGAAACTATTACAGTCAGTGACAATCATTGATCAGTTTGTACTCTACATGCAGCCTTGGATTGGATAGATAGCTGTACTCTGTACTGTTTTCCACCTAAGGAATTCAGAACATAATTAAGGAAACTCTTTTATTTCATTGAAATTCTTCCTATATGGGTATTGAACCAATCCTGAGCAAGATAAGGAGTTCAATAAGCAGTTGATCACCATCAATAGAATTAATTTTATTGTTAGAGGCCTGGCATGCCAAAGAAGTCTGAATGCTAACTAACCCCACCCACCAGAATGTTTATCTTTAGTAAACCAATATCTGGCCTTAAAAACCCTTCTCACCATTCCAGAAATCTCCTGTCAACACACAGAAATTAGAACCAAAGATGATACTCATTTGCCTTCCCTTTTCTAGGCTCTTTGTCACATGTTTATACATGTGTGCACGTATATAGGGAGAGGATGAAACCTAGCTTCGCACACCCATCCATAGCCACCCTTAAATTTCCACAGTACATTGCTATGTTGGTCCCACCTCTAAAACTGAGTTTCTGGATCATTTTTCTTCTCTGTACTTCGTTCCTGCTGGAAATTAGAGTTTTCTCTTAACCTAAGCCCATGTTTTGGACTCCGGACACCCGACCCAGTTTTGGCCAATCTCCTCCCCAAAGAGATGGGATGTTTCCACTGGACATATTTCTATTTTAAATTGTAAAAGATACCAAAATCTTGATAGTGCTGTCTATCTCTTTTCTGTTTAGTCATTGCTCTTGAACATTTCAATGCTGTGCCCCACTCATGCTCAGTTAAGATTGCCTACCTACATCAGGCCCAAGCTCATCATGAAATAGCTACCACTTGTTGAGAGGCTCTTCTCATTACAATGATAGAGGCATAATTCATGAATATCTAACAATAATCCGAAGAAACAGGTAAACTATTATTCAAATTTTACAGAGAAAGAAGCTTAAGTTGTCAAACAAATGGATGATTTAAATACTGGTATGAGGGTTGAGAAAATGAATGACTTTAGTGACGGGATTTTTTTTTTAATCTTTTTATAAGTCAAGGAGTTTCCAATTCTTTGCTTTCACCTAGATTGACTGAAGAACTTACCAGCTGACAGGTGTTCATAAAAAGTATTTTTGATGATTAATCATTATATGATTTTTGTCATGTGTCTCAAAAGGATTTAAAACTGAGTGACATTTCCATCACAAAGCTCCTTCCATTCCCACCTACTGTTCAGTAAATAATATTTCTCAGACATCCATAAAAACAAAAAATAGGAATAGAATTGATGTTGATCCTTATCTCATTTAGCAATAACAGGAATACATGAACTAATTGGAAACAAAAAAGTTTCCATCATCCCATCAAAAGATGCATCTCCAAAAAAATAATGACCCTGGTATAGATGCTGATCAAGAAATCAAAGAGCTAAACTAGCTCTCATTTACTGACAGGATCATTTTGGGTAATTCCAATGCCAGACATGGAAATCAATATGAAAGCCCAGAACTGAGAGTATTACATCTTTCAGGAAACTCCACAGAACAGCCATCTTAACCAATAAGAGAAGAATTTAATCAAATTTGAGTAACTGACAGCCTCTGAGATAAATATGATTATTTCCATCAAGTTAAAGAAGGTCTAAAATAGGTCAACAATTATTATTTCTTTCCCACTAAAGTTCAATAGGCATGGGCTGGTAAAGAATTACCTGATGTTCCTCTTTAAAAGCTTTCATGATCTGAGTTAAAAATGTCTACTCAGATAGACCAGTTCAGTGCTACACCATCATTTTCTACTCTGGCAACCATATCAGGAATAGAATTTGGGACAAATAATTTAATTTCTGAGAATTTAGCCCAACATCTTAATAAGGTGCCAAATTACAGGTTGCTATGAGAATTAAGTTACATAAGACATGGTTTGTAAAGCACCTACTTTTTAACTTCTTGGCGAATGAAAAGTATAAATAAGTACTGATAAAGACTGAATTTTAATAGCAGATCAAGTAGGACCTTGGTTTGTTCCTTCCCATGATAATCCTTCGCTCTCTGGTATGGGCAGTACCAACACTAGAACAATCTACATTGATTATAAAAAGCATGGAGAAAAGGAAGATTTAAATTTTATCTTTGACTCAAGCATTAGAGATGCCCCTTAAGTAGGCCTACTATATGCGGACGTGGAAGACACATTTGTAATTCCATTCTTTCATTAATAAGTCATTTATTAGGCACCTGATATATACCAGGAAATAGGGCTATAAACCTAAAGAGAAAATTAACCTTAACAGACTCTTAAATAACTATGAAAAATAAACACAATGTGATGTGAAATATGCTTTCCTAAATGAATATATTATGGTGAAAGGGGTGATTAAAAGAAGTTAGTAGGATCACGAAAGAGGTGATATTAGAGGTAATATTTATAAAATATTCTGGATTTTGCTCAAGGGGCAAGAAAAGAGACCATAGCTGTTATGGTCGCTACTGAGCTGGCACATCACTGGAATTCAATAATCATTTATTGTCAACAAGTCACTTAGTGACTATTTTTAATCAATGAAATGATGAAAAGGTGTACGAAAAAGGAAAATGTGTATGCTTGGATCTTAATATGTATGTTGGCTGTCTTCAGATGAGCTGCAAAACTATTTGAGTTTCTTTTGTGCAGGGTTATCTCTAATTGTTTAAATTTTACCATGAAGGCAAGAGTAGCCAGCATATCCTCTGGACTCATACAGAACAAACTTCTCTTTCACTGGGAAATGCTTACACTATTTGCATAATGAGCTCCGGTCTTCACTTCTCTGACTTAAATACTCCTAAATACTTTCAAAGATTTTTCATCTGATTGAATTCTAGCCTCTTCACTATAGTGGTCTTTTTTCCTTTGGATATGCACCAATTTTTTAAATGTCCATGGTGAAATTGGGTGCCCAACACTCAAACGTATTGTTACAAATACAGTAGACAATAGGACAGATGACAGTAGCTTCATTTACACATTATTTTCTACTAGAAAGTGCCCCATTGGGGAAAACAAAGATGTCAGTATAGACTATCTAGGCAAGATCTTTTCTTGTCATGATTTGCTAAGTGTTGCTTCCTTCTTCTACTCTGTTTTCCTATTGCTAGGAAGAAAAACCAACCCATATCCTGGAAATACATTTTTTTGCATTGGGATAACACATTTATTGCTAGCATGTAACTTTAAAAGCCAGAACATTACTTAGACATTACCCAGGAGCCCAGCAACCTCAAAGTTTATGCCCGGATAAGACTCAGAAGAAACAAAACACCAAATCTGCAATAATGTTCTCTTTATTTCACAATAATAGTGTCTTTATTTTTTATACGGCCCATCACCAGAGTCTGTTGATACTGGATGCCAGCAAGTTCATAGCCGTGCATGGAGATGCTCCTACACCCTTTAATTCCTAAGCCTTGTCTTCTCCTCTTTCCCTACTTTGGGCCATTCTAGAGTCCCAAACATTTTTTCCCTAAGAGGCTATAGAATCCCACCTTTTTGGGCATTAAGATAATCTGAGATTTTTGTAAATAGCATAGCCAAAGCATCAAAACTTCTTACTCTTAAAACTCAGAAACAGGGAAATTCAAATCAAAATCACAATGAGATGTTGCCTCACACCTGTCAGAATGGCTATCATCAAAAAGAACACAAATAACAATTTTACTGAGGATATGGAGAAAAGGGGATGCTAGTACACTGTTGCTGGGAATGTAAATTGGTACAGCCACTATGGAAAAATGTTGGTGGGAATGTAAATTAGTACACCCACTATGGAAAACAGTACAGAGATTCCTCAAAAAATTAAAAAGAGAACTACCATATAATCCATCAATTTCATTCCTGTGTATTTATCCAAAGAAAATGAGAACACTAATTAGAAAAGATATATGCACCCCAATATTCATAGCAGCACTATTTATTATAATAGCCAAGATATGGAGGCAACCTAAGTGCCCATTGATAGACAAATGAATAAAGAAGATGTGGTATACTATACAATGGAATATTACTCAACCATAAAAAAGAATGAAATCTTGCCATTTGCAGCAACACAGGTGGAGGGTATTACGGTTAGTGAAATAAGTCAGACAGAGAAAGACAAATACTGTATGTTTTCACTTATATGTGGAATCTAAAAAACAAAAGAACAAGCATAAAATAGAAACAGACTCATAGATACAAAGAACAAACTGGTGGTTTCCAGAGAATAGGATGGTGAGGGGATGAGTGAAATAGGTGAAGAGGATTAAGAGGTACAAACTACCAGTTATAGAATAAATAAGTTATAAGGATCTAATGTACAGCACAGAAAATATAGTCGATGTTTTATAATAATTTTGTATGGTATATAATCTATAAAAATATCAAATCACTATTGATATTGTAACCTGAAACAAATATTGTAACTCAACTATACTTCAATACATAATAAAGAAAAATAATACAGAGAGATGCCACAGAGCTCTAAAACTTAATGACTTTATATTAGTACTTAGGAATTATCAATCACTATGTGATTTTCTAATCTTATAGGTAGGCATGGTCACCCCTGGAGACTGTCATCAATTATCTGGGAAGGAAGTAAGGGCTTTTTTCCTCTATGCCTCCATCTTCTAATATTCAGGTAATCTGTCATATGCTCATGGAAGCCAGTCATCCCTTGTAAACCATGGTTACATGTTACTCTCCATTTATTTCTCTTTTGTTATTGCCCAACTTTCAGATAAGTCTTACATAAATAATATAAATATCCCAACTTTAGCCTAACTGTTAATAGAAGGACAGATTCCCTCTTAGAGAAGAAAGTTCAAAGGGAAACAATACCATACATCTGTGCCATCTACAAAATGGTGCAATAGAAATCCTCAAGAAACACCCTAGAGGAAGGAAACAACGTCCGGTTATACAGCCTTAGCTAAGTCTCTTCTTTATGGAAATTCTCCCTTTGCTGCCAACCCTGAAAAATCTGGTTTCATTAAGGAAGATGCCAAGTATATATACATTTATTTGAGATTCTAACCAACTCTAAGCCTGTGGGATCCAAGGTGTTCCCATCAGCACCAAACACTGGTTCAGAACTCTAGCTGGTTTTCTGGGCTCATCTTTGTAAGAGCCACCACACACCCATCTAGATTTCTCAGCACCCTATTTTCCTTCAGACCTCTAGAGCTATGAAAGAACTATAGAAAGATGAACTCCCTGGCTGATGACTTCAGAAATCCCCAAATCACACCCACTGAAATCCCTAATCACATCACAAAAAGGCCCAAGGAGGCTTTTCCTGTAGGGAAACCTTAATATCAAAGCAAATCCATATTCCACTTCAACACCTGTGCAAGGAGAGAAGGTCCCAGTTGGGTCTCTGTTCACTTACTGCAGTTGTTGGAATTAAGGACCTGTCCTCCTGCCTCTCTCTCTCACTGGGGAATATTTAGGGAACAGTTCTTTCTGCTGATCACTAGGACAATGGTTGCTATCATGCTGAGACTTAAGATTGAAATTTAAAAACAAATATTTCCCCTATTCCATTCAGGTTTAGATAAGAGTCTCAAACATTCTCTCAAGAATCAATAATCTAGGGCAGAAAAGTATTGTGTAGCAAGAAAACAGAAATCACCTCTCCACAAATTTTGCCTGGTTCCTAAGAAATGTCCTAGCAATTCTATATAGATTCAAAGAACTACTTAACTATGTAGATTTCTAAATACCATATATTTAATATTAGCCTCCCAAGTTGTGCAAAACTTATGAAAAGTATTTGCTTCATCACCTTCTTACTCACAAGGGAAATAGTTTCTGGGCTATAGTTGGCCCCCCGCACAATCCAATCAGGAACTCCCCACAAGATCCCCACGTCTTGAGTACGTCAAGAATAGTAGAGGGCATTTACCATTGCAACAAAAAGAATAAAATACCTAGGAATAAACCTACCTAAGGAGACAAAAGACCCATACGTGGAAAACTATAAGACACTGATGAAAGAAATTAAAGATGATACAAACAGATGGAGAGATATACGATGTTCTTGAATTGGAACAATCAACATTGTGAAAATGACTATACTACTCAAAGCTATCTACAGATTCAATGCAATCCTTATCAAACTACCAATGGCATTTTTCACAGACTTAGAACAAAAAATTTCACAATTTGTATGGAAACACAAAAGACGTTGAATAGCCAAAGCAATCTTGAGAAAGAAAAACAGAGCTGGAGGAATCAGGCTCCTGGACTTTACAGTATACTACAAAGCTACAGTAATCAAGAAAGTATGGTACTGGCACAAAAACAGAAAGATAGATCAATGGAACAGGATAGAAAGCCCAGAGATAAACCCACACACATATGGTCACCTTATCTCTAATAAAGGAGGCAAGAATATACAGTGTAGAAAAGACAGCCTCTTCAATAGGTGGTGCTGGAAAAACTGGACAGCTACATGTAAAAGAATGAAGTTAGAACACTCCCTAACACCATACACAAAAATAAACTCAAAATGGATTAAAGACCTAAATGTAAGGCCAGACAGTATAAAACTCTTAGAGGAAAACACAGGCAGAACAGTCTATGACATAAATCACAGCAAGATCCTTTCTGAGCCACCTCCTATAGTCATGAAAATAAAAATAAACAAATGGGACCTCATTAAACTTAAAAGCTTTTGCACAGCAAAGGAAACCATAAACGAGATGAAAAGACAACCCTCAGAATGGGAGAAAATATTTGCAAATGAAGCAATGCACAACGGATTAATCTCCAAAATATACAAACAGCTCATGCAGCTCTATATCAAAAAAACAAACAACCCAATCCAAAAATGGGCGGAGGATCTAAATAGACATTTCTCCAAAGAAGACATACAGATGGCCAACAGGCACATGAAAAGATGTTCAACATCACTAATTATTAAAGAAATGCAAATCAAAACTACAAGGAAGTGGGGCTTCCCTGGTGGCGCAGTAGTTGAGAGTCTGCCTGCCAATGCAGGGGACACGGGTTCGAGCCCTGGTCTGGGGAGATCCCACATGCCGTGGAGCAACTAGGCCTGTGTGCCACAACTACTGAGACTGTGCGTCTGGAGCTTGTGCTCCGCAACAAGAGAGGTCGCGATAGTGAGAGGCCCGCGCACCGCGATGAAGAGTGGCCCTGGCTCGCCACAACTGGAGAAAGCCCACGTACAGAAACGAAGACCCAACACAGCCATAAATAAATAAATGAATAAATTAATTAATTAATTAAAAAAAAAACTACAATGAAGTATCACTTCACACCAGTCAGAATGGCTATCATAAAAAAATCTATAAACAATAAATGCTGGAGAGCGTGTAGAGAAAAGGGAACCCTCTTACACTGTTGGCAGGAATGTAAATTGATACAGCCACTTGTGGAGAACAGTATGGGGGTTCCTTAAAAAACTAAAACTAGAGCTACCCGTATGGCCCAGCAATCCCACTACTGGGCATATACCCTGAGAAAACCATAATTCAAAAGACACATGCACCCCAATGTTCATTGCAGCACTATTTATAATAGCCAGGTCATGGAAACAACCTAAATGTCCATCAACAGAGGAATGGATAAAGAAGATGTGGTATCTGTATACAATGGAATATTACTCAGTCGTAAAAAGGTTTGAAACTGGGTCATATGTAGAGATGTGGATGGACCTAGATTCTGTCATACAGAGTGAAGTAAGCCAGAAAGAGAAAAACAACTATCGTATATTAACACATATATTTAAAATCTAGAAAAACAGTACGGATGAACCTATTTCCAGGGCAGGAACAGAGATGCAGATATAGAGGATAGATGTGTGGACACAGTGGGGGAAGGGGAGGGTGGGATTAATTTGGAGATTAGGTTTGACATAAATACACTACCATGTGTAAAACAGATAGCTAGTGGGAACCTCCTGTATAGCACAGGGAGCTCAGCTCGGTGCTCTGTGATGACCTAGATGGGTGGGATGGGGGGGAGGGAAGTCCAAGAGGGAGGAGGTATATGTATCCATATAGCTGATTCACTTCGTTGTACAGCAGAAACTAACACAACATTGTGAAGAAATTTTACTCCAACAAAGAAAAAATAAAGAACAGTGGGTAACACCATTCTCCAATTTCTACCCTTCCACCCTTTCCACGCCATTTGTAATAGGAAATACATTTTAGATTTCCGTGTTCTGGAGACTTTGAAAGTAATTATAACTACCAGTTGAACTCCAAGAGATAGGTTGCTGAGATTCATGGCTTGCTTTGCTTCACACAAGCTCATCAGAACAGTCATGATAGGAAAATAAAAAAGACTTGCAAGAAACATATTATTTGCTCTTTCTTAGGGCTTCAGTTCTCTAAGCCTCTGTCCTACCTTTAAAAAGCTGGAGGACTGGTAAGGTGCCTAACTACAGTATCATCTTTAATTTCACCGGTTTCTCCCTTTGTGATAACATGCAGTGAATCAAATATGGGAAGTGTCAAAAGATAAAGGTCTTTAAGAAGTTTTACAACTTCAAGTTTTGAATAGCTTTAGGTGTCTTCAGAAGAGAGGTGCTCGAAGGGCTAGATCATCTGCAGGTCCTTAAGAGACCTAGCAAGAAAATAACAATTCCTCTACCTCCTCCGTCTCTTCCAAACTCTGCCATGAGACTGGTCATTAGTTCTAGGTTCTCCCTCTCCACACTTCACAGAGAAAGCTAAACCCAGGCCATCAACGCTTCTATCCCAGAGAAGGATTCCAGCATTCACCTGTAAGTTCCTGGACAGCTTCTCTGAGAGGCACAGATATACTCCTTTTGATTCTGCTTCCAGGTCAGAGATCCATCTAGCTCTTGAAAACTCTGAAAACTTGGGATTCCTTTTTCCTAATGCTACCTTGTTCTCGAGTCTTGAGCAAGTGGTTACAATAATATGTCTACAATGGGGTTACAATGTCAAAAACTGTATGAGAATCCTGTACTCTTATCGAACAGAGCAGCAAATGTCAGCGCTCACTTATTTGAAGTGTTGTTCTAGCTAAATGCTCATCTGGGACTTCACAGCGTTCACTGGCGTCCTGGGGATATGAGCATACTCTACAAATACAGGTTAAACTCAGTCAGGCCACAGAAGAACTTCAGCCCCATTATTTCCAGATATGTAACAAAAATGTCACCTCTTCCACCGCATAGCTGCCTATCAGGGGAGAAAGAATTACTCTTCATTTCTTGAGGGCCCTCCCAGTGCCTGACTCTGGACTAAAACTCAAAAAGGAAAAATGACTAACCGGAATAGTTGTCCCATGCATTCTAAACACTGAGGTGAGCCAAGAATCAGTACTTGCTGATTTTTTTTGTCAGTACATCCAGGAACATATTTTCTAAATGAAATAAAGGTAATCACATTCCCAGACGTCCAAAAAATACACCTTTAATTTTTCTAAAAATGTATCCTCTTCTAGGGATAAGTATGTTCATGTTGTCCTGGTGTCTCGAGAAGTTTTATTTAGCAGTTCAGGACGAAGCATCTAGGGCAGGCCCTGAGTCCCCACGGGCCACACCGATTCCCTGTGCACTCAGTTGACTGGGGCAAGGGTTGGGGGTGGGGTGCTGTGGAAGAGTGGGGCCCAGGCCTGTTCCCTCTAAATAAAGTAGAAGCAGCAAAACAATGGCCCCCTCAGCCAGGGCGTGGAGGATCCTGGCAAGAGGAGCAGGCAGGGAATACTCTGGGGCTAGATACTATTGGGCTAGATACAAGTGAACCCAGGACACAGATGTGGGCACCTGGTCAGGCCAGGCTCTTTCAGCACTTTTTTTTTTTTTTTTTTTAATAAAACTCATCTTTTGCATACCAGAAGGTGAAAAATGCATTGGAAAAAAAAGCCACTAAATTCATTCTCAGTGTACTCAATGCTCAACCTGCACATGAATTTCTTTTTTACATTTTTACAGTCAAACTGGTACAGAATTTGGAACAATTTGAAGTGAATTTGGAGCAGTCTACTCAGAAAATATATCTGCATACCAAGAGATGTGGTTCCCACAAAGTACCTGGTGATCAGTTTCCTGATAATTTGTCATAAAAAGATGGAGAGGGGCTCTCTGTTTATCCCCATGGTGACAACATTCAGATTTGAACAACTCCAGCCTCAAAAAGAGCTCTCACCATTAGCCAACACAAAGCAGAGTGCTTGAGATATGGTGACTTTTCAAAAGCACCACATATTTGAGACTCTCTTGCATGTACATACACTGCTTCTGAGGCCAAGATAAGTTGACCATTTTAGTCGGTATGTCATTCTTTTTTAATAAAAATGCACTTTGCTATTGAAGGACACATCAACTTTTTAGAAGGATTTTAGCACTTCATTAAAATGTTAAAAGATGTCTTTAAGATAGCTAGCTTATAAGTAATTGCCAAATATGTTTTACTCAAAATGAAAGCTGGGAGATAAGAGAAAGACAAAAGGTGGACCCAATACTGTGGGAGACACATGTTTAAGTAAGGAAAACACTCAAATATGTTTCTTTGCTGAAACAGCCTGGCTGTTGGAAAGTGGATACAAGACTCAGATAATTATGGAGATCATCTGGTTGTACTATGAAGAGATACCAAAATAGATAGATGATGCATTTAAGCATTCAGTGCTCATGCTAGAAAAGAAGAAAAGTAAAAATTAATGTGAAGAACAGAAATTAATGAAACAAAGAAGATGATCAATAAAGCCAACAATTATTTGGAAAAAATAAGTACTTAGACAAATTTCTGAAGAGTATGATGATCAATTGTCCACTAATTAATCTCCAGACAACTCAATTCCCATCAAAATCTTGACAAAGGACAACTTCATGGAAGTTGACAAGCCTACTATGAAATTTATATGGAACAGTAAAGGGTCAAGCATTGCCAACAGACTAACTCTCCTCTTGAAGAAGAGTGTAGTGTGGAACTTACCTCACCATAAAATGAGAACAGAAGAAAAGACAGAGGACAAGAGCTGAGAAGAGTGGAGAGTAGAATAGATCATGTGTGTGTATGCGTTCTGTGCATTGCCAAACCTATGTAATGCTGAGTCCTGATAAAAGATAAAAGTTGAAACACTCCACTCAAGAGACACTTGAACATGTGAAGAAATATGTTCAAGCATGCCCACAGCAACAAAAAAGCTTTAAAAAACCCCAAATGTCTACCAATAAGATAATGGATACAATGTATTGGTAAAGTGGGATACTATTCAGCGGAACAGAAGAATGAACTGTAGTTATATGTCTCAAACATGAATGAATCTCAGAAACGTGTTAAATGCAAAACAGAAGTTGAAGAAAAATAGTCACATTGCAATTGCATTTATACATAGATTTGAAACCAGCACTAATTTATCACATAGATGCAAATTTTATAGTAAAACTATAAAGAAGAATTTCTAACCCTATGGGAGGGGAGGAGAGGAAATAAAATGAAAACCTAAGGGGAAAGTTACATAAAGGGCTTTAGAAATATTAGTAATGTATTCTTAAGCTGGGTGGTAGGTATAGGCAGGGTTGATATTCAAAACATATTATGCAATAATCCAAACAGTCTAACTACCAACGAATCTAAAAGGACAAATGCTGTAGTAATTTATCAGAGCCCAAACAGTGACTGCTTTCCAGGCTTTATATGTTTAAGAACTGAATCTTAAAAGAGGTTCACGTCCAAAGAGATGGGGCGTGGCGGGGGGGGGGTAAGGGAAGTACCTGGAGGTTCAGATCAGCAGTTACCTACCAGTCAGTATGGACACCCTTCCACAGTCACTATCGCCACACTAGTGCCTACCATCTGAATAATAAATAGTCATGGATATAGGAATTTTTTTTATTCCTTGTACCATATAGTATATATTATATTGATATTTTTGTATATATACAACAGCACTTCCCAATAGTAATATAATGCATGCCACAGATGTGAGCCATATATGCAATTTTGAATTTTCTGTTAGCCTCTTTTTAAAAAGTAAAACAGGTAAAACTAATTTTAATAATATTTTGTTCAATTAAGTTATTTCCAAAATATAATTTCAACAGGTGAACAATATAGAAAAATTGTTAATGGAATATTTTTGTACTAAGTGTTCAAGATTCAATATGTGTATTTTACATAAATAGCACTCACAAGCTGAACCAGCCACATTTCAAGTGCTCAGTGTGGCTGGTGGCTAAGACCCTGAACACCACACATATAGACTATTTTATGAATTTAAATGATAGAATAAGAATTTTCATATCTGTAGATATGGAAAGATCTCTCAGACATTATTTAATGCAAAAAAGAAAGATATAAAAGAGTACATATAGATAGTATGATTCAACCTGTTTAAGTATATGGGAAATACATTTTCTTCTGGAAAACTATTAAAACTATTAATGGCAGTGTTTCTTGAAGAGAAGAGCTAGAGACTGAGGACTCAGTGATATTTTTTCTGAATTTTAGTACCTCTATGAACTTTAACTTTTTAAAGCGTGAATGTCTATTATTTTTATTTTTAAGAATAGAAACAAATAGTTAATACTGAGGCATATAACAGTGAGAAAAATACTATGAAATAGAAATAGTTAATTTAAGGGGATCCTCAATTACATTTCCTACCAAAAATGTCAAAACTCTAGATTTTGTAATGAAGTGGTAATTTGCCATTCTCTGTCTACTTTGACAGACAGGCATCCCAGACAGGCCACGATGATCACTTGCCCGGTGAACACTCTGCTTTTCCCCACATTGCGACTCCTGATCGAACTGAAAATAGATGTAAGATTAGGGAATTAAGTAAGCCAAGAAGGAAAGATGCCTAAAACTTTTATGGCTTTACAGACTTGAATTCAAATGCTTTGGTACATGCAAGATGCCCTAGATCTACTCTCCCCTGGAATCGCTAATTTAGTAGTCCTTTAAAGAAGGAAGTGGACTTCTATCTGACCTAATTTGCTCCTGACACACTCACGTTCATGATTATTGCATCCTTTTAAGTGTATCTAAAAGAGCTTTTATGAAGAATCTTAATAAAGTTTTTCCTAGGGGCCGCATCAGCATTACTAGATTGTTTTCCAGAGTCTTCTATATTTCCATTTTGGAAAATCAGGACTACCTGGCTCCACCTTTGCCTCTGACCCTTTTCTTGTTTTCTGTATATCCTTAAGATCGTCAGCATTATTCAAGAATCCCTCCTGAAGTTTTATCAGTGTTCTTAAATTATTAATACTGACCAGGACAGTTGAATCCTGTGGGGGTGGCCCTGTTCTACTCTATTTCTTTAATAATGCTAGTTGTGTGATCCTTAATCTGCAGTGCACTTTTAATGGGAAAAAAAAAGATTTAGGATTTGAGTCACAAGGCCTTCATTTCATCATATGTTGATATTACACCACCATCCCCAACCAGTAGGTCTATTACTTACTCTCTTTTCCCTCTCACTCCAAAATAAATGAAAGTTTATTCTCAGCTTTTTCACCTTAGTCCTATTCTTCAAAGTTCTTGCTGCTAAGCCTGACCAACAGCTTCCAGCCAAAGTGGAGTCAAGGTGTGAGCAGTACTGCACTTGGCCACGACAGGGCAGTGGAGGCCTAGAGCCAGGTGGTCACGCAGTCTCCTGTGGCTCTGACCAAAGAAAAATGAGCCAGAACCTTCTGATCTCACCGACCACAAGGCCACAGAAAAATGGGGGGTGCACCAAGCATGGCCTGAGCAGGAGGACGTCAGCGTTTCCATTAATTCATTCGACATTTGATGAACAAACTGAAAAATCAACTTCACCTCTTTAACCTGGTATGCCTTTGTTTCATTAATTTTTGTTCTATACCAGTGCCTTTTAAATATATCATGTAGCCATCATCATCACTGACCCATCCCAATAGTTTCTGATCCAAGAGGCCTGGAGTCAGGCCCCAGGAATTTCTATTTGATCAAATACCACAGCTGACTAATTCAAATTAAAGGTGGAGAACCATGTCTAATCTCTTAATCAATTCCATACAGTTTAGTTATTTAACCTTATATTATCTTTTATGTTGTATTATTATTGTTCTTTATAGTTGCTGACATTGGTAACTTTTATCTTCCATTAAAAATTTGCCACCCTTAGGGCTCTCATACTCTTATTTTCTCTCATTTCCAAACCTACCTATTCAGCTACAAACTATTTTAGAGGCAATAGAATGTGATAGAAGAAACATAATGAGCTTTGGAATTAGACAAACCTTCCCCACGCCTCAGTTTTTCTCAATAATATGAAAATTATACATAGTGTAGTTGATATAGGGATTAATGAGATGATATATGTTAATCACTTAGAGTAGTGATGGAATAACTGTAGACTAAATAAATGTTAATTTCAGTCCTTCTTTTATTCTTTATGGTAACCAGAGATATATAATCTGCATTCCTCCCTAGTGCCCCTCTCCAGTAGTTCTGCTATGAAGAACAAGGACTCAGACCATCTTGCTTTGTACAATATCACAGATAGAGGAGGGAAGAATACTAGCCCTGCCTGAGAGGAGATACAGGTCTGAATGGAAAGGACAGAAATAGGAAGGAGTAGCAGATACCCCGTTGCAAAATACTGAGCTCCAGTAAGAAAAGGATTCAGGTGACCTGTAGACTTTGATAATACTTAAGAACTACATAAAGAAGTAAACATCAAATGATATAATATTTTCCTAACATTTTTTATTGGAGTAAAATTGCTTTACAATGTTGTATTAGTTTCTGCTGTATGACAAGTGAATCAGCTATATGAATACATATCCCCTCCCTCTTGGACCTCCCTCCCACCCCCCCATCCCACCCGTCTAGGTCATCACAGAGCACGAAGCTGAGCTCCCTCTGCTATATGGCAGGTTCTCACTAGCTATTTTACACATGGTAGTGTATTTATGTCAAACTTAATCTCCCAATTTGTCCTACCCTCCCCTTCCCCTCCTATGTCCACATGTCCATTCTCTATGTCTACATCTGTATTCACGCCCTACAAATAGGTTCATCTGTACCATTTTTCTAGATTCCACATATATGCATTAATATATGTTATTTGTTTTTCTCTTTCTGGCTTACTTCATTCTGTATGATGAGACTCTAGGTCTATCCACATCTCTACAAATGACCCAATTTCATTCCTTTTTAACTCAACAAGTTATTCTACTTAAAATTTGGGCCCAAACTAAATAGTGTCTATAAAAAATGTTTCTAGAAATTACCATGGTTTATTATCTATCTGTGAAAAGGAAAGAACAAAATCAAGGCGAACAACATATTTTTGACAGATATTGATTATTAAAATAACTGGCAAACCATCATTATTTGTCATGGAGGCAACCACTAAAGCAAGCAACCAACCACAAGCTTATATCAATATTAGGTATGAAAAATAAACATAGTCCAAATAACTAAGAAAGAAATATATATGGAAAAAAGTAGATCACATATCAGAAGTCTAACTCTTTGTTATTCGGTAGAGTTTAGTAGAATAGTTCAAATGAAAGTTAAAGGGAATTATTAATTTAGCTCAAGGGCTAAAGCTACTGGTAACTTTACCAAATCTATAATTCCCTTCCCTCTGCAGACCTCTAATTACAATGACAAAAAGAGTGAATAAAAGTCCCTAACAACTGCAGAAGCAATTTTATCAATTTTATTTCAGACTTGGAATTGTTTTCAGATAACTCTTCCAGATAGAAAGGTGATTAAAATTTCTCCAAATCACCCTATTACAATGCAGTGAAGTGACATCCCTTCTTGGAACCTCCGCTTCCTCATCTATAAAGTGTTTATAAGTATTTAAACATCACTATACAAGTAGAAAGCACATAAGTTAGTAATTAGCCCATTGAAAATCGATGTTGTTTCTCCTTCCAGCCGTTCCTTTAAATCACATAATGACCCATGAAATACAATATCCAAGTATAAATGTCAATGTTTATAATACTGTCTTCCTCTAAATTTTCTAAATAATATGTGGTAGAAGCGATTCGTTTGTTTTGTATACTTCTTAACACAGTATCAGAAAGAGAGTTCAGGTAGGCATTAGTAGCGAATGAATGTTTCCATTATAGAGATTTCCAGTAATTTCCCCCTTGTTCTTTCATCATAGATACTCCATATTTACTAAGTACCTGTAGCTGGTTAGTTGAGCTGACTAGATCAAAACACAGGAAGGTCAAAATCACGGATCTCATTATGTGTTAAAAAAAATGCTCCTAGGATGGTGAGAAAAGGGAACACTTGCACGTTATTGGTGAGAATATAAACAGATACAACCCCTATGGAAAACGGTACTGAGGTTCCTCAAAAACTTAAAAATGTAACTGCAGTATATATAACTAGCATATGTATCTTTGCTGAGAGCATAGATATTATGTGTAGTGTTCTTACCACAACATACAGACAGATACACACACACACAATAATAACAATAATAAAGAGGTAGGAGGAAACTTTGTGAGGTGATGGGTATGTTTACGGCAGTGATGGTGGTGATGGTTTCACAGGTGTATACATATCCTCGAACTCGTCAAGTTGTACACATTAAAGCTTTTTATGTTAACTATACCTTGAGAAAGTGGTTTTAAAAAATGAAACAAACTGAAAACTAAAAATAAAAACTGACTCCTATACCCTGAAAATACTACTGATGACAGATTATTGGCACCTGGTTCACACTCTTTCTAACTCATCTTAAGTCTCACCATCATCTTAAGTAATATGCAAGTGCATTTGGACAGTCCCCCCAAAATGCTAACCTCACAAAAATCAATGACAACCTCACCCCACCACCTGACACTTGCACTTCACTTTTTGATAACACCCACAACTGTTCCACCTCTGAAACTTAAACTCTAGTTTCCCACTCTAAATCTACATGACTTCACTTCTCTCATTTTATCACTCCTATTATACCTATTCTATAACCTTATTAAAAATTCTAATTCCTTGAACACTTTATTCTGCCAAACTGTGAGCCCCAAATGAGATGATTTCTCACATATTTAGCCTAGACCTCACCCATCATTTGACTCATTAATTAACTCCCATGATTTCATTGTTGTCTGGCTTTCGAGCATGACAACCTTATATCAACCTAACCACTTCGCTTCCCTTCCTTTCATATAAATGGCTTAGCACTGCTGGAGGAAAATGTACAACCATGTGAAATAATGTCACTACAAACTTATACTCACCATCCTCAGATGGGCCCTTTCTGTGTGGAGAGTCCTTCTCCCCGCTTCCTATTCTTTTTCAAACAGTGTCCAGCAGATGAA
Source organism: Grampus griseus (assembly GCF_964374135.1). Taxonomy (NCBI): domain Eukaryota; kingdom Metazoa; phylum Chordata; class Mammalia; order Artiodactyla; family Delphinidae; genus Grampus; species Grampus griseus. Next base: position 75,253,155 of record NC_139000.1, on the reverse strand, counting down.
TTCACTTCTCAGCAGATGAGTTCTCAGCAGCATTGCAACTTCAGAGAGAAAAGAAAGGTCATCATGTCTTTCTTACTGCTCTTATTCTTCTTTGTCAGTTTTTTTTTTGGGGGGGGAGGGGAGTAAAGGAGGGGGAGGAGCAGGTTGAGTACTTTTTTTTTTTTTTGCGGTACGCAGGCCACTCACTGTTGTGGCCTCTCCCGTTGCGGAGCACAAGCTCCGGACGCGCAGGCTCAGCGGCCATGGCTCACGGGCCCAGCCGCTCCGCGGCACGTGGGATCTTCCCGGACCGAGGCACGAACTCGTGTCCCCTGCATCGGCAGGCGGACTCTCAACCACTGCGCCACCAGGGAAGCCCAGGTTGAGTACTTTTAACATTCCATTCTACCTACTCCATTGGTTTATTAGATGTACACCTTTATTTCTTTAAGTCATTTCTCTAGGTTTTATAATATGCATTCTGAACTCATCAAAGTCTACTCATTAATTCTGTATCACTTCATGTAAAATGTAAGAATCTGTTAATAGCATATTCTATAACCCCACCCTACCACCACCATTTGTATTATTATGTATTTTATTTCTACATGTTATAAATCCCATAATACACTGTCGTTTATTTAAACATTTAATTATTATTTAAAGAAACAAAAACTAGAAAGAAAACATCTTTTTTATTTATCCACATATTTACCATTTTAGCATTCTTCATCTCTGTTAGAGCCAAATTTTCATCTGGTATTATTTTCCTTTAGTGAAAGGAACTGCCTTTAATGTTTCTTGTAGTACAGGTTTGCTAATAATAAATTCTCTCAGAGGGCTTCCCTGGTGGCACAGTGGTTGAGAGTCCGCCTGCCGATGTAGGGGATGTGGGTTTGTGCTCCGGTCTGGGAAGATCCCACATGCCGCGGAGTGGCTGGGCCCGTGAGCCATGGCTGCTGAGCCTGCGTGTCCGGAGCCTGTGCTCCACAACGGGAGAGGCCACAACAGTGAGAGGCCCACGTACCGCAAAAAAAAAAAAAAAAAAGATTCTCTCAGATTTTGCTTGTCTAAACATGTCCCTTTATTTTTTGCCTTCCTTTACATAGTTTTGCTGAACATATGATTCTAGTTTGACATTTTTTTCCTTTCCTTCTAGCCTTTAAAGAAGCCAAACCAGAGAGACCTTCAAGATGGTGGAGCAGTAAGACATGGAGATCACCTTCCTCCCCACAAATACATCAGAAATACATCTACATGTGGAACAACTCCTACAGAACACCTACTGAATGGTGGCAGAAGACCTCAGACTTCCCAAAAGGCAACAAACTCCCCATGTACCTGGGCAACGGATGCCCTCAGGAGACCTACACACAGAGGAGGCACCCAATCCAAAGCTGAACCCCAGGAGTTGTGCAAACAAAGAAGAGAAAGGGAAACCTCTCCATGCAGCCTCAGGAGCAGTGGATTAAATCTCCACAATCAATTTGATGTACCCTGCATCTCTGGAATACCTGAGTAGACAACGAATCATCCAAAAATTGAGGTGGTGGACTTTGGGAGCAAGAGAAGACTTGGGGTTTGCTTCCTTATCCAATTTGTTTCTACTTTTATGTTTATCTGAGTTTAGTACTTAAAGTTTATTATCATTGGTAGATTTGTTTATTGATTTGGTTGCTCTCTTCCTTTTTTTTAAATATATATATATATATTTTGTTTTTTTTTCCTTTTTCTCTTTTTGTGAGTGTGTATGTGTATGCTCCTTCGTGTGATTTTATCTGTATAGCTTTGCTTTTACCATTTATCCTAGGGTTCTGTCTGTCCTTTTTTTAGTATAGATTTTAGCGCTTGTTATCATTGATGGATTTGTTTTTTGCTTTGGTTTCTCTCTTCTTTCTTTATTTTTATTACTTTTTGATTTTTTCTTTTTAATAAGTTTTTAATAACTTTATTTTATTTTGTTTTATTTTATTTTTTTTCTTTCTTTCTTTCTTTGTCTCCCTTTTCTTTTGAGCCGTATGGCTGACAGGGTCTTGGTGCTCTGGCCGAGTGGCAGGCCTGTGCCTTTGAGGTGGGAGAGCCGAGTTCAGGACATTGGTCCGCCAGACACCTCCTGGCTCCATGTAATATCAAACAGCAAAAGCTCTCAAAGAGATCTCCAGCTCAACGCTAAGACCCAGCTCCACCCAAAGACCAGCAAGCCACAGTGCTGGACGCCCCAGACAAACACCTGGCAAGACAGAAACACAACCCCACCCATTAGTAGAGAGGCTGCCTAAAATCATAATAAGGTCACAGACACCCCAAAACACACCACCGGATGCAGTACTGCCCACCAGAAAGACAAGATCCAGCCTCATCCACCAGAACACAGGCACCAGTCCCCTCCACCAGGAAGCCTACAAAACACGCTAAACCAAACTTAGCCACTGGGGGCAGACTCCAAAAACAACAGGATCTACAAACCTGCAGACTGTGAACACAAGACCCCAAACACAGTAAGTTAAGCAAAATGAGAAGACAGAGAAACACACAGCAGATGAAGGAGCAAGGTAAAAACCCACCAGATCTAACAAATGAAGATGAAATAGGCAGTCTACCTGAAAAAGAATTCAGAGTAATGATAGTAAAGATGACCCAAAATCTTGTTAATAGAAAGGAGAAAATACAAGAAACGTTTAACAAGGACCTAGAACTAAAGAGTAAACAATGATGAACAACACAATAAGTGAAATTAAAAACTCTCTAGAAGGGATCAATAGCAGAATAACTGAAGCAAAGAACGCATAAGTGACCTGGAAGATAAAAGAGTGGAAATAACTACCACAGAGCAGAATAAAGAAAAAAGAATGAAAAGAATTGAGAACAGTCTCAGAGACCTCTGGGACAACATTAAATGCACCAACATTTGAATTACAGGGGTCGCAAAAGAAGAAGAGAAAAAGAAAGGGTCTGAGAAAATATCTAAAGAGATTAGAGTTGAAAACGTCCCTAATATGGGAAAGGAAATAGTCAATCAAGTCGAGGAAGCACAGAGAGTCCCATACATGATAAATCCAAGGAGAAACATGCCAAAACACATATTAATCAAACTATCAAATATTAAATACAGAGAAAAAATATTAAAAGCAGCAAGGGAAAAACAACAAATAATATACAAGGGAATCCCCATAAGGTTAACAGCTGATCTTTCAGCAGAAACTCTGCAAGCCAGAAAGGAGTGTCAGGACATATTTAAAGTGATGAACGGGAAAAACCTGCAACCAAGATTACTCTACCCAGTAAGGATCTCATTAAGATTTGACAGAGAAATTAAAACCTTTAAAGACAAGCAAAAGCTAAGAGAATTCAGCACCACCAAACCAGCGTTACAACAAATGCTAAAGGAACTTCTCTAGGCAGGAAACATAAGAGAAGGAAAAGACCTACAATAACAATTAAGAAAATGGTAATAGGAACATACACATCGATAATGCTCCAATCAAAAGACACAGACTGGCTGAATGGATAAAAAACAAGACCTGTATATATGCTGTCTACAAGAGACCCACTTCAGACCTAGGGACACAAACAGACTGAAAGTGAGGGGATGGAAAAAGATATTCCATGCAAATGGAAATCAAAAGAGGCTGGAGTAGCAATTCTCATATCAGACAAAATACACTTTAAAATAATTACAAGAGACAGAGAAGGACACTACATAATGATCAAGGGATCAATCCAAGAAGAAGATATAACAACTGTAAATATTTATGCACCCAACATAGGCGCACATCGATACATAAGGCAAATGCTAACAGCAATAAAAGGGGAAATCGACAGTAACACAATCATAGTAGGGGACTTTAATACCCCATTTTCACCAATGGACAGTTCATCCCAAATGAAAATAAATAAGGAAACACAAGCTTTAAATGATACATTAAACAAGATGGACTTAATTGATATTAACAGGACATTCCATCCAAAAACAACAGAATACACTTTCTTCTCAAGGGCTCATGGAACATTCTCTAGGATAGATCATATCTTGGGTCACAAATCAAACCTTGGTAAATTTAAGAATACTGAAATGGTATCAAGTATCTTTTCCAACCACAATTCTATGAGACTAGATATCAATTACAGGAATAAAATCTGTAAAGAATACAGACACATGGAGGCTAAACAATACATTACTAAATAACCAAGAGATCACTGAAGAAATCGAAGAGGAAATCAAAAAATACCTAGAAACAAATGACAATGAAAACACGATGACCCAAAACCTATAGGATGCGGCAAAAGCAATTCTAAGAGGGAAGTTTATAGCAATACAATCCTACCTCAAGAAACAAGAACCATCTCAAACAAACAACCTAACCTTACATCTAAAAGCAATTAGAGAAAGAAGAACAAAAAAAGAAACCCCAAAGTTGGCAGAAGGAAAGAAATCATAAAGATCAGATCAGAAATAAATGAGAAAGAAATGGAGGAAACAATTGCAAAGATCAATAAAACTAAAAGCTGGTTCTTTGAAAAGATAAACAAAACTGATAAACCATTAGCCAGACAAATCAAAAAGGGAAAAGACTCAAATCAACAGAATTAGAAATGAAAAAGGAGAAGTAACAACTGACAATGCAGAAATACAAAGGATCATGAGAGATTATTACAAGCAACTATATGTCAATAAAATGGACAACCTGGAAGAAATGGACAAATTCTTAGAAAAGCACAACCTTCTGAGACTGAACCAGGAAGAAATAGAAAATATGAACACACCAATCACAAGCACTGAAATTGAGAGTGTGATTAAAAATATTCCAACAAACAAAAGTACAGGACCAGATGGTTTCACAGACAAATTCTGTCAAACATTTAGAAAAGAGCTAACACCTATCCTTTGCAAACTCTTCCAAAATATAGCAGAGGGAGGAATACTCCCAAACTCATTCTATGAGGCGACCATCACCCTGATACCCAAACCAGACAAAGATGTCACAAAGAAAGAAAACTACAGGCCAATATCACTGATGAGCATAGATGCAAAAATCCTCAACAAAATACTAGCAAACAGAATCCAACAGCACATTAAAAGGATCATACACGTGGGGTTTATCCCAGGAATGCAAGGATTCTTCAATATATGCAAATCAATGTGATATACCATATTAACAAATTGAAGGAGATAAACCATATGAACATCTCAAGAGACGTAGAAAAAGCTTTCGACAAAATTGAACACTCATTTATGATAGAAACCCTCCATAAAGTAGGCATAGAGGGAACTTACCTCAACATAATAAAGGCCATATATGACAAACCCACAGACAACATCATTCTCAATGGTGAAAAACTGAAAGCATTTCCTCTAAGATCAGGAACAAGACAAGTTTGTCCACTCTCACCCTTACTATTCAACATAGATTTGGAAGTTTTAGCCACAGCAATCAGAGAAGAAAAGGAAATAAAAGGAATCCAAATCAGAAAAGAAGAAGTAAAGATGTTACTGTTTGCAGATGACATGATACTATACATAGAGAATCCTAAAAGATGCTACCAGAAACTACTAGAGCTAATCAATGAATTTGATAAAGTAGCAGGATACAAAATTAATGCACAGAAATCTCTTGCATTCCTATACACTAATGATGAAAAATCTGAAAGAGAAAGTAGGGAAACACTTCCATTTACCATTGCAACAAAAAGAGTAAAATACCTAGGCAAAAACCTACCTAAGGCAACAAAAGACCCATATGAGGAAAACTATAAGACACTGGTGAAAGAAATTAAAGATGATACAAACAGATGGAGAGATATACCATGTTCCTGGATTGGAAGAATCAACATTGTGAAAATGACTATACTACCCAAAGCAATCTACAGATTCAATGCAATCCCTATTAAACTACCAATGCCATTTTTCTCAGAACTAGAACAAAAAATTTCACAATTTTTATGGAAACACAAAAGACCCAGAATAGCCAAAGCAATCTTGAGAAAGAAAAATGGAGCTGGAGGAATCAGGCTCCCTGACTTCAGACTATACTACACAGCTACAGTAATCAAAGACAGTATGGTACTGGCACAAAAACAGAAATATAGATCAATGGAACAGGATAGAAAGCCCAGAGATAAATCCAGGTACATATGGTCACCTTATTTTTCATAAAGGAGGCAAGAATATACAGTGGAGAAAAGACAGCCTCTTCAATAAGTGGTGCTGGGAAAACTGGACAGCTACATGGAAAAGAATGAAATTAGAACACTCCCTAACACCATACACAAAAATAAACTCAAAATGGATTAACGACCTAAATATAATGCCAGACACTATAAAACTCTTAGAGGAAAACATAGGCAGAACACTCTACAACATAAATCACAGCAAGATCCTTTTTGACCCACCTCCTGGAGAAATAGAAATAAAAACAAAAATAAACAAATGGGACCTAAAGAAACTTAGAAGCTTTTGCACAACAAAGGAAACCATAAACAAGACCAAAAGACAACCCTCAGAATGGGAGAAAATATTTGGAAATGAAGCAACTGACAAAGGATTAATCTCCAACATTTACAAGCCGCTCATGCAGCTCAATGTCAAAAAGATCAAACAACCCAATCCTAAAATGGGCAGAAGACCTAAACAGACATTTCTCCAAACAAGGTACACAGATTGCCAACAAACACATGAAAGGATGCTCAACATCATTAGAGAAATGCAAATCAAAACTACAATATGGTATCACCTTACACCAGTCAGAATGGCCATCATCAAAAAATCTAGAAACAATAAACACTAGACAGGGTGTGGAGAAAAGGGAACCCTCTTTCACCATTGGTGGGAATGTAAATTGATACAGCCACTATGGAGAACAGTATGGAGGGCCTTAAAAAACTAAAAATAGAACTATCATACGACGCAGCAATGCACTATTGGGCATATGCCCTGAGAAAACCATAATCTAAAAAGAGTCATGTACCACAATGTTCATTGTAGCTCTATTTACAATAGCCAGGACATGGAAGCAACCTAAGCGTCCATGGACAGATGAATGGATAAAGAAGATGTGGCACATATATACACTGGAATATTACTGAGCTATACAAAGAAACGAAACTGAATTATTTTTAGTGAGGTGGATGGACCTAGAGTCTGTCATACAGTGTAAAGTAAGTCAGAAAGAGAAAAACAAATGCCATATGCTAACACATATACGGAATCTAAAAATAAAACAAAAAAAAATCGTTCTGAAGAGCCTAGGGGCAGGACAGGAATAAAGACACATACATAGAGAATGGACTTGAGGACACAGGGAGGGGGAAGTGTAAGCTGGGACAAAGTGAGAGAGTGGCATGGACATATATACACTACCCAATGTAAAATAGATAGCTAGTGGGAAGCAGTCACATAGCACAGAAGATCAGCTCGGTGCTTTGTGAACACGTAGAGGGGTGGGATAGGGAGGGTGGGAGGGCGACACAAGAGGGAGGAGATATGGGGATATATGTATATGTATAGCTGATTCACTTTGTTATAAAGCAGAAACTAACACACCATTTTAAAGCAATTATACTCCAATAAAGATGTTTTTAAAAAAGATAGTATATACAGTGAAAACATAATCTATGTAAATAATCAGTACATAGATGTTAAAAAAAAAAAGTCATTCCATTGTTACCTGGCTTTCATTGCTTCTAATGAGATGTCAAAAATACTTCCTATCTTTGTTCCCCTGGATAAAAAGTGTCCCCTTCCTCCCTTTTCACTGCTTTTAAAATTTTCTTTTTATTACTGAATTTCAGCAATTTGATTCTGATATGCCCTGATTGTGTGTGCGTGTGTTTGTGTGTGTGTGTGTGTGTGTGTGTGTTTATCTTGCTTAGATTCTTTTAGCTTTATGGAGCTCTATGATCATAGTTTTAATCAAGAAGGAAAATTTTTCTCATTATATCTTTTAATATTTTTCCTGACACTCCTTTTTTCTGGAACACTAATTGTATTCATTTTAGTTTGCTTGACATTGTCCCACAGGTCACTGAGACTCAGTGTAGTGGTTTTTAGCCTTTTCTGTGTGAATTCTTTTATTTGAATATTTTCTATTTCTCTTTATGTTAAATGACCTTTTTTTCTCTGTATCATATCTACTGTTAAAACTTTTTTCTCAGTATGTTATCT